>NC_073234.2:138599062-138910833 GCF_029281585.2 Gorilla gorilla gorilla
GGGCACACTTTTCTGGAGAACGACTTGCATTAACTGAAGTTTCAGTTTGCCGAGGATTTACTACAGCAGACCAAAAAAAAGCAAAACAAAAAACAAATCAAAACAAGCCTACGCTTCAGTTATCCACCTTTATTAACAGGTGGTTACACATGGTTACACACCAAGCCCCACAGCTTAGGTCCTGCTCAAAGCATTTACTCTCACCAGCTAGGTTATAATGACTATTTGCAAATGCACCACATTATAATGATAAAAAATGCTTGATGAATAAAAATATGGGAGCTTATAATGAATTCATTCTGGTTCCCTGTTTACAATCGGCATTCAAGGTGATTTTCAAGAGGGTTATTTTTAGAAAGCAGGTTACTAATTTATTTACTAAGAGACACTGCTTGGGAGATGTAACCGCAAAGATGCTGGCAGGATGACTAAGGGGTCTGAGAAAGCAAGCATAGTGGAAAAGGAGAGAAATGTATTGGTGACCTGGACCTGTGAAAAAACACAGTATTAAAGACACTACTTGCCTTATCTACAGATGCTCAGTAACCAAGAAAGAAGAGGAAATGTTATATCTCACTTCATGAATACCAAATGCCTATCACAGCCTTCTGATGTGTGCAAGTAAGATGGACTGACAGGAATTTTTCAAATATCCCTAGGAATGCCATGTAAGGCCAGGAGCAGTGGTTCACGCCTGTAATCACAACACTTTGTGTTTACACTTTGTGTTGTGTTGTGGAGGACAAGGCAGGTGGACCACTTGAAGCCAGGAGTTCGAGACCAACCTGGCCAACATGGTGAAACTCTGTCTCTATTAAAAATATTAAAATTAGCCGGGGGTGGTGGAGGGCACCTGTAATTCTAGGTACTTGAGAGGCTGAGGCAGGATGATAGCTTGAACCCCGGAGGTGGAGTTTGCAGTGAGCTGAGATTACGCACTGCACTCCAGCCTGGGCAAAAGAGTGAGACTCTGTCTCAAAAAAAAAAAAAAAAAAGAATGCCATGTAAGCCTTTTTCATAATCGGAATGTAAGATACAACTGGCTTTGTACAAAAGGTACATGTTATGCCAGAACTGTGATAAATTATTAACTAGGACATTCAATTCTCTATGAAACAGGGCTGAAGTAGCAGTAAAATAGCAAGTTTACAGAGCTAAAACTTTTAATTTCATTACCTAAATATTTTAATTTTAACGAAGGTAATATAAATGGGGAAAAGATATCTATATCCGTCTATCTCAAACAAGGAAATACTCACTATTTGAGGTGTCCTCTTTCTCTGTCTGTGTCCCCCAGTTTTTAAATATTTTTCCCTCATCAAATTCTTTTAAAGCTCTCATGATCGGCGTGTCTGAAGTCTCTCTTTGCTTTTTTATCAACAAGCTTGTTGATGAACTTCCAGGTGAAGAATCCTTTTCCAGAGGTGAACGGTGCCTTAAACAATAATTTTAAGACATACAGTGCTATGGACTAAACGTCTGTATCTTGCCCCCCACCCCCACACCAAACATACACGTTGAAGCCCTAATCTTCAATGTGATGGTGTCTGGAGGTGGGGCCTTTACGAGGTAATTAGGGTTGGATGAGGTCATGAGGGTGAAGCCTCCAAGATGGGATTAATGCCCTTATGAAAAAGGGAAAGAGGCAGGAGCGCTCTCTCTGTGCACACACACCAAGGAAAGGCCATGTGAGGACATAACCAGGAAGAGGACCCTCACCAAACACTCAGCACCCTGACCTTGCACTTCCAGCCTCCAGAGGTAGAGAAAGAAATGTGTGTTGTTTATGCCACCCAGTCTACGGTAATTTGTTATAACAGTCCAAGCTAAAACACACACTTTACTGGGGTTGTTAGGGGAATAACAGAGTTGACAATTATACTCCACAATGAGCATGCTTTGCAATGCAAATAAATTAAACCTGCATACAGTGCTTTCCCATCCTTCTAGTCCTACACTTAGAGGAACAGCATCTGCACAGCACCCTGGAGTAAGCAGCTGAGGCTGCTCACGCAGGCTCGGGGCTCGGGCTGGCCAGAGCCATCTGAAGCGGGAGAGGATCTACATCTTTTGTTTGTTTTTAGACAAGGTCTCACTCTGTCACCCAGGCTGGAGTGCAGTGGCGCAATCATAGCTCACTGTAGCCTTGAGCTCCCCAGACTCAAGTAATCCTCCCACTCAGCCTCCCAAGTAGCTAAAACTACAGGCGCATGTCACCACGCCCGGCTAATATATTTATTTTTTGTAGAGGTGGGATTTTGTCATGCTGCCCAAGTTGGTCTCGAACTCCTAGGCTCAAGCGATCCTCCACGTTGGCCTCCCAAAGTGTTGGGATTACAGGCGTGAGCCACCACACCTGGCCTGAGGATCAACATCCTATCCTAATCACAAACCCACACTGTGCCACTGAGCACAGGTGGGGAAGCTCGGCAGAGCTCATGGAAGTAAAATATTCTAAAAGTAGTAGACTTTCAAAGTAAAATAAAAGTCAGGTTCTCAAAATTAAGACATTAAAGAACCAAAGAGAGGGCTTCCCGAACTTTTAAAAGCAATTGAAATCTCTAAGAAAACATAACATCCCTAAATAGAATCTTTAGCAAAGTTATCTCACCCTAGGCTACAGGTTTCCTCCAGCTGGTTATCCACGTTACTGTCCTGGGTGTCCAGAGGCTGGCCAGTAAAGATGGAATACTCTGCACCTGGAATCAGCCATTTCCGCCTGCTGACGTCTGAAGTTGCTAGTGTGCTATTAGAATGAAAACGGTCAGGCATTATAAAGGTCTGCACTTCATTTCAGACTGCATGTGCATATAAAACAATCTGCTCTCAAACAGTATTTACACATTTGTACACTAATTTAAAAATCACATGTAACAATCTATATTTTGGATACAATTTATTTTACAGTTTTATGATTCAACTTAACTGTTGCTCTAGGTTTCTGTTACTTCTGAATCTCAGTCAAGATTCAGGTACTTGTGGCTCTGAACATTCCCCTCACTGTCTCTCAGGCATTTCACACCCTTTACACTCTGTGCCCCTACTGTAGCTGAGGGTAAGGTGCTAAAGGAAGCAGGGCTGCCCTTCTTGTTCCCTTCAGACCAGCACTGTCCAACAGAATCTTCTGCAAAACCAGAAATGCTATCTGCACTGTCCAATGCAGCAGTCACAAGTCAGGTGTCACTACTGAACACCTGAAATGTGGCTGCTGAGACTGAAGAACCAATTATAAAATGTTAATTTTAATAATGAAAGTTTTCAGTATCAAAATGGTGTCACTAATGTCAAACTCCCAAAAAATGGAGCTCGGAGGCACAAAGGAGCAGCCTCTCATACAGATGCTGATTATGGGAACTATTCTGAATTCCTCAGAACCACAGTATTCCAGATAATAAGCTGCTTGTACAAGGAAACATCCCTAACAAGGGATGTCTCCACCACTGAGCTAATGCTAATGCCCGCAACATGCTCCTGTAACCAGTGGTCTTTGTTTTAAAATAGCTTAGTGGACTGTGGACTGCCCTTTGTCTTTTAAAGTTTCCTGTGTCCCAACCCCTTCGGACATGCTTATGGTTCACCACAGCATGCGTACTCCAGCTTGCAAACCCCCAACATTTCCAAATAAATTTCTTTGGAGAGTCAGTCTCTGTCACTGATTTTAGGTTGACATGATTGATTTAAATAGTAATAGTGGCTGTTGGCAGGACTGTACTGAACAGTGCAGTTCTAGACTATTGCTCCCCCAGCTCATCTGAGGTTCCCACCATCATGTTAACCCTCAGTCATTCCCCAGACTTTAGAACCTGCCTTGTTTTCTCCACACCTATTCCTGTTCTCACACTAGGCAACTTCCTGACCACTCTCTCCAGTGAGGTGACCCTCTACTCCTCAGCCAGCCACCTCAGAGAGTACTTGCTGGCTTTTGTCAAAACCAGAGAACACACTCCCCTTAAGAAACCAATACTCCAAAGACTGTGCCCCTATTCTGCCTCCCGCCCTCAAGCTTCAGCAACGTGACCTACGATCCTTGGCCTCTCCATTTTCCATTTATCAACCCCTCCTAGTCTGACTAGGTCCTCTTGATCTACCCTGAAGTCCACACTCACGATACTTTCTCTCTCACCTTTCACCACACCTGACTGGCAGCAAAATCTGAGGACTAGCTGACTACAAAGGCCACGCTTCAGGTCTAAACTCCTACCACTGAGCTTTGCTGGAAAAAAGCCACCAGCTGGGCAGACTCATCACCACCTCAAGCAGACACCCCAAACCACCTGGCAACATGACTTTCTTTTTTTTTTTTTTTTTTTTTTTGAGACGGAGTCTTGCTCTGTCACCCAGGCTGGAGTGCAGTGGCGCGATCTCGGCTCACTGCAAGCTCCGCCTCCCAAGTTCAAGCGATTCTCCTGCCTCAGCCTCCCAAGTAGCTGGGACTACAGGCGCACGCCACCACGCCCGGCTAATTTTTTTGTATTTTTAGTAGAGACGGGGTTTCACCGCGTTAGCCAGGATGGTCTCGATCTCCTGACCTCATGATCCGCCCACCTCGGCCTCCCAAAGTGCTGGGATTACAGGTGTGAGCCAACGCACCCGGCCGGCAACATGACTTTCTGTAACCAGCAAGCTTCAGTTCTCCAAACATGACTATCTCACACCCTTTCCACCCTCCTCAAACCTCCCATCCCACCTTCGTTGACAGGTGAAACTTTTGAGTCAAATTCAAAGAAACACCAGAAACCATGAAACAACTCTTGTTTTCTCTCTGTCCCCTTTCACAACCAAACATTTTAGAGGCTGCTGCTTCTATCTACATTCACTTCAACTCCAGTCACTCTTTCCCTCAGGTTTTTTTTTTTTTTTTTTTTGAGACAGTCACTCTGTCGCCCAGGCTGGAGTGCGGTGGTGCGATCTCGGCTCACGGCAAGCTCTGCCTCTTGGGTTCACACCATTCTCCTGCTTCAGACTCCCGAGTAGCTGGGACTACAGGCGCCCACCACCACGCCTGGCTAATTTTTTGTGTTTTTAGTAGGGACGGGGTTTCACCATGTTATTAGCCAGGATGGTCTTGATCTGCTGACCTCGTGATCCACCCGCCTTGGCCTCCCAAAGTGCTGGGATTACAGGCGTAAGCCACTGCGCCCGGCCCAGTTTTTAAATTAAGAACTATTTCAGGGCCAGGCTCAGTGGCTCATGCCTATAATCCTAGCATTTTGAGAGGCCAAGGCGGGCAGATAATGAGGTCAGGAGATCGAGACCACCCTGGCTAACATGGTGAAACCCCGTCTCTACTAAAAATGCAAAAACAAAATCAGCCAGGTGTGGTGACGGGCACCTGTAGTCCCAGCTACTCAGGAGGCTTAGGCAGGAGAATGGCATAAGCCCAGGTGGCGGAGTTTGCAGTGAGCCGAGATTGCACCACTGCACTTCAGCCTGGGCAACAGAGCGAGACTCCGTCTTAAAAAAAAAAAAAAAAAAAATCTTCAAACATTCTTGGAAAATTACAAAGAATACTATAACAAGCATCTACTCACCCATTCTCAGTTTTAATAAATGCTAAGATCTTGCCAATTTTTTTTTTCTTGAGATGGAGTTTTCCTCTGTCACCCAGGCTGGAGTGCAGTGGCGTGATCGCAGCTCACTGCAACCTCTGCCTACCAGGTTCAAGCAATTCTCCTGCCTCAGCCTCCAGAGTAGCTGGGATTACAGGGGCCCACCACTGTGCCCAGCTAATTTTTGTATTTTTAGAAGTGACGGGGTTTCACCATGTTGGCCAAACTCCTAACCTTAAGTGATCTGCCCACCTTGGCCTCCCAAAGTGCTGGGATTACAGGTGTGAGCCACGGTGCCCAGCCCGATCTTGCAAAATTTGTTTTTAATTATAAGACCAATTTTTATATATACAGTTGTATTTTTTTAATTACACAGAAGGCATAATGTATTAATACACATTTTTAAATGTCTTTTTTTTTTTTGAGACAGGGTTTTACCCTGTCCCCCAGGCTAAAGTGCAGTGGCATGATCATGGCTCAGTACAGCCTCGACCCCTCAGGCTCAAGTGATTCTCCCACCTCAGCCTCCGGAGCAGCTGGGACTACAGGCGCGTACCACCAACCACCACACCCAGCTTTTTTTTTTAAGACAGAGTCTCGCTCTGTCACCCAGGCTGGAGTGCAGTGGCTCGATGTCGGCTCACTGCAACCTCCGCCTCTCAGGTTCAAACCATTCTCCTGCCTCAGCCCCGTTGAGTAGCTGGGATTACAGTTGCGTGCCACCACATCTGGCTAGTTTTTTTGTATTTTTAGTAGAGACGGGGTTTCACCATGTTGGTAAGGCTGGTCTCAAACTCCTGACCTCATGATCCACCTGCCTCAGCCTACCAAAGTGCTGGGATTATAGGCGTGAGCCACTGCGTCTAGCTGCTAACTTTTTATATTTTTTGTAGAGACAGGGTTTTGCCATGTTGCCCAGGCTGGTCTCGAACTCCTGGGCTCAAGCAATTTCCCCACCTTGGCCTCCCAAAATGCTGAAATTATAGACGTGAGCCACCACACCTGGCCTTTAATGCTTTCTCTGTTCAACATTATGTTTGAAATTTATCTGTTAGTACATAAAAGCTCTATTCATTTTTATCATTTACCCATAGTATGAATATATTTGTCCTTTCTCCCGGCAGTGGAAATATGGTTTTTAATAGGCAGCCTTTTGACAATGCTAAAATTAACACGTGTGAAAATTCCTCTAAGGCAAACATCTTAACATGGAACGGTGGGATTTGGTGCACATCTTCAACCTCTCTGGATGTTGCCAAATCACTCTCCAGACAAGCTGTATCAACTGTCAATCATTACTTTGAGAGTTCCTGTCTCTCCATATCTTTGCCAAACGTTAAAGTGGTTCAATTTTAAATCTAACTTGTCCGATGGTGTGAATTATATCTTACTGTTTTAATGTGCATTTTCATGACAATTAACATGTCCTCATTTTTATTAGCCATCAGGGATCTGTGCGCTGCTTGTTATATTCTTTTACCATTTTTTGTTGAGAAAGTTATCTTTTTCTTATTGATGTGTAAGAGTTCTTTCATCTTCTGGATACTTTTCCTTTATTCGTTCCTGTTCACTTTAAAAATACAAAATATCAGCCAGGGCCAGGTACAGTGGCTCACGCCTGTAATCCCAGCACTTTGGGAAGCTGAGGCGGGCGGATCACTTGAGGTCAGGAGTTCGAGACCAGCCTGGCCAACAAGGTAAAACCCCGTCTCTACTAAAAATACAACAAATTAGCAGGCATGGTGGCTCGTGCCTGTAGTACCAGCTACTCGGGAGGCTGAGGTGGGAGAATCGTTTGAACTCGGGAGGCGAAGGTTGCAGTGAGCCAAGATTGTGCCATTGCACTCCAGCCTGGGTGACAGAACGAGACTTTGTCTCTAAAATAAAATATCAGCCAGGAACTGTGGCTCACGCCTATAATCCCAGCACTTTGGGAGGCTGAGGTGGGCGGATCACTTGAGGTCAGGAGTTTGAGACCGGCTTGGCTGACATGGCAAAACCCCATCTCTACTAAAAATGCAAAAATTAACCAGGCATGGTAGTGGGCACCTGTAATCCCAGCTACTTGGGAAGCTGAGGCAAGAGAATCGCTTGAACATGGGAAGCAGAGGTTACAGTGAGCCAAGATTGTGCCACTGCACTCCAGCCTGGGTGACAGAGCGAGACTCCATCTCAAAACAAACAAACAAACAAAAAACATATATTATATATATATCTCAAGCACACATAGACATACAGGTAATATTCATGCCAACCATCCAGCTTTATAAATCTTGGTTATATATTCTTTAAATTAAGAGTAGAACACTATAAAGACAACTAAAGCCCCTGTGCACCTCTCCAATCTCATTCGTTCCCTCCCAAAAGCAACCATTTATACTAAATTTGTGTTCAGCATTCCCATGCATGTTTTCATACGTTTACTACGTTTGCATGAACCCATAAGAAATACAAAATTGCTTCACATGCTAAAGTCAATATAAATAGTATCCTATTTCTTCTGCAACTAGTTTTTTGTTGTTCCATATTATGTCCTTAAGATTAATCCACATTGACCGTCTAGCTGAGTATCAGCAAATTCTCTCTGTAAAGGGCCAGACAGTAAACACTTGAGGTTTTATGGGCCAGTGTCTGTTGCAACTACTCCATTTTGCTGTTGCACAAAAGCTGCCGTAGATGATATGTAAGTGAATAAGCTTGTATTCCATGAAAATTTTATTTGTGGACACTAAAATTTGAATGTTATACAATTTTCTTTCTTTTTTTTTTTTTTGAGACAGAGTCTCGCTTTCTCACCCAGGCTGGAATGCAGTGGTGCAATCCTGGCTCACTGGAACCTCCGCCTTCCAGGTTCAAGCGATTCTCCTGCCTCAGCCTCCTACGAGTAACTGGGACTACAGGCACGTGCCACCACACCCAGCTAATTTTTGTATTTTTAATAGAGATGGGGTTTTGCCATGTTGGCCAGGCTGGTCTCGAACTCCTGACCTCAGGTGATCCACCCGCCTTGGCCTCCCAAAGTGCTGGGATTACAGGTGTGGGCCACCACGCCCAGTCCGTCATACAATTTTCATGTGTCATGAAATATTCTTTTTTCCCAAACATGTAAGAATGTAGAAACCATTCTTTACTCAGGGGCCTCACAAAAACAGGTAGTTCATGCCAGATGTGGCCCCACAGGCTGGGGTCTGCCAACTCGGGCTCTGCCAACTGCACTGTCATGATGCAGTGTCATGCTTGAGTGTATGACAGTATTTTCCATATTCCAGCTGTTAGACTTTCAGGTTTTCATTCACTATTTTTTTTTTTTTTTTTTTTTTGAGACAGAGCGGTGCTCTGTCACCCAGGCTGGAGTGCAGTGTTGCGATCTCGGCTCACTGCAACCTCCGCCTCCCAGGTTGAAGTGATTCCTCAGCCTCCCGAGTAGCTGGGATTACAGGCCTGCACCACTACGCCTGGCTTATTTTTGTATTTTTAGTAGAGATGGAGTTTCGCCATGTTGGCCAGGCTGGTCTCGAACTCCTGACCTCAAGTGATCCACCCGCCTTGGCCTCCCAAAGTGCTGGGATTAAAGGCGTGAGCCACCACACCCAGCCTGCATTCACTCGAGTACACTCTGAATGGGCTTCTACTGCTATCACTCTATCCAGACTGTTCACTAAGCATTAGCCTCCAGCTTGCAAAGACCTTGCAGTCTTCACCTTGATCTCTCAAGCAGCAATGTGAGATTATGACATATATTATACATCAGTTTTCATTCACAGTTCCTGGCTCATAACTTTCATATCCCTTGTTGCAGTCAACAGAATCTCTAACCTTCTCCTGTCTTCCTTTTACCTTACCAGGGTAGGACTCTAATCTGATTATGGGTCATAAGACTCTCGTTCGAATCAGAGAGGGTCCTGCCTCATCCTCTGGAGGAAGGAATGCTGCACAAAGAGGCCAAGAAGGATCTGAACAGACAGGCCTTGCTGGGTTTAGATCACATCCTTTCCGTCCAATCACATTTCAACACAGTCGTCCAAGCTTCAATCAGGCCTACCCAATGAAACCTCCATAAAATGCCCAAAAGGACAGGGCTCCAGAGCTTCTGGAGTGCTGAACAAGAGCTCATCCACGCACTGAGGGGGCGTCACACCCCAGCTCTACTGGGAAAGAAAATCCTGTGCTGGAGATCCTTCCAGACCTTACTCTGTATCTCTTCAACTGGTTGTTTATTTGTACCCTTTAAAATATCATCTGTAATAAATTGGTAAACATGTTTCTCTGAGTTCTATAAGCCACTCTGGCAAATTAATCAAACCCAAAGAGAGGGCTGTGGGAACCTCAACTTGAAGCCAGTTGGTTAGACGTTTTGGAGGCCTGGACTTGCAAATGGTGTCTGAAATGGGAATAGTCTTGGGGACTGAGCCCTCAGCTTATGGGATCTGACCCTATCTCTGGGTAGATAGTATCAGAAATGAATGGGAGGCCACCCAGCTAGGTCCCATGAAGAACTGATTGCTCACTTGCTGGTGAGGAGAAATGTCACACATTCTGGGTCACAAAAGTCTTCTGAGTCTATTGTTGTTGTGCTGGTGTGAGAGCACAGGGAAAACACAAGTTGGGTTTTGCACTCAATACCGGTGGCTGCTTGTTTTCCTCTAGCTTTTTGGCAGCGCTTTCTCGGGTTCCTTTGCCAGCTCTCTCTATCCAACACCAGTGTCAGAGTTCTTGCCCCAGGCCTACTTCTCACTAAACACACTCACTAAACACACTCAGTTTACATCCATTCTACAACTTTACGCACCATCTAGAAAGAGACGACTCCAATTTTTTTTTTTTTTTGAGACGGAGTCTTGCTCAGTTGCCCAGGCTGGAATGCAGTGGTGCGATCTTGGCTCACTGCAAGCTCCGCCTCCCGGGTTCACGCCATTCTCCTGCCTCAGTCTCCTGAGTAGCTGGGACTACAGGCGCCCGCCACCACACCCGGCTAATTTTTTGTATTTTTAGTAGAGATGGGGTTTCACCGTGTTAGCCAGGATGGTCTCGATCTCCTGACCTTGTGATCCGCCCGTCTCGGCCTCCCAAAGTGCTGGGATTACAGGCGTGAGCCACCGCACCCGGCATGACTCCAAAATTTATCATACCATCCTAAAACCTTATTTTTGAGCTCCAAACTCATTTATAATTGCCTATTTGATTTCCACTTAGAATCGATATGAATCTCAAACAAAAATATTCAAGATGGAAATTCTGATCTCTTCCCTAAGTTCAACACATGAACTAGGTACCTTTAGTTGTTTGAGAGAGAAACCAAGGAATTATTCCAACACCTCCCTTTCTTACCTTGCCATCCAATTCACAACCATATCCTATAGATCCTACCTCTAGAATCTCTCCCAAAGAGTCTCTATTGTCTATTTCTGTGACCACCACCTAGCTAACACCATCTCTCTCCTAGCACTGCACCAGACTAACTAGTCTCCTGTTTCCATTCTTTCCTTCTCCATCTTCTCATGGCAGGTACATTAATAAAAATTAGATAACATCATTTTACCACATCAAAACCTTCAAAGGCTTCCCAATGGACTCAGGGCAAGATCTAACTCTTTTTTTTTTTTTTTCTGAGACGGAGTCTTGCTCTGTCTCCCAGGCTGGAGTGCAGTGGCGCAATCTCGGCTCACTGCAAGCTCCGCCTCCCGGGTTCATGCCATTCTCCTGCCTCAGCCTCCCGAGTAGCTGGGACTACATGCGCCAGCCACCGTGCCCGGCTAATTTTTTTTGTATTTTTTAGTAGAGACGGGGTTTCATCGTGTTAGCCAGGATGGTCTCGATTTCCTGACCTCGTGATCCGCCCGCCTCGGCCTCCCAAACTGCTGGGATTACAGGCGTGAGCCACTGCGCCCAGCCAAGATCCAACTCTTGATCACGGCTTAGAAAGCTATAAATGGTCAATCTCTGATTTCATCTAGGGCAACTTTGCCTCTTGCTGGAAATATTCAGGCCACACTAACCTCCCTTAGGCTCTTCAAATATGCTAAGCTCTTTCCTACCTGAGGATTTACCAAGGCAATTTCTCTGCATGGACCACCTCCCAGACACCCCACCCTGCCCACCCTCCCATCCCTCACTCCACACCTCCTGCTCCAGCAATTCTATGCACAGGTGACTCCTCTGCTTATGAGCCTCCTCTAAAGAAAGGCCTTCCCTGGTCCCCAACCCGAAGCTCTCTCTTTTATCTCTCTCAAATGTTCAATTTGTTACTTACATCTTTTCTTTAAAAAAAAAAAAAAAAAAAAAAAAGAATTTGCTATGTTCTACTAAGATTAATTAACAAAGACCTAGAAAAAGCTTCTCTTACAATTTATTTTATTTTATAGAGATGGGCTCTTGCCATGTTGCCCAGACTGGTCTCGAACTCCTGGGCTCTAGCGATCCTCCCACCTTGGCTTTCCAAAATTCTGGAATTACAGACGTGAACCACTGTGCCCGGCCCTAGAAAAAGCTCCTCATTTGACAATTACAACTTGGGTCACAAATTACAATTTAAAATCATTTTTCTAATAAATGTCATTATAAAGTTATTACTTATTAATATTCTTTATTTACACCAAAATCATAATAAAAGCCAGTTCTAATATAAAAATAATGTGTTCTGTAAGGGTATCACCAAGACAATGTTGAGATTATAGCCAAGCTAATTCTGAAAGAACTAAAAACACTAGAAAGAAAACCCATACAACCTAATGAAGATCCATCTTCATAGTTCCTTCCATTAACATAGGAATAAAATGTCTGAAATTTTAGGGCTAAAAGACCTTTTGAAATGTTCTAGCCCCTTGTCCTTATTTTTACAGATAAGAAAAATGAATTCCAAAAAAGGTAAGTGACTTGCCTAAGGTCACACAGCTGGGCAAAGAACAAAATACATTCCAAGGATCCCAATTTGATCCTACGATATTTCCTCATTTTAGCAAATGCCTCTGCATAAGAGGGTTTACAATGTTCAGTAATTAATCTAACACATTTAAGTTCTGTAATGACATTTAACCCGGACTTTCTTATGATTTAGACAGATGAGTTTCTCATCTTAATAAAAGCATGCACCTATTTCTAGCTTTATAGAGAGTAAATGAAATAACTTACTTGGCACGCGAGGGTCTCACGTGAATTCTAGAATTATGACGAAGGCTTAACATATTTTCATGTTCTACTTGCTTGACCTGAGCTTCAAGTTTTGAAATCATTCTAATTCAAAAGCAATAAAGATAAATTAAGTACATTTCAACAAATGTAAAATATAGCTCAACCACAGTTTATTTAACAGACCCTCCTAAAAAATGGGTGGTAAAAGAGTTGCAAGTCCATGGCCGGGAATAGTGGCTCACCCCTGTAATCCCAGCACAATGGGAGGCGGAGGCAGGTGGATCACAAAGTCAAGAGATGGAGAACATCCTGGTCAATATGGTGAAACCCTGTCTCTACTAAAAATACAAAAATTAGCTGGGCATGGTGGTGTACACCTGTAGTCCCAGCTACTCGGGGGGCTGAGGCAGGAGAATCGCTTGAACCAGGGAGGTGGATATTGCAGTGAGCCAAGATCGCACCAGCCTGGCGACAGAGTGAGACTCCGTCACACACAAAAAAAGAGTTGCAAGTCCATAAACATTTTTCATAGTAAAACATCATCATTATTTAAAAAGCTAAATAAGCCAGGTGCAGTGGCTCACGCCTGTAATCCCAGCACTTTGGGAGGCCGAGGTGGGTGGACCATCTGATGTCAGGAGTTCGAGCCCAGCCTGGCCAGCATGGTGAAACCCCCATCTCTACTAAAAATACAAAAATCAGCCAGGTGTGGTGGCATGCGCCTGTAATCCCAGCTACTCGGGAGACTGAGGCAGGAGAATCGGCTTGAACCCGGGAGGCAGAGGTTGCAGTGAGCCGTTATCACACCACTTTACTCCAGCCTGGGCAACAGAGCAAGACTTTGTCTCAAAAAAAAAAATAAAAGCTAAACAAAAATCAGTGAATATAAATAGAAAAACAGAAAAACAAATACATTAAAACTCTACAAAGGAACATTTCCCATACAACTGAATAAAAAGGGAACAAATGGACTTAATATCGCAAGTTATATAAATTTGACTACAGATCAAAACATAACATTTATAAATAAAAATAAAATTGTCAAATAAACTGCATTCTAATGTGTTTAATCCTAATATGTATATAACCATGCATACAATAGGTAACACTTTCACAAACAAGGAAGCAGGCTTAACTACCAAAAACAGAACTTTTACCAAAAAAATTTCAAAAAAAAAAAAAAACCTTTCTAATTTTTAAAAAGAGGCCAAGGCTAAAATATTGCAAACAACCCATAGGTATTTCATCTGATTTGTGCCATGTTCAAAATAAAAGCCTATTTTCAAGTTTACCAACAGGAAATAACTACTCTGGCCAACTGACTATTTTAAAGATATCCTGGCATTCATGCTGTTCTTTTTTCCCCCCTTTAAGAGATGAGGTCTCGCTTGGTCACCCAGGCTGGAGTGCACTGGCATGATCATTGCTTGCTGCAGCCTCAAACCCCTGTGCTTAAGAGATGCTCCTGCCTCAGTCTCCCAAGCAGCTGGGAGTACTGGTGCATACCGCCATGCCTGGCTTGTTCTTTTAAGCTCTGTGTATGACTTCATCTTATCTTTCAAACTCGAATTCTTACCTACTTCGATGCAAGGAAGATTTGAGAAATACTAGCCCTAACAAGACTGATGTTTTATAACAATCTGATAAGAAAGCTATCACTAGAACTGAATGAATCACAGAAGAGAGGCAGATGAGAAACCTAGACAGCATTTCTGTTCTTCTCTACGAGAACTCCTTAAGACTGCAGTAAAATGTCTAAATAAGGGACGTTAATATCCAAATACAAACATAAAATTTGCTCTTGAACTAGTTTAAATATTTCTCTTTTCTATCTTTCATTTTTTTGGTGGGGAGGGGAGAGTCTTGCTCTATCACCCAGGCTGGAGTGCAGCGGCGTGATCTCGGCTCACTGCAACCTCCATCTCCAGAGTTCAAGCAATTCTCCTGACTCACCCTCCTGAGTAGCAGGGATTACAGGTGTGCACCACCATGCCCAGCTAATTTTTGTATTTTTAGTAGAGACAGGGTTTTGCCATGTTACCCAGGCTGGTCTTGAACTCCTGACCTCAGGTAATCTTCCCACCTCAGCCTCCCAAAGTGCTGAGATTATAGGCGTGAGCCACTGCACCCAGCCCAGTTTGGATATTTCTAATCATTTGCAATGGATACTACCATTTACAATTCTGTCCCTACCTAACTAAACAAATCAGATCATTAATACAGTCTCCAACCAGGTCTTTCTGAAAGTAGATGACCATAATTTTGGTGTTAATGCTGTTTTCTTTTTGAAGCACAAAAATAATTCTGTGAACTAGGCTGCTTCTTAAAGTTCTTGCCAGTGGTTAAATATCATTTGGATTTTAACCTACGCTGAGAAAATACATAATGTTTGGGAAAATATCCACCTCTGAGGCACAACCATCAATACATTTTAATTACTTAAAACATGTTGTTTGAAGCCAGGTGCAGTAGCACATGCCTGTAATCCCAGCACTTTTGTGGATGAGACGAGAGGATCACTTGAGGTCGAGAGATTTGAGACCAGTCAGGGCAACACAGCAAGATCTTACTTCTAAAAAAAGTTTTTAAAAATCAGCCAGGCTTGCTGGGCTCCGTGGCTTATGCCTGAATCCCAGCACCTTGGCAAGCCGAGGCAGGTGGATCACTTGAGGTCAGGAGTTCAAGACCAGTCTGGCCAACATGGCGAAACCCTGTCTCTATCAAAAATACAAAAAACTAGCTGGGTGTGGTGGTACACTCCTGTAGTCCCAGCTACTCGGGAGGCTGAGGCAGGAGAATTGCTTGAACCCAAGAGGAGGAGGTTACAGTGAGCCAAGATTGTGCCACTGCACTCCAGCCTGGGTGACAGAGTAAGACTCTGTATCAACAACAACAACAACAACAACAAATCAGCCAGGCATGATGATGAGTGCCTGTAGTCCCAACTATTCAGGAAGCCAAGGCAGGAAGATTGCTTGAGCCCAGGAATTCACAGCCAACCTAGGCAACATAGTGAGACCCTGTCTCTTTAAAAAAAAAAAAAAAAAAACAAAGAGAGAGAGAAGACATCTTGTTTGGCTAAAATGAAATGTATTTCCATGTCAAGGGAAAATTAAGACAAAACCAGTTCTCAAACTGCTTAAAAATCCTCAAGAAAAACTTCCTTCTCATCATGTTCAATACAGACACATAAAAGAACAATTGAGGTATGTGTACATTAGTAAGTTAATACATTTTACCTTTTCAAATCAGAAATCTGAGTATATGCATCAAGCAATTTGTTCTCAGTTGTATTTAATGCATCCTATGGAAATAAAGGAGAAATTCAGATAACTGAAGACAAATATTCAGATGTATTATTTTAAAATGCATAAAAGAAAATGAATCTAAGGCTAAACCAACTAGCTACAAACCATACTCAGCAAGTACGGCATCAACCATACAGCCAGGACCAACAGTTCAAGGAAAACAAATGAGAGCAAAGCACCGGCCTACACAAGTCCCTCTGTGTAAGTCCCCTGGGTAACAGATACAGCCCTTTATACTTTGCTTAATTAGAAACAAATCAGTGTTAAAATAACTTGACTAAAACCTCAGAAGGATGGTAAAACAAATATTTTCAATGAGATTTAGATATCATGGGATCTGCTCCCGAACCCTCAGAATGCTTTGGCAGCCAAGCTATGCAGGCCTTTTTGCTGAGCTTCAATAACCACAACCCTCCATTCTATGCAACAGAAATACTTGGGCCCCACTTACACCATCATCAAAGAGTTTTACTGAATGCAAATATGTAGTCTCCAAACAGAGCTTTCAAAAAGAATTCAAACATAATTGATAAACTCAACCCTACCAAAAGCTAATGCAGTGAAAATCAAAGCTTGATATTTAATCAGTATTAAATGGCTGGGTGCAGTGGCTCATGCCCATAATCGCAGCACTCAGGGAGGCTGACACAGGTGGACCACTTGAGGTCAGGAACTGGAGACCAGCCTGGCCAACATGGTGAAATCCCGTCTCTACTAAAAATATAAAAATTAGCTGGGCATGGTGGCGCACACCTGTAATCCCAGCTACTCAGGAGGCTAAGGCAGAAGAATCGCTTGAACCCAGGAGGCAGAGGTTGTGGTGAGCCGAGATCACACCACTGCACTCCAACCTGGGTGTCACAAAACAAACAGTATTAAATAATAATTTGCATCTGTATGGTACCTTATACTCTTTTGAACAATTTCATTTCAAATGCAATAGCCATTCAATAAATATTTGTTAGATTAATGAATCTAACAAACTTGTGAGTTAAATGGGGCAGGTATTTGAAAATAAGGATACTGAAACAGGATAAGCAAGGTTCCAGTTCAACAGCTACGGAGGTTCAGGAAGGGGTGCAAGGAGGAGAAGAGTCAGATCCCTTGATTCCCAATCCAATGTTTCTGCCTCTGCATGAAATCTAGAACAAGAACCATTACCTTACCTTTACTCTCCTGTGTTCTTTTCCAAGGGACTCATACTCTCCTAAAAGCTACAAGGAAAAACAAAAAAAAATTATACCACAAAATTAAACGTTATTCTATCAACTGAGGTACAGTCTACAAAATAACTGCCTATAGCCTTCAAAAATGCCAATGTCATGAAAGAGAAAGCTCAATAGAGAACTGGTGATTCAATGTAAAGGGAATGAGACAATTCTCAATTTCTGGAATGGTTTCTGTACACTTGATATTATTTCAAAATAAATAAAGCTGGATGCGGTGGCTCACACCCATAATCCCAACACTTTGGGAGGCTGAGGACAGAGGATCACTTGAGGCTAGGAGCTGGAGACCAACCTAGGGAACAGAGCGAGACCTCGTCTCTTCAAAAAAAAAAAAAAAAAACAAAAGCTGGGCTCGGTGGCTCATGCCTGTAATCCTAGCACTTTGGGAGGCTGAGGTGGAAGGATTGCTTGAGCCTGAAAGCTCAAGAGTTCAAGGCTACAGTGAGCTATGATCGTGCCACTGCACTCTAACCTGGGGGACAAAGAGAGACCCTGTCTTAAAAAAAAATAGCTGAAATGGGGATATATGCTTATAGACTCAGGAGGCTCACTTGAGCCTGGGAGGTTGAGACTGCAGTGAGCTTATAGTGAGGCTTGCAGTGAGATTGCACCACTGCACTCTAGCCTGGGCCACAGAGCGAGAACCTGTCTCAAAATAAAATATCAATACCATGTAAGTATTTTAAAAGACTAAAATTTGCATTGCTCTTTTTGGAACTATTACTTTTTTTTTTTTTTTCTTTAGATGGAGTCTTGCTCTGTCACCAGGGTGGAGTACAGTGGCTCACTGCAACCTCTGCCTCCCGGGTTCAAGCAATTCTCCTGCCTCAGCCTCCCGAGTAGCTGGGACTACAGCCGCACGCCACCACGCTTGGCTAATTTTGGTATTTTTAGTAAAGACGGGGTTTCACCATGTTGGCCAGGATGGTCTCGATCTCTTGACCTCATGATCCGCCCGCCTCAGCCTCCCAAAGTGCTAGGATTACAGGCGTGAGCCACCACGCCCGGTGTTTTTTTTGCGTTTTTTTTTTTATGGAGTCTTGCTCCATCACCTAGGTTAAAGTGCAGTGGCGTGTTCTCAGCTCACTGCAAACTTTGCCTCCCGGGTTCAAGCAATTCTCCCACCTCAGCCTCCCAAGTAGCTGGGATTACAGGCGTGTGCCACCATGCTCAGCTAATTTTTGTATTAGATGGCGTCTCATCATGTTGGCCAGGCTTGTCTCAAACTCCTGACCTCAAGTGATCCACATGCCTTGGCCTGCCAAAGTGCTGGGATTATAGGCTTGAGCCACCACGCCTGGCCTATTGTATATTACTTTTTGCTAAATTAGTTCTACCTAGTAAAAGCACAATGCCAAAGTCTTTATTTAAAAATATATATATGTGAGGCTGGGCGTGGTGGCTCATGCCTATAATCCCAGCACTGTGGGAGGCCAAGGTGGGTGGATCACTTGAGGTCAGGAGTTCGAGACCAGCCTGGCCAACATAGCGAAACCTTGTCTCTACTAAAAATACAAAAAAATTAGCTGGGTGTGGTGGCGCGTGCCTGTAATCCTGCCTACTTGGGTGGCTGAGGTGGGAGAACTGCTTGAACCCAGGAGGCGTAGGTTGTAGTGAGCTGAGAGGGCACCACCGCACTCCAGCCTGGGTGACAGAGCGACATCTTCTCTCAAAAATAAATAAATAAGAGGCCGGGCGCGGTGGCTGACACCTGTAATCCCAGCACTTTGGGAGGCCGAGGCAGGTGGATCACTTGAGGTCAGGAGTTCAAGACCAGCCTGGCCAATATGGTAAAACTCCGTCTCTACCAAAAATATTTTTAAAAATAAAAATAAATAAATATAAGAACACATATGTGAGATTTCTGGTTAAAGACGACAAATTAATAACAATTTTCTTCTCTTCACCCTGAGAGTCCACTAAACTAACAATGAAGAAATTAAAGAGAAAACAAAAGAGGTGACAGTAACAGGTGAGAGATTTCAATAAAGTCTTAGAAAATTGAAAAGAAACAAAGTGCTGGCCGGGCACGGTAGCTCACACCTGTAATCTCAGCACTCTGGGAGGCCGAGGCAGGTGGATCACCTGAGGTCAGGAGTTCAAGACCAGCCTGGCTAACATAGCGAAACCCCGTCTCTACTAAAAATACAAAAATTAGCCGGGTGTGGTGGCACGTGCCTGTAGTCCCAGCTACTCAGGAGGCTGAGGCAGGAAAATTGCTTGAACTTGGGAGGCAGAGGTTGCAGTGAACCGAGATGGTGCCACTGCACCCCAGTCAAGGTGACAGAGCAAGACTCTGTCTCAAAAAAAAAAAAGAAAAAAAAGAAAAAGAAAAAAAGTGCCTTAGCAGGGTGGAACCCCAAGTGCCTGAATCCGGAAATGCTGATGAAAAGCAGGCTGATGTCAGCATAACTGTGAGAGGTGCCCACCTTGAAACCCAGGTTTAGAGATGGACAGGGTTGAGGCACAGGGCTGACCACAGAAAACTGGTTGAAATTCCTTAAGTAGTCAGAGCCCAGGACACATCCCATACAGCAGTAGACTGTTCAGCCAGGTGGCAGGACAGCAGGAGCAAATGAATGGGGAGAAAAATGGAACTTTGGAAATCCAAGGATAATAGTGGAGTGGGAGGCAGAGGATAAAGAGAAAATGACAAAGTAAAAGACTTCAAAAACACCCAGGGCAGGTCACACCTATAATCCTAGCACTTTGAGAGGCCGAGGAAGATTACTTGAGCCCAGGAGTTGGAGACCAGCCTGCGCAATATAGCAAGACCCCATCTCTACAAAAAATTTAAAAATTAGCCAGGCCTGGTGGCATGTGCCTGTAGTCCCAGCTACTGGGGAGGCTGAGGCAGGAAGATTCCTCGAGCCCAGGGGTTTGAAGATGCAGTGAGCTATGATCACACCACTGCACTCCAGTCTCGGTGACAAGGTGAGACCTGTCTCTAAAATAAATATATTAACAAATAATTTTTTTTTGAAAAAAGGTGACCTCCCCCTCCTCCACTGCCAGAGTCTGACTGATAGGTCCCAGGCAAGAGACTGTAAGACCTGTCTTTACGAAAACTGAACAACCCCAGGAAAAAAACCTTCTAAACATTCACATCTGGAGGTCCCCTAACAAAATGGCTGGTACATGACTCTACAATCGCCTGAAAATGAAGGCTACCAGGAACTAAGTCCCATCCATACACTTAAGAGTCTTTCAATAGCTTTTTATACTGCTTCGCTTTTATTTAATTTTTTTTTTTTTTCTTGAGATGGAGTCTTGCTCTGTCGCCCAGGCTGGAGTGCAGTAACGTGATCTCTACTCACTGCTAGCTCCACCTCCCGGGTTCACGCCATTCTCCTGCCTCAGTCCCCTGAGTAGCTGGGACTACAGGCACCCGCTACCACGCCCAGCTAATTTTTTTGTATTTTTAGTAGAGACAGGGTTTCACCATGTTAGCCAGGACGGTCTCCATCTCCTGACCTTGTGATCCACCCGCCTCGGCCTCCCAAAGTGCTGGGATTACAGGCATGAGCCACCGTGCCCGGCCTATTTAATTTAATTTTTATCTTTTGAGACAGAGTCTCACTCTGTCACCCAGGCTGGAGTGCAGTGGTGTGATCTCAACTCACTGCAATCTCCACCTCTTGGGTTCAAGCAATTCTCATGCTTCTGCCTCCCGAGTAGCTGGGATTATAGATGTGCACCATCACGCCCAGCTAATTTTTGTAGTTTTAGTAGAGACAGGGTTTCACCATGTTGGCCAGGCTGGTCTCAAATTCCTGGCCTCAAGTGATCCACCCGTCTCGGCCTCCCAAAGCACTGAGATTAGGCGTGAGCCACCACACCCAGCCTAGTGCCTCTTAAATGTGAGCCTGCAAAAGAATCAACACTTGGAAAAAGACATTAAATATGAAAGATACTTCAAATGAAAACAAAAGCTTAACTCAGAATAATGAAAACTACAGAAACAGTCCAATGGAAGCCATAATATTCTCAAAGAAATAACAACATTAGATTCAAAACAGGAATAGAAAGCTATTAAAAATGATCAATCAGAAAAAGAGTTGTTAGAAACTAAAAAAAAAAAAATATTGTTACAAAATTTCGGCATACCAAGGATAAAAAGATGATCCTAAAAAACTTCCAGAAAGAGAAAAAAAGAACCACATTAGAAAGGAATGAGACACATGGTTACTAAATGCAATGTGGGCCAGGCACATTGGCTCATGCCTGTAATCCCAGCACTTTGGGAGGCCAGTGTGGGAGTATCTATCGCTTGAGCTCAGGAGTTGGAGACCAGCAAGAGCAACATAGTGAGACCTCATCTCTACAAAAAAATAAAATTAGCCAGGTGTGATAGCCTGTAGTGCCTGTAGTCTCAGCTGTTGGAGAGGCTGAGGTAAGAGGATCACTTGAGCCCTGGAGGTTGAGGCTGCAGTGAGCTATGAATATGCCTACTGTACTCCAGCCTGGGTGACAGAGTGAGATCCTGTCTCAAAGAAATGATAACAATAAATGCAATGTGTGATCCTTGATTGGATTCTGGATTAAAAAGCAAAAAACAATATATCTATAAAGGATATTATTTAGACAACTGGCAACATTTGAATATAGACAGAATGTATTTACATATTAGTATTATATCAATGTTAAATTTCCTGAGGATGAAAAGTACATTGAGATTACACAGGAGAGGCTGGGCATGGTGGCTCAAGCCTGCAATCCCTAGCACTTTGGGAGGCCGAGGCGGGCGGATCGCGAGGTCAGGAGTTCAAGACCAGCCTGACCAACATGGTGAAACCCCATCTCTACTAAAAATACAAAAATTAGCTGGGCATGGGGTGGTGTGCGCCTGTAATCTCAGCTACTTTGGAGGCTGAGGCGGGAGCATTGCTTGAACCCGGGAGGCGGAGGTTGTGGTGAGCTGAGATCGTGCCATTGCACTCCAGCCTGGGCAATAAGAGCAAAACTCCGTCTCAAAAAAAAGAGATTACACAGGAGAATATCTCTGTTCTTCAGAGATACCTATTGAGGTATTTAAGGGTAAGTTATCATAGTGTCTAATTTACTCTCAAATACAGTTCAGCAAAAGAAAAAAGTTTATATCTCTATGAAGACAAAGCAATACTGTAAGATACTCACAATTGGTAAATCTAGGTAAAGAATATACAAGGGTTTTCATTGTATCATTCTTATAATTTTTCTGCAGGCTTGAAACTTTGAAAGCCATGGGAGGGGAGAGAAAGGAAAAGAATTGATCATGTCATAGGCAATAAAACAAAGCCTTCAAATCTGAAGAAAACATACACCCAGAATCACAATTAGGATCTAGATCTTCATCTTCAGCTAGGACCTAGATCTTTTATAATTATAGATAATATGTAAAATTCAAGAAATAACAATATCAAGCCAGCCACAGGGGCTCATTCCTGTAATCCCAGTCCTTCATGAGGCTGAGGCAAGTGGATCACTTGAGGTCAGGATTTCGAGGCCAGCCTGGCCAATATGGTGAAATCTCATCTCTACTAAAAATGCAAAAATTAGCTAGGCATGGTGTTACGCGCCTGTAACCCCAGCTACTCAGGAGGCTGAGGCAAGAGAATTGTTTGAACCCAGGAAGTGGAGGTTGCAGTGAGCCAAGATCATGCCACTGCACTCCAGCCTGGGCGACAAAACAAGATTCCATCTCAAAAAGGAAAGAAAGAGGCCAGGCGCAGTGGCTCATGCCTGTAATCCCAGCACCTTGGGAGGCTGAGGCGGGCGGATCACCTGAGGTCAGGAGTCCGAGACCAGCCACGGCTAACATGGTGAAACCCTGTTTCTACCAAAAATACAAAAAACTAGCCGGGCGTTGTGGTGCGCGCCTATAATCCCAGCTACTTGGTAGGCTGAGGTAGGAGAATCACTTGAACCCAGAAGGCAGAGGCTGCAGTAGCCGAGATCACGCCATTGCACTCCAGCTTGGGCAATAAAAGCGAAACTCCGTCTCAAAAAAAAAGAACGAACGAACAATATCAGCCCATTATTTAGAAATACATAAATACTAGAATATGATATACCTCGAGAAAAAAATGAACAAAGGATGTAAAAGGCCTTAATTTTTAAAAAAGAAAAATACTTGAGATTTAAACCACGTTCATGTATGGGAAGAATCAATATTTCAAGTCTCAGCTGTCTCCAAATAAATCTGTAAATTCAGTGCAATTCCAATCAAAAGCAGAGTGGCATGCTGACAGTAATATTTGTATGAAACAAAACAAAGCCAAGAAATAGGCAAAATAACTTTTACAAGAGCAAAAAAACGAGATAAGGAAATGACACCAAAAATCAACACTTGTTATAAAATACTAATAATTTACATGATGTGGTTCCAATTCAGAGACAGACCAATGGAACAGCTCAGAGCCTCAAAGGAGATTTACACGAGAAGGAAATATAATGTACAACAGAAGTCAGTAAGGGAAGGAAAATCTATTAAAAAATGATTCTGGGACAACTGGTTAATCATTGGAGGCGGGGAGGATCAAGTTCAATTCCTACTCATACCATATATTATATAAGAGGTAATTCTGGGCTGGGTGCCGTGGCTCGCACCTGTAATCCCAACACTTTGGTAGACTGAGGCGGGTGAATCACCTGAGTTCAGGAGTTCAAGGCCAGCCTGGCCAACGTGGTGAAACTGTCTCTAGTAAAAATACAAAAAGAATTAGTGAGGCGTGGTGGTGGGCGCCTGTAATCCCAGCTATTCAGGAGGTTGAGGCAAGAGATTGCTTGAAGCTGGGAGGCAGAGGTTGCAGTGAACCAAGATTGCGTCATTGCACTCCAGCCTGTACAACAAGAGCAAGACTCCATCTCAAAAACAAACAAACAAACAAAAAACACCCAAAACTTGTATCCCATAAAAATACCAAAAGAAGATGGATGCAATACGTATCACCATTTCCTCTTAATCACACTTGAAAAATTAAAAGGCTTGACAATACCAAGCACTGGAAATAATCTAGAAAAATAAGAATTATCATACACTACTGGCAGGAAAATAAACTTGTACAACCATTTCAGAGAGCAATTTAGCAATATCTAAAAAAGATAACAAAGCTCATATTCTATGTCCCAACCACTGCATTCAGAGAAAGAGACTATTATAACAGGCTATATTTCCCAGTAACAGCCACAGCAACATTTCCAGACCCATAAGCTCTTGCAGAACCTTGCTGTGTTCCATTAAGAGATGGTATCCATTTTCCCTCCCCTTGAACCTATGCAGGACTTTGGAATTGTTTAAAAAATAGAATAGAGGCCAGGCACGGTGGCTCACGCCTGTAATCCCAGCACTTTGGGAGGCTGAGGTGGGCGGATCACCTGAGGTCAGGAGATCGAGACCATCCTGGCCAAAACTGTGAAAACCCGTCTCTACTAAAATACAAAAAATTAGCCAGGCATGGTGGTGTGCACCTGTACTCCCAGCTACATGGGAGGCTGAGGCAGGGGAATCGCTTGAATCTGGGAGGCAGAGGTTGCAGTGAGCCAAGATAGCGCCACTGCACTCCTGCCTGGGCAACAAAAGCAAAACTCCTTCTCAAAAAAATAAAATAAAGAGTAAACATAAAAATAAATAATTAGCCAGGTGTGGTGGCGTATGCCTATAGTCCTAGCTACTCAGAGGGCTGAGGCAGGAAGATCACTTGAGCCCAGAACTTCAAGGCTCCAGTAAGCTATAATCATGCCACTACACTCCAGCTTGAATGACAGAGCAAGACCCTGTCTCAAAAAAATAGAATGTGGTACAAGTGATGCTGTACAGTTTCCAAGGCAAGGTCATAAAAGGCAATGTAGCTGTTGGGATGCTCTTTCAGGACTCTTGTCCTTAGTAGTAAGCCATCATGTTGCAAAGAAACCCAACCTAACCACATAGAGAGGAACTGTGGCCTTAGCTGACAGCCACCATTCATGATGGAACATGCCCTTCAGAAGATTCCAGCTCCCAGTCCTTAAGTTTCGAGCTGAGGTCCTAGACACTGCAGAGCAGACAGACTGTCCCTGCTGGGCCCAGTGCAAGCTCCTGAACAACACAGTCCACGAGCAGAATATGTCAAGATTTGAGGTTATGAGTTTTGGAGCTATGGCAGCTAGAACAATACCCTAGAGGAGCTTGCACACATTGGCATAAGGAGCCACATAGAAGAAATGTTCATGGTAGCATTGCTCCTAACAGCAATGACAAACTGGCAAAAGGAAAGTGGATAAATATACTGTGGAAGAGCCACATGATGGACGACACAGGAATAAACAGAAATGAAGTTGTGCTACTAGTACATGTATCCAGTTAGGTAAATCTCACAAGTGAAAAAGGTTGCATAACATTAAAGACAGTATTAAGGCCGGGCACGGTGGCTCACCCCTGTAATCCCAGCACTTTGGGAGGCCGAGGCGGGCGGATCACGAGGTCAGGAGATCGAGACCATCCTGGCTAACACGGTGAAACCCCGTCTCTACTAAAAATACCAAAAAAATTAGCCAGGTGTGGTGGCGGGCACCTGTAGTCCCAGCTACTAGGGAGGCTGAGGCAAGAGAATGGCACGAAACCGGGAGGCGGAGCTTGCAGTGAGCCGAGATGGTGCCACTGCACTGCAGCCTGGGCAATGGAGCGAGACTCCATCTCAAAAAAAAAAAACCAAAACAAAAATAAGTATTGATAGTATTTATAAAAATTTCAAGATACGCCAAAGAAGTAACACTAAGGATACATACATACACACGTGACCATACAAAGACAAGGTAATGATATTCACACAATTTAGATCAGTTACTCCCAGGAAGAAAGAAGTGATCAGAAAAGGGTGCACAGGGGATGTCAACTGCATTTTGTAGTATTTTATTTCTTTTTTTTTTTTTTTTTTGAGATGGAGTCTCGCTCTGTCGCCCAGGCTGGAGTGCAGTGGCACTATCTCAGCTCACTGAAAGCTCCGCCTCCTGGGTTCACACCATTCTCCTGCCTCAGCCTCCCGAGTAGCTGGGACTACAGGCACCCACCACCATGCCCAACTAATTTTTTGTATTTTTAGTAGAGACGGGGTTTCAACGTGTTAGCCAGGATGGTCTTGATCTCCTGACTCTGATCCGCCTGCCTCGGCCTCCCAAAGTACTGGGATTACAGGTGCGAGCCACCACACCCGGCCGGGGTATTTTATTTCTTAAAATAGGTGGTGGATTCATATGTACATTATATTATTCTCTATATCTTTTTATGTACCTAAGATATTTCAAATGTAAATGTTTAAATTAAAATGAATCAATAAAAGCTGAATGTGTCAACATGGCAAATCTCAGAAACAATGTTGAAAGGGAAAAACCAGGTTGCAGCAGGATATATGCAATGCAATACAATTCATACATTGCTTAAGAACACATAAAACATTAGTAAATATTGTTTACAAACACAGGCATATGTAGTAAAAGCAAAAAGAACTGCATGAGGATAACAGAGCACATTTAACAAAGTGAGTACCTCTAGGGTGGGGAAGAGAGGAATAGAAGACAGTGTTTCACTCTATCTAGAGAAGGCTAGAATGGTATTCGTTATATTACTCTCTATACTTTTCTGTGTGATTCAAATGTTGTATATGATACATGCAAAGTCAGTGTATCACTGTCTACATTAATACAATTTCAGCTAAAAACAACACATTCTAGCTATCCTTTGCTGCTTCATTGCTGCTCAAACATAACTGTGGTGGGTTTGTGAATAATTAGAAACAATGACATCCCAAGCCAGGCGCGGTGGCTCATGCCTGTAATCTCAGCACTTTGGGAGGCTGAGGCAGGTGGATCACTTGAGGTCGGGAGTTCGAGACCAGCCTGACCAACATGGAGAACCCCATCTCTACCAAAAATACAAAATTAGCCGGGCGTGGTGGCACATGCCTGAAATCCCAGCTACTCAAGAGGCGGAGGCAAGAGAATCACTTGAACCTGAGAGGCGGAGGTTGTGGTGAGCTGAGATTGCGCCATTGCACTCCAGCCTGGGCAACAAGAATGAAACTTCGTCTTCAAAAATAAAGAAAAAGAAAAAGAAACAATGACATCCCAGTAGCAATGAACATACTCAGTACCAGTTCAAGTGATTCTCCTGCCTCAGCACCCTGAGTAGCTTGGACTACAGGCGTGCATCACCACGCCTAGCTAATGTTTTTTATTTTTAGTAGAGGCGAGGGTTTTACCGTGTTGGCCAGGTTGGTCTCGAACTCCTAACCTCAGGTGATCTGCCCGCCTCAGCTGCCCAAAGTGCTGGGATCACAGGCATGAGCCATCACACTCAGCCTAGCACCAGATCTTAATGTCTGAATACCATTTTCCATGAAAAGGAACCAGAACTCAACAGAAAAAATGAGACTGATTCTAGGACTGGAGCTTGGAAAAGTACAAGATGAGCCTGGAACATAGTGCTGTGCCAGGAAATATGGACATGCTCAAAGAATGACAAAAGCAAGTCAAAAGGACACGGGACCAGTCTGACATGTCTCACACTGGCCAAACTTGGGACACCATGAGTATCAAAATAATCATGGTAAAGAACCGTAATCCACTGAGTAAAATAAGAATCCATCAATCTTCTTTACTGATATAACAAAGAAAGGACATGCACTTTAGTAGTAGTATCCTAGCTACTCAGGAGGCTAAGGCAGAAGGATTGCTTACTCCAGGCTGGGCAACAGGGCAAGGACCTGTCTCTAAAGGCAAATAATAAATAAGTCAAGGAAAGAGGGAAGCTCCTTTCAGTCAAATGCAGAAGGAATACAGAATTAGAAAAACACACCACAGTACATGCTTCTTTCAGGCAAGACTCCTCAATGGAAGCTAAAACTAGGAGGTAAAAGCTTAATGAGAAAAAGGCTGGGTGCAGTGGCACATGCCTGTAATCCCTGTAATCCCCGCACTTTGAGAGGCTGAGGCAGGAGGAACGCTTGAGCCCAGGAGTTTGAGACCAGCCTGGGCAACATGGCGAAACCCTGTCTCTACCAATGATACAAAAATTAGCCAAGTGTGGTGGCGTGCACCTGTAATCCCAGCTACTCAGGAGGCTGAGGCAGAAGCATCACTTGAACCCGGGAGGCAGAGGTTGCAGTGAGTCAAGATCATGCCACTGCACTCCAGCGTGGGCAACCAAGCAAGACTCCATCTCAAAAAAAAAAAAAAGTTAAATAATTGTCAGGGCATAGTGGCATGTGCCTGTGGTCCTAGCAACTTTGGAAGCCAAGGTGGAAGAATCACCTGAGCCCGGGGAGGTTGAGGCTTCAGTAAGCTGTGATCGCACCACTGCACTCCAGCCTGGGCAACAGAGTGAGACACCGTCCCCAAAAAAAAAAAAAAAAAAAAAAAAAAAAAAACAAAACAGAAAAGGAAATGTAATATGTAATTACAGTATATCACCATAGCTTAACTGTGAACAATATTTATACAGCTGTAATAAATGATGTATAATTTCCATTTTAAGACACCATTGATTATATATCACACCATTATTTTACAAATTACTAAAAGAAAAAAATACTGCTTCAGGCCTGTAATCCTGCACTCAGGTGGGCAGATCAAGAGGTCAAGAAATCGAGATCAGCCTGGCCAGCATGGTGAAACCACATCTCTACTAAAAATACAAAAATTAGCTGGTGGCACGCACCTGTACTCCCAGCTACTCAGGAGGCTGAGGCAGGAGAATTGCTTGAACCTGGGAGGCAGAGGTTGTAGTGAGCCAAAATCACGCCACTGCACTCCAGCATGGGCGACAGAGAGGGGTTGTCTCTCAAAAAATAAAAATAAATAAAAAATAAAAATATACACACACACACACACACACACGAACCACATGGGAAGGAGCAGGAGAAGTGTCTGTGTTGCAGCAAATGGTGTAAGAAAGCCATACTGTGACCCTGCATGGGAGAAAGTCAGTATGTCTGAAATAGATGGAAAAAAAAATGAGAGTGCAATATAAGAATATTATTTGTAAACATGGAGGAAAATGCTAGAAGAAATAGCTAAAAGAGCTGAAAGTAACAGCCTCTAGGGTAGGATACTAAAAGGTAGGTAGGGAAGACTGCTGTTTTTCATGAGATGCAAATCTAAAGCAATCAGAAAATTTCAACAGCCTAAATACTTTCAGATTACTCATGTATCGTAATATCCTGAAAAACGATGTTAAGAAAAATTTAGAAGCCAGGTGCAGTGGCACACACGTGTAGACCCAGCTACTCAGAAGGCTGAAAGGAGAATGCTTGAGCCCAAGAGCTTGAGGCCAGCCTGGGCAACATGGCGAGACCCTGTCTCTAAGAACAAAAAGAAAGAAAAATTTAGAAAAAAATAAGCAACCTGAAACCTAATCTGGTTTCAATGTTATACAAATCCAAATTTTAAGTGAAATTATACCAAAGTGAAAAAATTTAATCAAACTTGCTCTAAATCTGTTCATAGCATTTTATCCTGCCAGACACACAAATGTTAAGATAGCTTGAAAGTTGACCTGATGCAGACACAGGTTTTTTTTGTTTTTTTTTTAAGTTGACCTGCTAGAAACAGAAAAGATATGGGAGTGATGCCATCGTTCTAAGTATCTGACTTCGTGCTGCAAAGCAAGATCCAATTGACTCCATCAGAAAGGTACATATTCACAGTTGCTGCAAAGTTATGTAAAACTAAAATAAAGACCCGACACAGTGGCTGATACCTGTAATCCCAGGACTTTGGGAGGCCGAGGCGGGCGGATCACCTGAGGTCAGGAGTTCGAGACCAGTCAGGCCAACATGGGGAAACCCTGTCTTTACTAACAATACAAAAATTAGCCAGGCGCAGTGGTGGGCTCCTGTAATTCCAGCTACTTGGGAGGCTGAGGCGAGAAGACCTCTTGAGCCCAGGAGGTGAAGGCTGCAGTGAGTTGAGCTCCTGCCACTGCACTCCAGCCTGGGTGTCAGAGTGAGACTCTGTCTCAAAATAAATCAATAAATAATAAAATAAGCCTAGAAAGTCATAATCACTTGTAAGAGTATAATACCTAAATTACTTTTAGCCAATCACGTCATTAAGTTACTATTATTCGCTACTTACATCTTGAAACATTTTGTTCTCTTGTTTTAGTTGAGCTTCTTTATCATCCGAGAGTTTGTAAGCATTCTCAAATGCTTCTTCTAAATCTTGCAGTCTAGATTTTAGTCGAATGATGGTATTGTCTTTTTCTTTACTGCTTGTTCTCATTTCTTCAATTCGTTCCTGCAAAATTTTGGAAGCACTGCTGGCTGCACTGAAGCGTTCTCTCAAATCATTCTACAAAACAAAGACAAACATAATTTTTTTTTTTTTTTGAGATGGAGTCTCGCTCTGTTGCCCAAGCTGGAGTACAATGGTGCAATCTTGGCCTACTGCAACCTCTGCCTCCCAGGTTCAAGCAATTCTCCTGCCTCAGCCTCCCGAGAGCTGCGATTACAGGCGCCCACCACCACCCCTGGCTAATTTTTTGTATTTTTAGTAGAGACAGGGTTTCACTATGTTGGCCAGGCTGGTCTCAAACTCCTGACCTCAAGTAATCCACAGGCCTCGGCCTCCCAAAGTGCTGGGATTACAGGCATGAGCTACCACGCCCAGCCCAAAATTTATTTTAAATGAGAAAAAAAAGATGCCTTAATAATAGCTAATAAATTGTGGGCATTTAAAAAATGAACAAAACATAGAAATGGAAATGAACAAAACATAGAAATGGAAATGAACAAAACATAGAAATGGAAATGAACAAAACATAGAAATGGAAATGAACAAATCTATTCTGTTGTATTCTGGGATGGAGAGTCCAGAAAGAATAGTTTTACTGGAATACCAGCCCCTGACATTATCATAAGGTATACAGGAAACTATCATCTGTGGCACTATGACTCTAGGACTCACCTAATAGCTCCTACAGTTCACTTTAAAAAGGAAAAAATAACCACTGCTATTAGGGAAATTATTTTGAAAGTATAGCTGGACTTTGTTGCCCAACATCAACATTTAGGGAGGAGAAAAACATTTCATACCCTCTCACTATGAAAATACAGGAAATTCAGTTGGCCAGGCACAGTAGCTCACGCCTGTAATCCCAGCACTTTGGGAGGCCGAGGCAGGTGAATCACGAGGTCAGGAGTTCAAGAGCAGCCTGGCCAACATGGTGAAACCCCGTCTCTACTAAAAATACAAAAAATTAGCTAGGCTTAATGGCAGGCGCCTGTAATCCCAGCTACTCAGGAGGCTGAGGCAGGAGAATCACTTTTACCCAGGTGGCGGAGGTGGCAACGAGCCGAGATCATGCCACTGCACTCCAGCCCTGGTGACAGAGTGAGACTCTGTCTCAAAAAAAAAAAAGAAAATACAGGAAATTCAAAACCCATCTGATATGTTAATATTCACTCAACAATCATTTCTGGAATACCCACTAGGTGCCAGTCACTAGGGTGCTAGAAATGTAAGATTAACAAAAAAGATAATAGTCCCAAATGTCATGAAGCTTAGGAGAAGAGGAACTAAAAAAGCAAATAGGCCAGGCACTGTGGCTCACGGCGGAAATCCCAGCACTTTGGGAGGACTGCTAGAGCCAGGAGTTTAAGACCAGCCTGGGTGACATAGCGTGTGTCAACAAAAAATTTTAAAAATCGGGTGTGGTGGTGTGTGCCTATAGTCTCAACTACTCAGGAGGCTGAGATGGGAGGAGCACTTGAGCCCAACAAGTTGAGACTGCAGTAAGCCATGACGGCTCCACAGCACTCTAGCCTGGGCGATAGAGTGAGACCCTGTCTCAAAAAAAAAAAGGCAAAGATGAAAACAACATATAAAACAAAATAGGCTGGGTGCCAGTAACCCCAGCACTTTGGGAGGCCGAAGTGGACAGATCACCTGAGGTCAGGAGTTCGAGACCAGCCTGGCCAAAATAGTGAAATCCCATCTCTACTAAAAATACAAAAATTAGCCAGGCTTGGTGGTGGGCACCTGTAATCCCAGCAATTCAGGAGGCTGAGGCAGGAGAATCCCTTGAACCAGGGAGACGGAGGTTGCAGTGAGCCAAGATCGCACCATTGCACTCCAGCCTGGGCAACAAGGGCGAGACTCCATCTCAACAAAAAAACAAAATAGACAGTTTCCACCAAAATTTTGTTCATAAGGCTATATGTATCTCATACATATACACACTATTCTATTATAGCTATCATGCATTTTATCATCTAATAGATATTAAAAATAAAACTTGTAAACACAGACTTTGAGAAACTTTTGACCCTTAAAAAGATTGCCTTACACCAAAAGATTGGGAATGACATAACAAAGGTCTTTGTTCAGAAAGAAAAAAAGTTACGTGTAAAAAAATAAAATTTGGTAATGCATGGGGAAAAAAGTAATTTTAGCATAAAAAGTTTATGCACTTTCAGTTATATACCCAAGAAAACTAAAAACTTACGTGGCACATAAAATCTTGTAGACAAACATTCATAGCAATATAATTTAAATAGCCAGAAAGTATATAAACATTACCTGATGAATGTAAACAAAAATGTGGTATTATTCACAGAATGAAATATATTCAGCCATAAACAGGAATGAATACTGATATGTTACAACATGGATAAACCTTGAAAATATTATACTAAGTGAAGAAGCCAGACACGAACTGCCACACAGTCTAGGAGTTCATTTATATCAATGTTCAGAAAAGGCAAATGCACAGAGAAAGAAAACTGAGTAGTGGTTGCCAGGGTGTGGAAGGACAGAATGTGGGGGGTGATGGTTAAGGGGTGTGGGGTTTTTTTTTTTTTTTTAGGAAAATGTCCTAAAATTGATTGTGGTGGTGGTTGCCCAACTCTAAATATACTAAAATTCGTGGAATTGTACACTTTAAAACGGTAAGTTTTATGGTACGCAAATTATATTGCAAAAAATTAAAAAAAAAATTTTTTTTGAGACAGCGTCATGCTCTCTTGCCCAGGCTACAGTGCTGTGGTACAATCATGATCCCTGCAGCCTCAACTTCCTGGGATCAAGTCATCCTCCTGCCTCAGCCTCCCGAGTAGCTGGGACCACAGCTGTGCACCACCATGCCCAGGTAATTTGTAGAGACAGAGGTCTCTGTATGTTACCCAGGCTGGTCTCGAACTCCTGGGCTCAAGCAACCCTCCCACCTCAGCCTCCCAAAGTGCTAGGATTACTGACTTGAGCCACCACACCTGGCCAAAAGGTAAGTTTTAAAAGGGTAAAGTTTAGGCCAGGTGCGGTGGCTCACACCTGTAATCCCGACACTCTGGGAGGCCGAGGTGGGTGGATCACGAGGTCAGGCATTAGAGACCAGCCTGACCGACATGGTGAAACCCCATCTCTAGTAAAAACACAAAAATTAGCTGGGCACAGTGGCATGCGCCTGTAGTCCCAGCTACTTGGGAGGCTGAGGCAGGAGAATCGCCTGAACCTGGGAGGCGAAGGTTACAGTGAGCTGAGATCGCGCAACTGTACTACAGCCTGGGCGACAGAGCAAGACTCCATCTCAAAAAAAAAAAAAAGGGTGCAGTGGCTCACGCCTGTAATCCCAGCACTTTGGGAGGCCGAGGCAGGAGGATCACAAGGTCAGGAGATGGAGACCATCCTGGCTAACACGGTGAAACCCCGTCTCTACTAAAAAATACAAAAAATTAGCTGGGCGTGGTGGAGGGCGCCTGTAGTCCCAGCTACTCAGGAGGCTGAGGCAGGAGAATGGCGTGAACCTGGGAGGTGGAGCTTGCAGTGAGCCGAGATCACGCCACTGCACTCCAGCCTGGGCAACAGAGCGAGACTCCGTCTCAAAAAAAAAAAAAAAAGGGTAAAGTTTATAGCATTATATGAAGCCAACAGCACTAAAAATATAAACTTCATAAGCCTTCCTTAAAAAGACAAGAAACATAACTGATGTTATCATGAAATAATTCATTTGTCTCACCAGAACTCCCACCAAAAAAAGAGTACTTACCACTTCAATTTCCAGTAAGTTATTCTTATTTTCAAGTGTTCTCACGCGACTAGTAGCTTCATGCAAAGCACTATCTAATTGGCCACATCTAAAAACCATAAATTTAGTTTCAATTAGAAGATAAAATTATTACCCTTAAAAGTATTATATAAATCTAACCAATTCTCTAATATATAACATAAGACAAATTCTCCAGTGTTAACTAAGACTCAGGATGCCATTTTAATAGAATATATCCCAATGAATCTAATAATACAGTATGTAGAGAAAAGGCTAAAATTGGCCAGGCACAGTGGCTCACACCTGTAATACTAACACTTTGGGAGGCTGAGGCAGGCAGATCACTTGAGGCCAGGAGTTCGAGATCAGCCTGGCCAACATGGTGAAACCCTATCTCTACTAAAAATACAAAAATTAGCTGGGCATGGTGGCATGTGCCTGTGGTCCCAGCTACTCAGGAGGCTGAGGTGGGAGGGTGGCTTGAACCTGGGAGGCTGAGGTTGCAGCGGGCTGAAAGCACAACACTGCACTCCAGCCTGAGTGACAGAGTGAGAACCTGTCTCAAAAAAAAAAAAAAGCCTAAAATAATTTTTTTAAAAGATATAAAAAAAAAGACATGCATAAAATAGCTTGATCTTAGCTTGAAAAAAATCTGTATCTACATATATGCATTATGATTTCTGGAAAAACGCAAAAAATTAAATTTGGATTTGGGATTTGGGACTAGAGGTTGGGGTAGGGAGATTTACTTTTTTTTTTTTTTTTGAGACAGGATCTCACTCCATAACCCAGGTTGAAGTACAGTGGTGCAATCATGGTTCACTGCAGACTTAACCTTCTGGGATCAAGCAACCCTCCTGCCTCAACCTCCTGAGTATGCACCACCACACACAGCTAATTTGATTTTTTGTAGAGATGGGATCTCACTTTGTTGCCGAGGCTGGTCTCAAACTCCTGGACTCATGCGATCCAATTTACTTTTCATATTATGTCCTTCTGTACTATTTCAAATTTAGCACGAATATAACTATTCTTATAATTAACTTCCTTTGTAAAGTTAATTATCACAGATCCTCAAAATAACAAAATACATAGAAGAATTCAGCTACCATCTTGACTCGGTGTTTAACATAGTATGAATAATAAAAGCTTTATTTATTTAGCACTGACTATACACCAGGTCTTTAAGCACGTTTCGTTTATCCTCACAATTCTGTCCATTAAGACTATCATTGGTCCCAGCCAGGCGCGGTGGCTCACGCCTGTAATCCCAGCACTTTGAGAGGCCGAGGCCGGTGGATCACAAGGTCAGGAGATCGAGACCATCCTGGCTAAACCATCCTGGATAATACGGTGAAACCCCATCTCTACTAAAATACAAAAAATTAGCCGGGCATGGTGGCGGGCGCCTGTAGTCCCAGCTACTCGGGAGGCTGAGGCAGGAGAATGGCATGAACCTGGGAGGCGGAGCTTGCAGTGAGCCGAGATAGCACCACTGTACTCCAGCCTAGGCGACAGAGACTCCATCTCAAAAAAAAAAAAAAGAAAGAAAAAAAGATTATCATTGATCCCATTTTACAGTTGAGAAAACAAAGACAGTTCAGTTCCTCACTGAAAGTCACACAGATTGTAAGCAGTCACACTGGGAGCATAAGCTGGGCACTCCTAGTTCATGCTCCTAACCACTGTGCATTAATGCGGCACAGACATGAAATACTGATGAGACTATTCGTGAAAAAAAATCACTCAAATAATCAAGTGTGTGTTAATTGTATTTGACTTTTTTCAGTACTACGGATTCTAATGTGCCAGAGGATCACTGTCCCAAGTTCTAAATCCGTGACATAGTAATCTGATATCACAGCTGGCTAACGGCTCCATTTGTAACACCAGGGGGATTCTCCAATTTGCAATTTTAAGTTTGGAAAAAACCAGTGTATACACTGATAAGAATGGTTTTTATCTTGGGGGAATCATTTCTCCAGTTCTAAATGACTGCCACGTATTTTGTTTCTACTGTCCTCTGTAACACAGCTTTTTTTTTTTTTAACCATAAGCCAGATCAAACCTTTTTTGGGAAGAGGAGAAAATAATGTACTGCTATTCATTTTACACAGTGATTACATCTACTCCAGTAACCAAGCCTGCCACTGTTATTAACTGCTATAACACAGCCATTTACTTAAAACCCTGGCTTCCAATTTGCTCCACCTATATTTGCTCATTGCCCTACATGCTCAAACATCTTCTAGTCATAAAAATGTTTTGACTGGCTATAATTTATTCTAGGTACCTTCTTTAGGACTGTTTTTAATCTTCAAAAGTTCACTGGTGGGCTTCTTTCATACTTGTTTTCCTACAGGAAGTAACTACAGTCATCTTTGCCTTTTTTTTTTTTTTTTTTGAAACTGAGTCTCACTCTGTCACCCAGGCTGGAGTGCAGGAGTGCAGTGACACAATTTCGGCTCACTGCAACCTCCGCCTCTCGGGTTCAAGTGATTCTCCTGCCTCAGCCTCCCGAGTATCTGGGACTACAGGTGCGCACCACCACATACAGCTGCTTTTTGTATATTTAGTAGAGACAGAGTTTCAATATGTTGTCTAGGCTGGTCTTGAACTCCTCACCTCTAGTGATCTGCCTGCCTCAGCCTCCCAAACTGCTGGGATTACAGGTGTGAGCCACCACACTCAGCCTCATCTTTGCCTTCTAAACAAAAACAATAATAAAAAAACCAACTTCCCATAACCTGCTATCTACTGTTTGTATCGTAAAAAACCTAAACCTGTCTCTTTTCTTTTGGTTTGGCTCTTTTTCAAATTACTTTTCCCTACCATTGTACCCCCACACCACCAAATGCAAAATGAAAGCTGTAGAAACATTCAATAAGACAGCCATGTTAACTACCACAGCAACCAAAACTACTTACAGTATAAAGGCTAGTTTTCCCATAACTTTGAAAGTTAAACTGTTTTGTTTTGTTTTGTTTTGTTTTTGAAAGTTAAACTGTTAACCAGATGGAAGATTTTAGTTCCCTCCTAAGCTCTTTGAAGTGAGTCTTTTCTCCTTAGAGAACACCTTGCTATCAGCTAGACCTGCATCGATTTTCAATCTATTTAAGTCCTATTTATTTATTTAGAGACAGGCTGTCGCTCTGTCACCCAAGCTGGAGTGCAGTGGTACAACCTTAGTTCACTGCAGCCTCGACCTCCAGAGCTCAAGCAATCCTCTCACCTCAGCCTTCCCAGTAAGTGGGACCACAGGTACACGCCACCATGCCCAACTAATGTTTTAATTTTTTGTAGAGACAGGGTTCCACTATGTTGCCCAGGCTGGTCTTGAACTCCTGAGCTCAAGAGATCTGCCTGCCACAGCCTCCCAAAGTGCTGGGTTACAGACGTGAGCCACCATGCCTGACCAAGTCCCGTTTAATGGTAAAGTATGTTGCAAGGACTCTACTACTAATACTAGTGAAAGCATCAGATTTTCTAAGTGATTCTAAAATAGGTGTGAAGCTATCCTGAATATAAGGCCATTCTCCCCTGCATTTCTTTGTGGGTTTTTTTGGAATGGGAACTACAGTATTTTAATGGGCCTATTAAAAAGGTGAAGAACTGCCACAGGACATAAGCCATAGACTTATTAGGAAGTCCATAGTACTGCTCCTCCCATCAATGACATTACTCTGCATATACAAAATTCGCTCAACTGTTTCAGTATTTTGGCCATGTGAAACAAATGGCTCCACGTCAGTTATTAGTGTATTATAAGACGGGGGTTTAGCTTCAAAAATACTTAGGCAAACATGACTGTTAAAATTTCAGATCCAAAGTATATGTTTTCAAAGTGTTTTCTCACATTATACTTCTGTGAAAATAATACATCCAAGGTGGAGAAAACTTCACAGCTAAATTATAAATTTTACCTGTCTACAAGAATTTGATTGGTTATCTTCCAATCTTCAACTCCAGAGATTTCTTTTGCCTCCAGCTTCTGTTTCAAACTATTTATTTCTGATTCATAATAAGCTCGAAGATCTGCTATGTGTCGAGCATGCTTTTCCTTCAGATTCTGCCTAATCCTTATTCGGTGAGAATAAAAAATATATATTAGGAAAGCTATCCTCAGTCTCCATCCCACAAGAGAAACCAAGAACATAATGATTCTCATGGGCAAAAATATAGCATATTTCCTTTGCATACTACAAAATATATAGATTAATACACAAAAAGTTGACAATCAAGTGAAAAAGTTTTTATATGCTCCATCTTAAAAATGCTAAATCTCTAAGACTTTATGCAATACTGAAGTTCAATAAAGATCATTTTCAATCAGATATCACAGAAAATCTATTAACATTACAAGCCATTCACTGAAATACATACTTAGACAATATCACAGGATCTTCCAAGGAAGTCAATGAAATGCATTCTGGGACACTGTTGGCTGTACCTGGAAGCTGGGACTGACTGACTGAGGCCGAAGCGACCATGACAGTGTTTTCTTCATCTACAGTGTTGACTGAGATATCATTACTAGTAATGGTATATACTGATGGAAACGTGGAACTGGTCCTACTTTCGTTTTGGAATGTCTGATTTTTCCAAGAGTCCACCGGAGAAGCTTTTGTGTGTAAGGGATATTTTGGAAATCCAGGTAACTGAGAAGTGACATTACTTGCTTGTGAAAATGAGTCTATGTCAGAAGGACTAGACATACTAGGTTCTAGAACAGAGTCCGGGGAAAAGGATATTCTGTCATCAAGGGCATTCGGGAGGCCGTGAGGTTGAATCCCTGAAATCTGCTGCTTTGGCTTCATGTGTAACGTAGGATCTAGAGTCAGGACCTGGAAACCAGACAACAACGAAGTCTTACCCTCAGAACTCGGCTTTGTTTTGCTTGTTTTGAAGTGAGTAGGCTTTAGATCTCCTAGGGAAAATGAAGCTTGAGGTAAAAGTTAGAGTCAGGAAGCATTGTTCACGTTCACTCGGCAGAATGTGGACAACTTTACCTCTGGTGGATGATTTGGGTTGGAAGCAGAAGTGAGATTCCTCTCAGGTAACTGCTTGTTTTCCCTTTGTTTTTTATAATAAATATCCTTCAGTGACGGTAGCTTCATCTCATTACTAGTATTAGACTTAAAGATACGAAACAAAATTAAATGTTGTTATCAATAATGAAACAAATTAATGATATCAAAATAAGCACCATAAAAAGATTTTTGAAAGGCTTTAAGCAAATTGAAAATGTAGACTGTCAGATTTGTAATACAAGCTTGGAAGTCATTACCTAGTATGATGAGTCTACCTCAGAATGGAAAGATGTTTGGATCTCCTAACAATTTAGGACACTAAGGGGATAATGTGAACATTATCTTTGAGACAAGGTCTCACCCTGTTGCCCAGGCTGGAGTGCAGTGGTGTGATCATGGTTCACTGCAGCCTCAATCTCCCAGGCTAAGGTGATCTTCCTGCCTCAACGTCCCAAGTTGCTGGGACTACACAAGTGCAAGACCACGCCCAGCTAATTTTTGTATTTTTTTTTGTAGAGACAGGGTCTCACCATGTTGCCCAGGCTGGAGTGCAGTGGTACAACCTTAGTTCACTGCAGCCTCGACCTCCTGAGCTCAAGCAATCCTCCCACCTTAGCTTCCCAAAGTGCTGGGATTACAGGCATGAGCCACCACGCCTAGCCAATAACCAAGTTTTGAGGTAAGAAAATACTTCATAGGCTAGGCGCGGTGGCTCATGCCTGTAATCCCAGCACTTTGGGAGGCCAAGGTGAGTGATCACTTGAAGTCGAGAGTTTGAGACCAGCCTAGCCAACATGGAGAAACCCTGTCTCTCCTAAAAATACAAAATTAGCCAGGCATGGTGGCGCATGCCTGTGATCCCAGCTACAAGGGAAGCTGAGGCAGGAGAATCGCTTGAACCTGGAAGGCGGAGGTTGCGGTGAGCCGAGATTGCGCCATTGCACTCTAGCCTGCGCAACAAGAGTGAAACTCCGTCTCAAAAAAAAAAAAAAAAAAAAGAAAACAAAATACTTCAGAATGAATGCTAGAAGGATGAGAAAACTTTCGGCCAAATTAATTTCATATGGCTGAAGAAAAAGCACCAAGAGGTGGAGTTCCTTATCTATGTAGTTACAATCATGTTTGTTAAAAGAGCTGGCCAAACAAAACTAGGTGTCACAAAGTGACCCAATGAAAATAAGTCCCCCCAACCCATCACTTCTCGGCCTTTTGGCTAAGATCAAGTGAAAATAAGTCCCTTTATTCATTAGTAAAATAAGAAGATATGACCCTAGGCTGGACACGGTGGCTTACACCTGTAATCCCAGCGCTTTGGGAGGCCAAGGCAGGCGGATCGCCTGAGGTCGGGAGTTTGAGACCAGCCTGGCTAATATGGTGAAACCCTGTCTCTACTAAAAATACAAAAATTAGCTGGGAGTCGTGGCGCAGGCCTGTAATCCCAGCAACGCAGGAGACTGAAGTGGGACGATCACTTGAACCCAGGAGGCAGAGGTTGCAGTGAGCTGGGATCATGCCACTGCACTCCTTCACTCTAGCCTGGGCGACAGAGCAAAACTCTGTCTCAAAAAACAGAAGATAGGACGCTAATTTCGAAAAATTGAAATCAGGGCTTCACTACACTAAAAATGTTGCAGAGAGGTCTAGGCTCTAAACATTAAAACTTTGGGCTTAAACTATTTCAAGGTGGGACGTATTATAGGGTATGAGAGGAGAACCAATTAACCTTGGGCCTCAAATTTAAACTGTGAACACTGTCACAAATGAGATTACAGATTCAACAATAGATACACTGAAAACACTGAAAGAACACATTAATCACGTAGCTTTAAATTTGTGTCCCATTTCTAGACCCTACATAGGCTGCAGAGCACCATGAATATACATTTTTAAAACCTTATAACTACCTTGTGAGTGTGTGCATTAAAGGCATTAATTTGTTAAATCTAAACCTTTAAAATATACTGTGGTGGCTCACGCCTGTAATCCCAACACTTTGGGAGGCCAAGACGGGTGGATCACTTGAGGTCAGAAGTTCGACACCAGCCTGGCCAATATGGTGAAACCCCATCTCTACTAAAAACACAAAAATTAGCCGGGTGTGGTGGTGCGTGCCTGTAATCCCAGCTACTTGGGAGGCTGAAGCAGGAGAACTGCTTGAACCCAGGAGGTGGAGGATGCAGTGAGCTGAGATCGCACCACTGCATTCCAGCCTGTGAAACAGAGCGAGACTCTGCCTCAAAAAAAAAAAGTACCACAATTCCCATAATCCTGCTGTAGAATTCATTCTTTACATGCCAATAACCTAAAGAAGCCTTTTCAAGACCTGAAGCCTGTGAAGAGTAGCATTACTCCAGCTACGGCCACAGCCTGGTGGCCTGGGGGAATAGTTGGGGTTATTCTACTCAAAGCTCATGGGAATAGAAAAGTACCACTTTTCACCACTTTTATGTTCTTGTCATGTTAACATCTCTAAAGTAAGGATGCCTCTTGTAATTAATGGCATTTTATAATTGCTATTGCTTTGGGCCAAGTTGTGGTTGTGACAGACTGTCATTCCCTGCTCATGAGCTCAAAATTGGCCAAATAGGTATCAGCAGCTTGGAAGACAAACCTACACACTACAATGAAGCTCCTGAGGACCAATATTTAAGAGAACGGTGAATCAGACACGTTTAGCAACATACTCCACATGGGAGTCCAAAGCGGGCTAGTCCTACATGCTACTAAGACAGGTAAAAAGCAGAAAGGCCTTTCTATTCTTTTTAAAGAAATGCAGAATCACTGATGCTCTTGGTGGGCTAGAGGAAGATAACGTGGGAAAACACAGAAACTAACACCAAGGTGGAGAGAGAGAAGTGGCCAGGCATAGTGGTTCACATTTGTAATCCCAGCACTTTGGGAGGCTGCGGCAGTAGGATTGCTTGAGTCCAGGAGTTCGAGAGACCAGCCTGCGCAACATAGAGAGACCTTGCCTCTACTAAAAAAAAAAAAAAAAAAAAAAAATGAGCCAGGTGTGGTTGCACATGACTATAGTCCCAGCTACTCAGGAGGCTGAGGCAAGAGGATCGCCTGAGCCCAGGAGGTTGAGTCTGCAGTTATCTATGATGAAGCTGCTATACTCCAGCCTCGGCAACAGTGAGACCGTGAAGAAAGAAAGAGAGAAAGAGAGAAAGAGGAGAAGAGAGGAGAGGAGAGGAGAGGAGAGGAGAGGAGAGGAGAGGAGAGGAGAGGAGAGGAGAGGAGAGGAGAAGAGAAGAGAAGAGAAGAGAAGAGAAGAGAAGAGAAGAGAGAAGAGAAGAGTATAACACTCTGAGAAGGAAAGAATTTTAGCCACTTTTATTTCACTTATGTTTTCCTTTTTAAAATATGCATAAGAGTTATATAATAAGCCAGGCACAGTGGCTCACACCTGTAATCCCAGCACTTTGGGAGGCTGAGGCAGGTGGGTCACAAGGTCAGGAGACCGAGACCATCTTGGCCAACATGGTGGAACTTCGTCTCTACTAAAAACACAAAAAAATTAGCTGGGTATGTTAGCGCATGCCTGTAGTCCCAGCTACTCAGGAGGCTGAAGCAGAAGAATCGCTTGAACCCAGGAGGTGGAGGTTGCAGTGAGCCGAGATCACACCACTGCACTCCAGCCTGGCAACAGAGCAAGACTCCGTCTCAAAAAAAAAGTTATATAATAGGCCAGGCACAGTGACTCACAGCTGTAATCCCAGCACTTTGGGAGACCAAAGCAGGGGAATCACTTGAGCCCAGGAGTTTGAGACCAGCCTAGGCAACACAGCAAAAATCCTATCTCTAATAAAAAAAAAAAAAAAGTTACTGATACATAATAAAACCTATGTTTAAGTCTAAAGACTCTTTCCATAAGAATAAAATATAAATTCTAAAGTGGTAAAAAAAAAAAAAAAAAAAAATGCAGTATCCACTTACTGATGTTCAAGATCAGGTAACACTGTGAGCCCTGCAACTGCACAGCCTACTAAGCCTGCCTTGCCCCCTACAATCTTACCCGCCTCATACTTCATTTCTTTGTGTTGACCTGTGTCTTTTTGCTCCTTTCACGAAGTATGGAACGTTGGTTTCCGTCACTGAGACTCTGATGCTTACAAGTACATTGCCCCATCTGTCTGTCTGTACATGTCATTCATTTTTATGTCTCTTGGTTACTTTAATAGTATCTCTCCTTTTCCCCAGGTACTCTTTCATTACCTGATCAAAATACAGAAATGAAGGCCGGGTGCAGTAGCTCATGCCTGTAATTCCAGCACTTTGGGAGGCCAAGGCAGGCGGATCACCTGAGGTCAGGAGTTCGAGAGCAGCCTGGCCAACATGGTGAAACCCCGTCTCTACACAAATACAAAACATAGCTGGGCATGATGGCAGGTGCCTGTAATCCCAGCTACTTGGAAGGTTGAGGCGGGAGAATCATTTGAACCCGGGAGGCAGAGATTGCAGTGAGCTGAGATCACGCCACTGCACTCCAGCCTGGGCAACAGAGCGAGACTCCGCCTCAAAGAAAAAGAAAAAAAATACAGAGGTGAAATAGGTACATTGATGTACATTTACTGAATAGTTTTATTTCTTTGCTCTTAAATTTAAAAAAAATGGGCCAGCGCAGTGGCTCACGCCTGTATTCCCAGCACTCTGGGAGGCTGATGTGGGCGGATCACCAGCCTGGCCAACATCACGAAACTCCCTCTCTACTAAAAATACAAAAATTAGCCGGGCATGGTGGCGCATGCCCATAATCCCAGCTACTCAGGAGGCTGAGGCAGGAGAATCACTTGAACCTGGAACCACTGCACTCCAGCCTAAGTGACAGACGGAGACTCCATCTCAAAAAAAAAAAAAAAATTTTTTTTTTTTAAATGTACCTTTCTTACTCAAAGAAAATCCAGCAAATTGGCCAGGCGCAGTGGTGCATGCCTGTAATTCCAGCACTTGGGAGGCCAAGGCAAGCAAATCACGAGGTCAAGAGATCGAGACCATCCTGACCAACATGGTGAAACCCCGTCTCTACTAAAAATACAAAAATTAGCTGGGCGTGGTGGCATGTGCCTGTAGTCCCAGCTACTTGGGAGGCTGAGGCAGGATAATCACTTGAACCCAGGAGGCAGAGGTTGCAGTGAGCCGAGATCGCACCACTGCACTCCAACCTGGCGACAGAGTGAAACTGTCTCAAAAAAAAAAAAAAAAGAATACAGCAAATTAAGTTGCTCATAACTATGGTGGAAATGGATTGCATAACAAATGAAAATGAATGGAGGTGTAACAAATGAAAAATCAACACCAATTCTGGGAAAAGGGGAAGAAATTAATAGCTGAGGACCTACTACATATGAAATAGTAGGCACAATCCATTTAATTTCACAAAACACTAACCAGCATTTTTTTTTTTCCCTTTTTGAGACAGGGTCTCACTCTGTCACACAGGTTAGAGTGCAATGGTGTGACCTCCCGGGCTCAAGTGATCCTCTCACCTCAGCCTCCCAAAGTACAAGGATTACAGGTGTAAACTACGATGCCCAGCTCAAGCCAGCCAGAACTTTTTAAAAGTGGAATTTTTAATTCCACTTTTTTTTTTTTTTTTTTTTTTTTTTTGAGCCCTTACGGGGTTTATTAGAGGTGGCCCTTGCTGCCACATTTTCAGAGCAAGCCTGGTTTGACAGCCCCTCCTGCCTTCTGCAAGGGCTTTTTCCACAGCAACGTGCAGGCCTGTGTCTCCTCTCCTGCCTGTTCATGGGAGCTCAGGAATCCCACGTGCAGGTCACAGCTGCTCCCTGAGCTTCCAGACACACAGGCTTCCAGCTCGAGAGGCACGCAGTTTTACGGAGCCTTGGCTCACAGCCTGGCACCATGCTCGGTGCTGGAGACGTGGAGGAGAGTGGCAGTGGTTTCCTGCCCATGAGGACCTTAGCTCTCAAAAGAGAGAGATAGGCACCTGGGAATGTCCGGTCACACTGTGACAGAGAGGCAAGTCCAGGTGCTGTGGGTGGGACCATCCAAGGCTTCTTGAGGAGAGGACACCTGAGCAGAGATTCACAGGTCACCTGGGAGTTGTGTGAAGTAGTGGGGGAGGTCTTCAAGGGCCCAGAGAACAGCGTCCATGGGAGCAGGGGACAGCGGGAGGGGAACTTGGAGAGTGGGAGAGGCAGGCGCAGAGTCCAGGGATCTGAGGGAAGAGAGCGTTTCATGGAGGAAGATGGGGCCCACATGTCCCATCCCCATCAGGTCCAGTAGGTGAGGGCTGGAAATGCAGCCTTTGGTGCTGAGCAGTGGTCATTACAGAGGCCTTGCTCCAATGAGGATTTCTTGTATGATGAATGATGGCATAGTGAGTTTGCCTGGAGGCTATCACATTCTGTGCTGATCCTTGGCGTATGAGTGTCTCCTCTGTGGAACAGGGGCTGCATTTGGGTGTGCTGGGGAGTGGATTGTGCATGGGCCTCATACTTAGTGAGGGCCATCATTGTAGCTGCTATGTTTTTTGTTTTTTTTTTTTTTTTTTTCCAAGGCAGAAGAATTTTTTCTTAGTACAGAACAAAATGAAAAGTCTCCCATGTCTACCTCTTTCTACACAGACACGGCAACCATCCGATTTCTCAATCTTTTCCCCACCTTTCCCCCCTTTCCATTCCACAAAACCGCCATTGTCATCATGACCCGTTCTCAATGAGCTGTTGGGTACACCTCCCAGACGGGGTGGTGGCCGGGCAGAGGGGCTCCTCACCTCCCAGTAGGGGCGGCCGGGCAGAGGTGCCCCTCACCTCCCGGACGGGGCGGCTGGCCGGGCAGGGGGCTGACCCCCCCCCACCTCCCTCCTGGACGGGGCGGCTGGCCGGGCAGAGGGGCTCCTCACATCCCAGTAGGGGCAGCCGGGCAGAGGTGCCCCTCACCTCCCGGATGGGGCGGCTGGCCAGGCGGGGGGCCGAACCCCCACCTCCCTCCCGGACAGGGCGGCAGGCTGGGCGGTGGGCTGACCCCCCCACCTCCCTCCCGGACGGGTCGGCTGGCCAGGCGGGGGGCTGACCCCCCACCTCCCTCCCAGACAGGGCGGCAGGCTGGGCGGTGGGCTGACCCCCCCACCTCCCTCCCGGACGGGGCGGCTGGCCGGGCTGAGGGGCTCCTCACTTCCCAGTAGGGGCGGCCGGGCAGAGGCGCCCCTCACCTCCCGGACGGGGCGGCTGGCTGGGCGGGGGGCTGACCCCCCCACCTCCCTCCCAGACGGGGCGGCTGGCCGGGCGGGGGGCTGACCCCCCCACCTCCCTCCTGGACAGGGCGGCTGGCCGGGTGGGGGGCTGACCCCCCCACCTCCCTCCCGGACGGAGCGGCTGGCCGGGCAGAGGGCCTCCTCACTTCCCAGTAGGGGCGGCCGGGCAATTCCACTTTTTTCTGTTGTTGTTTTTGCTGAGGCGGAGTCTCGCTCTGTCACCCAGGCTGGAGTGCAGTGGCACCATCTTGGCTCACTGCAATCTCCACCTCCTGGGTTCAAGTGATTCTCCTGCCTCAGCCACCTGAGCAGCTGGGATTACAAGTCCATGCCACCACGCCCAGCTAATTTTTGGATTTTTAGTAGAGATGGGGTTTCACCATGTTGGCCAGGCTGGTCTTGAACTCCCAACCTCAGGTGATCTGCCCACCTTGGCCTACCAAAGTGCTGGGATTACAGGCTTGAGCCACAGCACCCAGCCTTTAATTCCACTTTTAAGAAGCATTGCTAAGATTACGTAAGGAAAAAATGACAGACTGAATTTAAAACAAGTGAGTATGATTCTAAAGCCCATGCTTTTTCCAGTATTTTAGAAGTTGAAAAATAAAATTTATACTGGAGTACTTAGCAACAATTGTAAAACACAAACACACACAATTTTTTTTTTTCTTTGAGATGGAGTTTCACTCTCGTTGCCCAAGCTGGAGTGCAATGGCACAATCTCGGTTCAGTGCAACCTCCGCCTCCCAGGTTCAAGTGATTCTCCTGCCTCAGCCTCCCAAATAGCTGGGATGAACAGGCACATGCCACCAAGTCTGGCTAATTTTTTTGTATTTTTAGTAGAAACGGGGTTTCACCATGTTAGCCAGGCTGGTCTCGAACTCCTGACCTCAGATGGTCTGCCCACCTCAGCTTCCCAAAGTGACAGGATTACAGGATTACAGGCCACCACACCCAGCCCACAGTGTGTGTGTTTTGTTTTGTTGTTTTTTTTTTTTTTTTTGAGACAGAGTCTTGCCCTGTCACCCAGGCTGGAGTGCAGTGGCGCGATCTCCCCTCATTACAAGCTCCGCCTCCCGAGTTCACACCATTCTCCTGCCTCAGCCTCCCGAGTAGCTGGGACTACAGGCGCCCGCCACCACGCCCAGCTAATTTTTTGTATTTTTAGTAGAGACGGGGTTTCACCGTGTTAGCCAGGATGGTCTTGATCTCCTGACCTCATGATCCGCCTGCCTTGGCCTCCCAAAGCGCTGGGATTACAGGCGTGAGCCACCGCGCCCGGCCACCATGTGTTTTTAAATTACCTGGTTTGGTGACACATCTGTGGAAGACAATGATATGAACGTCTTCTCTAAAGTTTCAGGCAAAGAGTGGTGCATATCCTTTTCCTCTAGTTTCCAGTAAGTCAATCCTGATGTGCACAAATACACAGAATAGAAAAGAGTGAGAAAAAAACAAAAATGCTTTCTAGAATAACATTTCTACCTAAAGGAAATTAAATATGGGAAGAAATTAATTTTGGGTTAAAGTAATTTGAATTTTGATGGAAAAAAGTTATCTAAATTCCTTATTATGTAAGAGTCCTAACTGGATGCAAATGTTTAAAACTGAAATATAAAAAGTCAAGATGAGTTGGTACAATTTAAAATACATATTTTTGGCCAGGCACGGTAGCTCACGCCTGTAATCCCAGCCCTTTGGGAAGCTGAGGCAGGAGGATTACCTAACATCAGGAGTTTGAGACCAGCCTGGCCAACGTGGTGAAGCCCCATCTCTACTAAAAATCCAAAAATCAGCCAGGTGTGGTGGCACACACTGTAATACCAGCTACTTGGGAGGCTGAGGCATGAGAATCGCTTGAACCCAGGAGACAGAGGTTGTAGTGAGCTGAGATGGTGCCACTGCACTCCAGCCTGAGTGATAGAGTGAGTGATAGAGTCTCAAAAAAAAATTAAAATAATAATAATAAAATAATTTTTTTTATTTTTTGAGACAGGGTCTCACTTTGTCACCCAGGAGTGCAGTGGTGCCATCTCAGTCCACTGTGGTCTCTTTTTTTGAGACAGAGTCTCGCTCTGTTGCCCAAGATGGAATGCAGTGGAGTGATCTCGGCTCATTGCAACCTCCGCCTCCCGAGTTCAAGCGATTCTCCTGCCTTAGCCTCCTGAGTAGCTGGAATTACAGGCATGCGCCACCATAACCGGCTAATTTTTGGTTTGTTTTTTCTTTTCTTTTTTTTTTTTGAGACAGAGTCTCACTCTGTTGCCCAGGCTGGAGTGCAATGGCGCGAGCTCGGCTCACTGCAACCTCCGCTCACTGCAACCTCCGCCTCCCAGGTTCAAGTGATTCTCCTGCCTCAACCTCCTGAGTAGCTGAGGTTACAGGCATGCACCATCACGCCCTGCTAATTTTTGTATTTTTAGTAGAGATAGGGTTTTGCCATTTTGGCCAGACTGGTCTCGAACTCCTGACCTCAAGTGATCTGCCTGCCTCAGCCTCCCAAAGTGCTGGGAAAACAGGTGTGAGCCACCGTGCCCAGACTAATTTTTGTATTTTTAGTAGAGATGGGGCTTCACCATGTTGGCCAGGCTGGTCTCAAACTCCTGATCTCAAGTGATCCTCCCCCCTCGGCCTCCCAAAGTGCTGGGATTATACGCATGGGCCACTGCGCCCAGCCCAGCTCACTGGAGTCTCAGCCTTCCAGGTTCAAGACATCCTCCTGCCTTAGCCCCGCAAGAAGCTGGGACTACAGGCACACACCACCAAGCCCTGCTAATTTTTTTGGTACTTTTAGTAGAGACAGGGTTTTGCCATGTTACCCAGGCTGGTCTCGAACTCCAGAGCTCAAGCAATCCACCCTCCTCGGCCTCCCAAAGTGCTAGGATTACAGTTGTGAGCTACCAGGTCCAGCCTTAAAATATATTTTAAAATAGACAATTTCTTTTTTTTTTTCCTGAGACAGGGCCTCCATCTGTCACCCAGGCTGGAGTACAGTGGTGCAATCACAGCTCACTACAGCCCTGACCTCCCGAGCTCAAGCCATCATTCCCTTTCAGCCTCCCAAGTAGCTGGGACTATTAACTCACACCACCGCACCCGGCTAATTTTTGTATTTTGTGTAGAGACGAAGTTTTGCTATGTTGCCCAGGCTGGTCTCAACCTCCTGGGGTCAGGTGATCTGCCCACCTTGGCTTCCCAAAGTGCTGGGATCACAGGTGTGAGCCACCACGCCCAGCTGACAATTTCTTTGTGAGTAGTATAGACATATAGAATCAATGTAAATAATTCAAACGTTTATTGAGTACCTATAGTGCCAGGCTGGGGAGGCAGGAGGAGTGAGACATGAAAAGTAAGTAAATCATGCAGTATATAGGTGGTAAGCACTCTGATTAGATTTTAAAATAGGATAAAGGGGATATGTAGTAGGGGGTGGGATGGGCAGGCACTATTTTTGAATCAGGTGAACAGGGTTGGCTACTGAGAGGATAATTAAGAAGGCATCAGCCATTTTAGCCATGTATGAGGGAGCTCCCTCATACAGGGAGAAGAACATTTCAAGTATGGAAAACAGCCAATGCAAAAGTCCTAAAACCTATCTGGGACATTTGAGCAGACAATCTCCCTTCTCATTCAAAGAAACGGACAGAGCACAGCCAGACACAATGACTCACGCCTGTAATCCCAGCACTTTGGGAGGCTGAGGCGGGCAGATCACCTGAGGTCAGGAGTTGAAGACCAGCCTGACCAACATGGAAAAACTCTATCTCTACTAAAAATACAAAATTAGCTGGGCGTGGTAGTGCATGCCTGTAATCCCAGCTTGGGAAGCTGAAGGCTGAGGCAGAAAAATCACTTGAACCTGGCAAGCAGAGGTTACAGTAAGCCGAGATCACACCATCGCACTCCAGCCTGGGCAACAAGAGCAAAACTCTTGTCTCAAAAAAAAAAAAAAAAAAAAAAAGGGACAGAGTACAATCCCCAGCCTACAATGGTTGACTTATTTATTTTTTTTTTTTTTTACTTTATCATGGTGAAAAGCAATATGCAGTCAGTAGAAACCATACTTTGAGTACCGATATGACCATTCTGTTATTATTTTTTTTTTTTTTGAGACAGAGTCTGGCTCTGTCGCCCAGGCTGGAGTGCAGTGGCACAATCTCGGCTCACTGCAAGCTCTGCCTCCTGGGTTCACGCCATTCTCCTGCCTCAGCCTCTTGAGCAGCTGGGATTACAGGTGCCCGCCACCAAGCCCAGCTAATTTTTTGTATTTTTAGTAGAGACGGGGTTTCACTGTATTAACCAGGATAGTCTCGATCGCCTGACCTCGTGATCCGCCCGACCTGGCCTCCCAAAGTGCTGGGATTACAAGCATGAGCCACCGCGCCTGGCTGACCATTCTGTTTTTCACTCTCAGTATTCAATAAAGTATATGAAATAGTCAATACTTTATTATAAAATACTTTGTGTTAGATAACTTTGCCCAACTGTGGGCTAATGTAAGTGTTCTGAGCACATTTAATGTACACTAGGCTAAGCTATGATGTTTAATAAGCTAGGTGTACTAAATGCATTTTCAATTTTTTTTTTTTCTTGAGACAAGGTCTTGGTGTTGCCCAGGCTGGAGTGCAGTGGTGTGATCATGGCTCACTGCAGCCTTGACCGCCCAGACTCAAGCAATCTTCCCATTTCAGCTTTCCAAGTAGCTAGCACTACAGGCGCATCACCACCCCTGGCTAATTTTTTAACTCTTTTGTAGAGATGGGGTCTCAACTTGTTGCTCAAGTTGGTCTCAAACTCATGGCCTCAAGCGATCCTCATACCTTGGACTCTCAAAGTGCTGGGATTATAAGGCATGAGCCACTGTGCCCAGCCCATTTTCAACTTATGATATTTTCAATTTATGGTGGGTTTATCAGGACATAACCCCACTGTAATTCGAGGAACAACTCAGTATAAAGTGAGGTCAAAGAGGTAACAGGGCTAGGTTGTTAGGCACTGTGGGCCCCTGTAAGGACTCTGTGAACAACAGGGTTTGGAGAGGAGGACTCACATGATGTGACTTAACTTTTCAGAGGATCACTTTGTCTACTATGTTGAGAACAGACTGAAGTGTGCAAGAGTGGAAGTGGGGAGGCTGGTTAGGAAGACAGTAGCAACCCAGGTGACAGATGAGAGAACACTCTTAGGCTAGAAGCTGTGGAGGTGGTAAGTGGTGGGATTCTAGAAAGATTTGTAAGGCAAAGCTAATTCATCCTGATGAATTGGATGTGGGATATGGAAAAAAAATAAAGTCTGTATATAAAGCCATTAAGATTGGAATAAGCTCACCATGGAGTGTAAAGGATGGCTCAGAGGGTTTGAATTTAATTCATTTTGGACTACCCGAAAAAGGTTGATGATTTTTACAGCTGTTCAAAACAACTGCAAAAGTACTTCTTTATTCTCTTTACAGATCTTGTAACATAAATTAAGACAAGAAAGAAAGGTGGCTGGACATGGTGGCTGAAGCCTGTAATCCCAGCACTTTGAGAAACCGAGGCTGGTGGATTGCTTGTACCCAGGAGTTCAAAACCAGCTGAGGCAACATGGCAAAACCCTGTCTCTACAAAAAAATACAAAAGGTAGCTGGGCATGGTGGCACCGCCTGTTGTCCCAGCTATTCTTGGGAAGCTGAGGTGGGAGGATCACTTGAGCCCAGGAGGCTGAGGCTGCAGTGAGCTGTGATCGCACCACTGCACCCCAGCCTGGGTGACAGAGTGAGACCCTGTCTCAAAAAACAAAACAAACAAAGGTAAGGCTGCTACCAGAGAACACCACAACACATAACACATTTACAAAACCATACTACTATACAGTATCATCCCATATGGAGAAATGTAGGCAAGTTGTTTTTTAAAAATAATGCTCTAAAAATCTAAGTACCTTCCTCTGAGTGTAGTTTAGGTTAAAAAAAATAAAAATTTAAGTATCATACCTGTTCCTGAATCAGACATCCAAGCATTTGGAGTTTCATCTGGTTTACTGAGGTAAAAAGCACGAGGATGTGTAGCAGCAGCAAAATCAGACTACAAGAAAGAAAACTATTGGTTGACAGCTAAAAGTCATTAGGCACAATCTGCTGACCCAAGAAATGAAAGCCAGGCCTCAAACCAGGTGGGGAGAAACCTTCAGAGGGTTCAAAGAAGAAAGCCTGGGCCAGGCGCGGTAGCTCACGCCTATGATCACAGCACTTTGGGAGGCCGAGGAGGGTGGATCACGAGCTCAAAAGTTCGAAAACAGCCTGGTCAAGATGATGAAACCCCGTCTCTACTAAAAATACAAAAATTAGCCGGGCGCAGTGGCAGGTGCCTATAATCCCAGCTACTCAGGAGGCTGACGCAGGAGAATCACTTGAACCTGGGAGGCAGAGGTTGCAGTAAGCCGAGATCGTGCCACTGCACTCTAGCCTGGGCAACAGAGCAAGACTCTGTCTCAAAAAAAAAAAAAAAAGAAGAAAGCCTGATTTCCCCATGGTTACAAGAATGCTAACTGATAGGAATTCACTGTTGCAGATTTTTTTTTTTTGCCTGTGTAATTTACAAAAGTTTATTTCGGTTCTCTGTGGAGCTGGAAGGAGAAAAATGGGGGCAGGTATTATTTCGTGAGTTCAGACCTAAAATGTATTTATAATCTGCCATTTACTTCCAAAACAAATTTGAAGCGACTAGAATTAAAGTCATTTAGTATAAAAATTAATGTAAAAGCTCTAACAATTCATTTTTATCATAATTACAATAAATCAGATTAACTCTAAAAACCATAAATCAATAATATGAGCCTTAAGTAGTAGACTACTTCCTATATACAAACAATTGGTTAGTAGTCCCTGCTTACTTATCAATTCTAGTAAAAATTCTGAACAAATCAATCCTCACATCTCTGACACTGTCGCAAGAAATGTGTTTCCAGAGATATGTGATGAGAATATTTCTATCAGAATTTTTCTTATCAGGTCCCTCATGAAACTTTTAATTCCTGTAAAGAGTATGTAACCATCCATGAACCCATTCCCAAAGTAAAAGCACACTGAAATAACACTACCTACGAAGATGGGGAATTAACACATGAGCCTTATAAGGCACCACTTATTTTCTTTCTCATCAAGGAAGAAATTCCACCTGTTTGAATTTGTCTCACTACTTAAGACCAAGAGAAGGCCGGGCGCGGTGGCTCATGCCTATAATCCCAGCACTTTGGGAGGCCAAAGCAGGCAGATCACGAGGTCAGGAGATCGGGATTATCCTGGCTAACACGGTGAAACCCCGTCTCTACTAAAAATACAAAAAATTAGCCGGGCGTGGTGGTGGGGGTGTATTGAATGGCTTTTCTAGAGCTACCAATATAGTACTAAACAGCTTTTCTAGAATAAAACTAGCAACACAGTTCTAAAGGGCTTTCCTAAGCCACAGAAGCTTTTGTGGTTCATAGAGCTTCATTTACCTTCACTTCCCTCCTCTTCAATATAAATCTGAAAAAGTACAAACAATGGTGGTATCAGGAAGCCTAAATTGAAGAAATAAAATTTATTGAAAGAGGAATAAATAATGCCTTATGAAGGCTGTAGGACGATCTTCTTACGACCTCTTTAATAGATCTTTTTCATAGGATGACAAAAAGACCATGTTCAGGATAAGACATGGCCAGTTTCTAAAGGTATTGGGTTTGTAGAGGGACCTGATTTTGCCATTTCAATGTGTTATACTAAACAATGCTATTCTGTGACAAATTTAGAGCAATAAGGGCTATACAGGCATATTAAAAATTATCTGGCCAGGCACAGTGGCTCATGCTTGTAATCTCAGCATTTGGGGAGGCCAAGGCAAGAGGATCACTTGAAGCCAGGAGTTTGAGACCAGCCTGGGCAACATAGTGAGACCCTGTCTCTACAAAAATATATTTTAAAAAAATTTCTCTGGGCCAGGCACAGTGGCTCACGTCTATAATCCCGGCACTTTGGGAGGCTGAGGTGGTTGGATCACTTGAGGTCAGGCCAGCCTAACCAACATGGCGAGACCCCATCTCTACTAAAAATACAAAAAGAAGCCAGGCGTGGTGGCACGCACCTATAGTCCCAGCTAATCGAGAGGCTGAGGCAAGAGAATTGCTTGAACCCAGGAGACAGAGATTGCAGTGGGCTGAGATTATGTCACTGCAACCCAGCCTGGGCAACAGAGCAAGACTCCATGTCAAAAAAATAAATAAATAAATAAATAAATGAAAGAAATGTTTAAAATCTTAATTATCTGAAACTCAAATTTAAATAATTGTTTAAAAAACTTTACTCAATATCTATAATCTTTTAATTAAAGTAGCTGCTAGGTTAGCAAAAGGGCCATACAGAATTTCAACATTTAATCTCTCACAATTTGGATTATAATTCAGAACTGTTCAAATTTCAACCTTTTTTTTTTTTAGACGGAATCTCGCTCTTTTGCGAGGCCGGAGTGCAATGGCGTGATCTTGGCTCACTGCAACCTCCGTCTCCCCAGTTCAAGTGATTCTCCTGCCTCAGCCTCCCGAGTAGCTGGGACTACAGGCGCATGCTACCACACCCGGCTAAGTTTTGTATTTTTAGTTAGAGACGGGGTTTCACCATGTTGACCAGGATGGTCTCGATCTCTTAACCTCGTGATCTGCCCACCCCGGCCTCTCAAAGTGCTGGGATTACAGGCATGAGCCACTTGGCCCAGCCTCAACTTTAAGATTACAGTATTACTTCTTACAATTTAATAATAATATAAATTATTTGAAAATTTATTTTAAACAATTAAATGGATTACTCTCTGGCTAAATGTAAACGTTTGCAGTACAAAGAGAAATAGGACCTTTGCAAATGACTCATTTTCATAATATTTTATCCTTTATTAGCTTTGATTTCTAGCCTACTAAAGAAGAAACACAGCAAATCATTATTTCTAATCCTCTGAAACACCAAAAGAAAGATGCATAAATGGGCCAAGCGTGGTGGCTCATGCCTATAATCCCTGCACTTTAGGAGGCCAAAGTGGGTGGATCACCTGAGGTCAGGAGTTCGAGAGCAGCCTGGCCAACATGGTGAAACCCCGTCTCTACTAAAAATACAAAAAATTAGCCGGGCGTGGTGGTGGGTGCCTGTAGTCCCAGCTACTTGGGAGGCTGAGGCAGGAGAATGGCGTGAACCCGGGAGGCGGAGCTTGCAGTGAGCCAAGATTGCACCACTGCACTCCAGCCTGGGTGACAGAGTGAGACTCCGTCTCAAAAAAAAAAAAAAAAAATTGGCCAGGCATGGTGGCACACGACTGCACCACCATGTACCACCTGTACCACCACAGGTACTTGGGAGGATGAGACAGGAGAATCGCTTGAACCTGGGAGGCAGAAGTTGAAGTGAGCCGAGATCACGTCATTGCACTCCAGTCTGGGCCATAAGAGCGAAACTCCGTCTCAAAAAAACAACAATAAAAAAAATGTATAAATGAACAAATTAACAATACAAAAGAAAGGGCACAAGAGTTTTGTTCATGAGCGTGTACTAAACCCACATAATCATCAGTACTGGAGCCCGCAGGGAAAGTGACTAGTCACCTACTTTCTCAATTGGTGTCTTCTTACTTTGCTCATTTCCTTGTTTAGATCTTGAACCTCCATCTTCTACATGTGCTCTCTTTGGTCGGTTCTGCTTCAGTTTTTGTGCCCATGATGTTATAGCATTACTATTTAAGAAGAGAAAACCAAAATTACTTTTTTTTTGTTTTGTTTTGAGACAGAGTCTCGCTGTGTCGCCCAGGCTGGAGTACAGTGGCGCAATCTCAGTTCACTGCAACCTCCATCTCCTAGGTTCAAGCAATTCTCGTGCCTCAGTCTCCTGAATAGCTGGGATTACAGACGCACTACCACGCCCAGCTAATTTTTGTATTTTTACTAGAGATGGGGTTTCACCATGTTGGCCAGACTGGTCTCAAACTCCTGACCTCTGCCCACCTCAGCCTCCCAAAGTGCTGGGATTACAGGCATGAGCCACCACACTGGGTTCCAAAATTATTTCTTTAGATACTGTACTTCACATATAAAGCTAACCACCAGTTGCTTTCAGTTGTTGTTGTGTGTGTGGTTTTTGTTCGTTTGTTTGTTTTTTAGAGACCCTCTCTGTCACCCAGGCTAGAATGCAGTGGCAGTGGTGCAATCACAGCTCACTGCATTCTGACGTTCCTCAGCTCAGGTGATCCTCCCACCCCAGCCTCCCAAGTAGCTGGGACCACAGGTGGCCACCACCACACCCAGCTAATTTTTCTATTTTTTTTGTAGAGACAGGGTCTTGCCATGTTGTTCAGGCTGATCTCGAACTCCTGGGCTCAAGTGATCCACCTGTCTCAGCCTCTCAAAGTGCTGGGATTACAAGTGTGAGCCACTGCGCCCAGCCAGTTGTTTTTTCTAATAGCGGTAAGACAATGAATTTTTATTAATTCACCTACATTACTTTTTTCAATTTCTTATTATCAAAGGCAAAGTAAACAAAAAGACTAACAGTGACAGGCCTGGCGCGGTGGCTCACGCCTGTAATCCCAGCACTTTGGGAGGCTGAGGTGGGCGGATCACAAGGTCAGGAGATCAAGACCATCCTGGCTAACATGGTGAAACCCCATCTCTACTAAAAGCTACTCAGGAGGCTGAGGCAGGAGAATGGCGTGAACCCGGGAGGCAGAGCTTGCAGTGAGCCGAGATCGCACCACTGCACTCCAGCCTGGGCAACAGAGCAAGACTCCGTCTCAAAAAAAAAAAAAAAAAAAAGACTAACAGTGACTAATAATAATAATACACAAAGTCTGTAGCCATAGACTAGAACAAAAACCACCACATTTGCCCTTCCAAGTGCTAAATGTATCTCTACAATGACAGTGTATTTGTCGGCATAAATCAATCATTATACTTGAACATACATAAGATTTGTGTTGCTTTAGATGACACAATTCAGGGACATGAAACTAAAAACTTGGGATAAATTATGAAATTTTTAAGGATTGTTTTACAAACATTCAGTCACAGTTTAATAAAAAGCCTCCTTTGTCATGAAATGTCACTAAATTTATAAAAATTCTTCTTATACATAAAAAACATTCAGGCTGGGCGCAGTGGTTCACGCCTATAATCCCAGCACTTCGGGAGGCCAAGGTGGGCAGATGTTGTAAGACTACAAAACTCTCAGGAGTTCGAGACCAGCCTGGCCAACACGGCCAAACCCTGTCTCTACTAAAAATACAAAAATTAGCTGGACGTGGCGGTACATGCCTGTAGTCCCAGCTACTCAGAAGGCTGAGGCAGGAGAATCATATGAACCTGGGAGGTAGAGGTTGCAGTGAGCTGCGATAGCACCACTGCACTCCAGCCTGAGTGACAGAGCGAGACTCCATCTCAAAAAATAAAAAAAAAAAAACAGAACAAAAGAAACAAACAAAAACATTCAGCAGCATACAGACTAGAAAAAAGAAAATAAAAAACATAAAATTGGGGCCAGGCACGGCGGCTTACACCATAATCCCAGCACTTTGGGAGGCTGAGGTGGGCACATCACCTGAGGTCAGGAGAGAGACCAGCCTGGCCAGCAACAGCAGAACTCTGTCTCTACTGAAAATACAAAAATTAGCCGGGTGTGGTGGCCCACACCTGTAGTCCCAGCTACTCAGGAGACTTAAGGCAGGAGTATCACTTGAACCAGGGAGGCAGAGGTTGCAGTGAGCTGAGATTGCGCCACTGCACTCCAGCCTGGGAGACAAGAGCAAGACTCCATATCAAAAAAAAACAAAACATAAAATTGGGTAACCCTGTATATAATTTTTGGTTTCAGCTGGACATGGTAACATAGCACGCGCTCATAGTCCTAGCTACTCAGGAGGATCACTTGAGCCCAGGAATTTTAGGCTGCAGTGAGCTATGATTGCACCATGGCACACCAGCTTGGGCAACAAAGCAAGACCCCCACCTTTAAAAAAAAAACTGTGGCCAGGCACAGTGGCTCACGCCTGTAATCCCAGCACTTTGGGAGGCAGAGGCGGGCAGATCACAAGGTCAGGAGATCGAGACCATCCTGGCTAACACAGTGAAACCCCGTCTCTACTAAAAATACAAAAAATTAGCCTGGCGTGGTGGCGGGTACCTGTAGTCCCAGCTACTCGGGAGACTGAGGCAGAAGAATGGCGTGAACCCGGGAGGTGGAGCTTGCAGTGAGCCGAGATTGCGCCACTGCACTCCAGCCTGGGCGACAGAGCGAGACTCCGTCTCAAAAAACAAAAAAAAAATTGTTCAAATTACATGAACATATGTGACAAACTTCCACTATTGATACAGTCCTGTCTGCTAAAAATATATTTTCTATTTTCTGGCAAAGCTTCCGACCTTAAGAGTTTAGTAGTCTTACAACATTACAGATGGGAAGAAAGTCAGTGTCATTGGAATATAGTGTGCTTTGTTTATTTCAATTTTCTACAGGCAATGAACTGATAAATGTTCAAATACATCTCATTCTATTACAGTGCATTAAAAGGAACACTAGATTCTAAATGTAATAAACTCCCTTCGAATGATAGAAATTCTACTTACCTATTTGTTTTCCCACTGTATACTTCAGAAACCTTATTTTCACCAAGAAAATTATGTTCAAATTCACCAGGAGAAATGGATACATCTTCCTTTAAAGACACATGACACTCTTCAGGAGTCTGTATATAAAAATTCTCATTTTTCACACCATCTACAAGTGACTCAGCCGGCACCGCAGGTGCTACATACTGTCCTTTGAGAACATCTACGTGCTCCATGAACTCCTTAGGGTCTTTAGATTTGTACGGATTTAATTCTGAGATACAAAAGGTGCCATATCCACTGCTTACTGAGCAACTATCCACATTGCAGTCTGGTTGTGACGTGGACATTTCTTGCTGTATTTCAGGTTCTGTGGATTCAGGATAATGGATAACAGATTCATTTCTCTCACTGCTTAGAGAAAAAAAACCCATTTGACTTTCCGAAGATACTTGTTTGTTTGAAGAATTTCCTTCACAGGAAGCCAAGGAAGCACTACTAGTCTGTAATTTGACTAAATTTTTTATCTCCTCCTGTATATGCTGGAAATAAAAAGTTATAGATTTGGGTAAGAAAGTATATTAAACACCATATTTTTATGACTGTTACAAGAATATCATGTTTCAAAATATGATGAGATATTATTCTAAAGATAATGTGATGCTTTATCTTTAGTTTATAAACAAAATTGAGGCTGGTGGCCAGGCACAGTAGCTCACGCCTGTAATCCCAGCACTTTGGGAGGCCGAGGTGGGCAGATCACAAGGTCAGGAGCTCAAGACCAGCTTGGCCAACATGGTGAAACTCTGACTCTACTAAAAATTAGCCAGACATGGTGGTGCGCATCTGTAATTCCAGCTACTCAGGAGGCTGAGGCAGGAGAATTTCTTGAACCCAAGAAGCAGAGGTTGCAGTCAGCTAAAATCATGTCACTGCACGCCAGCCTGGGTGACAAGAGTGAGACCTTGTCTCAAAAAAAAAAAAAAATTGATATAACGTATTGTTTTTTCTTACAAATATAAAAAAGGATGCTGGGTGTGGTGGCTCACGCCTGTAATCCCAGCACTTTGGGAGGCCGAGGCGGGCAGATCAAGAGGTCAGGAGTCCCAGACCAGCCTGGCCAACGTGGTTGGTACTAAAAATACAAAAATTAGCCAGTATGGTGGCACACACCTGTATTCCCAGCTACTCAGGAGGCTGGAGCAGAAGAATTGCTTGAACCTGGAGGCAGAGTTTGCAGTGAGCCAAGACCGTGCCATTGCACTCCAGCCTGGGCAACAGAGTGAGACTCCATCTCAAAAAAAATAAATAAAAATAAAAGTAAAAAAGGGCTGGGCAGGAGGCCGAGGCGGGTGGATCACCTGAGGTCAGGAGTTTGAGACCAGCCTAGTGAACATGGCGAAACCCGTCTCTACTAAAAATACCAAAATTAGCCGGGCGTGTTGGCAGGTGCCTGTAATCTCAGCTACTCGGGAGGCTGAGGCAGGAGAATGGCTTGAACCCAGGAGGCAGAGGTTGTAGTGAGCTGAGATCAAGCCACTGCACTCCAACCTGGGCGACAAGAGTGAGACTCCATTTCTATATATGTGTGTGTGTGTGTGTATATATATGTACGTATGTATATGTATATAAAAAAGGAATCAATGTAAATGGTAACTTACTTGAATCTGGTTGTGGAACTGCTCCTGCTGGGCAACTATCTGTTCTTGGCATTGTTTTTCCACCAAATTGAATAGCTGTAACCACTTGGTCTATTAAATTATAAAATATGTTAGTTAAAAATAATTTTTTGACTTTACATTTCACAGAACAATTCCTCCAGTGTAAAAGAGCCCTTTTTAGGTCATGATCCATCCCGAATCCCAACAGCCATCAGCACTCTCATAGCTACAGTATGCTGGCGCGCCACACCAAGAGAGCAGGGAGTTCTACAGAAGGCTACGTTCAGCCTCAAGGCTGGGAGACTTTCAGCCACAGACCACATGCAGCAATACACAACATCAGGAAGTGGCTATGAAAACTAACTGCCTGCGTAAAGCCTTTCAGCATCTTTCCACTCCTAAGCTCTCCTTAGACGGCTCTGCACTGTCTGGCTCCTACGCACCTCCCCACTTCATCCCAGCCCTCTGTCCTTTGCTGGCTACGCACCTGCCTCACAGGCATCCTCCGTTCTTGAGCATGCCAAAATTGTCTCCCACCTCACAGCTGAGCACCTGATGTGCCCACCACCTCGCGAGCTCTTGCACAGCTCTCACCATGACTGCTGTCTTCCCACCCTGCAATTTCAGCCTAATTGTCATCTTCTGAAACCATCCTAACAGTTCCTTTCTTTCTTGTCATCCTATTTATTTCCTTCATAGCATTTGCCACATCAGAAAGTCTCTTAAATGTTCACTTTGTGAACTGTCTCCTACCCCTGCCCCACTCTAACTCCAAGCTCTCCACTAAAAACTCATGGGGTCCTGGACAAATTAATTTGTACCTCAGTTTCCTACTTTATAAAATGGGAATAATAATATCTCATAGATGGCTAAAAGGATTAAGTTTTATTTATTTATTTATTTTTTTTTTTGAGACGGAGTCTCTCGTTCTCTCGCCCAGGCTGGAGTGCAGTGGCATGATCTGGGCTCACTGCAACCTCCGCCTCCCGTGTTCAAGCAATTCTCGTGCCTCAGCCTCCCAAGTAGCTGAGATTACAGACATGTGTCACCATGTTCGGCTAATTGCTAATTTTTATATATATATATATATATATATATATATATATATATATATATATATATATTTTTTTTTTTTTTTTTTTTTTTTTTTTTTTTTTTTTGAGACAGAGTCTTGCTCTGTCGCCCAGACTGGAGTGCAGTGGCATGATCTCGGCTCACTGCAAGCTCTGCCTCCTGGGTTCACACCATTCTCCTGCCTCAGCCCCCAAGTAGCTGGGACTACAGGCACCTGCCACCATGCCCAGCTAATTTTTTTGTATTTTTAGTGGAGACAGTGTTTCACCGTGTTAGCCAGGATGGTCTCAATCTCCTGACCTCATGATCCGCCTGCCTCGGCCTCTCAAAGTGCTGGGATTACAGGCGTGATCCACTGCACCCAGCCGAATTTTCATATTTTTTAGTAGAGACACGGTTTCACCATGTTGGCCAAGCTGTTCTTGAACTCCTGACCTCAAGTGATCCACCCGCCTCGGTCTCCCAAAGTGCTGGGGTTGCAGGCCTAAGTTTTAAATTTAAATATGATGCAGTGATCTCAATGGGGAAGGAACTCCATGTGGGAAATCTGTGAGGTCACGGTCATGACAAAGCTGGGGGTACATCACTGGCATTTAGTGGGCAGGGTCCAGGCATGCAGATCATAGGGCAGTCCCCCATGATGAAGAATTGTCCTGTGTCCATTTATGTCATAAAACAATAAATATTTCGCACAGTATTCATAACATCAAAACAAACTTAAGTTTCAAAATCTCATAAGAAGTTGGTCACCCTTTCAGAAAAGCATGTCACCAGTGGAGGTGCTGTACACAATACCTGGATCATCAACACACCATAGCTATATTGATCTGTGTTCAGCTGCTGAATTCACAGTGAGTACATACAGGTAAACATGACTACTTCATTATGTCTTCTAATGAACATGTGCCTGACATGGATATATCCAAATACATGTTATTTTACTGTAAATTTTTTATTTCTCCTTTATGTCACATTTAGGATAGTATATTGATTTTTTAAAGTGGGTAAAGGTAGGTTATATTACCTATGAATTTCATTTCAGGATGATATAAATTGATGTTATTTTGAAAGCTGTTATAAAAACAGAGCTCAGAGGCTGGGCACAGAGGCTCATGCCTGTAATTCCAGCACTTTGGGAGGCCAAGGTGGGTGGATCATTTGAGTTCATGAGTTCAAGACTAACCTGGGCAACATAGCAAAACCTTGTCTCAACAAAAAATGCAAAAATTAGCTGGGCATGGTGGTGTGCACCTGTAGTCCCAGCTACTTGGGAAGCTGAGGTGGGAGGATGGCTTGAGCCCAAGAGGTTGAAGGTACAGTGAACAGAGATTGTGCACTGCACTCCAGCCTGGATGACAGAATGAGACCCTATTTCAAAAAAAAAAAAAAAAAGAAAGAAAAGAGAGAGAATGAAAGAGGAGAAAAAGAAACAAAGAAAAGGAAGGAAGGAAGAAAGGAAGGGAGGGAGGGAGGGGGGTGGGAGGGAGGGGAGAGGAGAGGTGGGGCAGGGAATATATTCTGATTCTGACTTAAGATGCTAATGTCAAAAAAAAAAAGGTTGATTTCTAATTATCAAAAGTAACAATTTCTAGTTAAACACAAATTTTCCAGAAGTTAAAATACATTGTGGCAATGCCTCCTTTGTCCTAAAGCACGTTAATTCAGTTATCAAAAGCTAATGAGGGCTAGCAACGGTGGCTCATGCCTGTAATCCCAGCACTTTGGGAAGCCAAATCAGGCAGATTACCTGAGGTCAGGAGTTCGAGACCAGCCTGGCCAACATGGCAAAACCCCTTCTCTATTAAAAATACAAAAATTAGCTGGGCATGGTGGCACTCGCCTGTGATCTCAGCTACTCGGGAGACTGAGGCAGGAGAATCACTTGAACCTGGGAGGCAGTGGTGGCAGTGAGCCGAGATTGCACCACAGCACTCCAGCCTGGGCAACAGAGCAAGACTCTGTCTCAAAAACAAACAAACAAATAAACAAAAAGCTAATGAGTAGATACATTAAGGGAAGCATTTAATATACTTAATAAAACATTCCATTTTTAATTGCATTTGCATGGGCATTTTTAAAGGTCTTTCACGTTAGTGCATACTGATTATTATATGCAAACAAGCATAAAGTATAAAAACTGAAAACTCAATTTTTTAAGCATATAATAATACTTTTTTATAATTTCAATAATTATGGATAATGGATATAAATAATTACACTTAGCAGTTGCTGCTATCGAATTCTTAAACCAGGTAATCTTTCATTTCGTTTACTCTACATTCTGAAAAATAACAGAAATTATGCTTCTAAAAGTACAATTAACGTTTAAAACAAGTTCTAGTGCTTTCTAAGAATTAATAATGGTTTGAACATTTCTATAAAAAACTATCAAATCCAGCCTTAGGAAAGTCTATCTTGAGCATTATCCTATGAAATAAAATTTATATATATATATATTTTTTTTACTCAGGGGGTCTTGCTATGTTGCCCAAGCAGGTCACAAACTCTGGGCACAAGCTATCCACCTCTGCCTCAAGTGCTGGGATTACAGGTTCTCTTTTTTTATATATAGAGAGAGACAGGGTCTCAGTCTGTCACCCAGGCTGGAGTATAGTGCTGTGATCATAGCTCACTGCAACCCTGACTTCCTGGGTTCAAGTGATCCTCCCACATCAGCCTCCCAAGTAGCTAGGACTACAGACACTGTGCCACCATGACCACCTAGTTTATTTATGTATTTATATTTGTAGAGACAGGGTCTCGCTATCTTGCCCAGGCTAGTCTCAAACTCCTGGCCTCAACCAAACCTCCCACCTTGGCAGCCTAAAGTGCTGGGATTACAGGCGTGAGCCACTGTGCTCAGCCATGTAAGTATTCTTTTAACTGTTACATTTTTATATCACAATTTAACCTATGAACCAAAGAAAGAACCACTGATCTGAAAACAATATAATGCAATGTATCACAGCTGAATATGGTAAGGTACTAAATAGAAGCTTCAATTTATAATTAGAACATTGAAAATATTTCAAAGTGGATTTAGGTTTTTCAAAATGATGACAATTCCATATAAGTTACTGACAACATTACAATTAGTAACAATTTTAATAATTTTGGGATTCTCAGGTCTCTGAACCAAGACAGTTTTAGTTCATATTTAATATACAAATTAGTATGTCTAATCAGTAATATATTGTTAAAAAATAGTTTTGATCACCTTTTTCCCATTCATTCAATATCATTCCCAAATTAATATACTTGACCACTTTAGCATTAACTTAAAAGTGTCATGCTCTTCAGGACATAAATTTCTAATAATTTAGAGTTTAGTAGAGGTATGTTTTAACATAATTATTTTAAAATTCCAAAAATAAAACAAAATTAGATACCTCACAGTTTTTCCAAAGTTCCGAATCAGTCTTTCCACTGTTTTGTAGCTCTTGCATTAAAGAAGTTAGGACTTCAACTGTACCTTGAATTACAGATGGTCTGGTCTTCCCTGAGAAAGAGGATACCCCATTTGTACTAAGGTGAGGACTACTTCTGTTGAAACATAAATAATTCAAATGGTTTTCTTCATTCTATCAAAGTGTTGAATAATTCAGCAGTTCAAGATTTAGCAGAGCAGTACAAAACCACTGACATTTAATCCTTCTAATGGCACCTCATTTGTTCAAAATCTGATCACAAGTTGGTCCACAAAAGGAAAAGGCCAGTAAAAAGACCACACTGTACTCTTTTTAAGAACACAACAGGAAGACCTTCTCCAGAAGTGAGAGAACACTCCAAAGGATCAGCAGAAAATAAAAAAAGTCTGTGCTAAACAATAAGATTAATTTCCAGCTTCTCTGATCTCAGCTATTCCAGAGGATTATTTCCCCCAACTTTAAGAACAGCCCTTCATTGTGCAGTGGGGATTCTTTCTCCACTGCCCCAAATGACAGTCAAATCTTGTTCACTGGACACCCTTAATTTGGTACGACAAGCTGATGCTTATCTCTGCACTATCTCTGCATAAAAGTTGTGCCAAGTAAATCAGCAGCAAATATTCAGGACTTATTTAGCCTACTCAGTGTGTAAAACAGCACTGATTTGTTCCAGGAGTACTGCTTTTCCAAACTTCAGGTAAGTTATTTCGGATTTGTTTTATAAACACACAATATATTTCAGGACATTAAAATGTACTTAAAATCTAGTCACCAAAAGATCATTTTAATTTATTTACTGCTTGATATCCTGCTTTCTTTCACAAATAATTTGTTTAAAAAAAATAAAAATAACAATAAAATAATAGTTAGGACCAGTGAAAATATTACTAAAAATTCAAAGGAGGCCAGGCGCAGTGGCTCACGCCTGTAATCCCAGCACTTTGGGAGGCCAAGGCGGGCGGATCACCAGGTCAGGAGATCAAGACTGTCCTGGCCAACAAGGTGAAACCCCATCTCTACTAAAATACAAAAAATTAGCCGGGTGTGGTAGTGCGTGCCTGTAGTCCCAGCCAATCAGGAGGCTGAAGCAGGGGAATCCCTTGAACCCAGGACACGGAGATTGCAATGAGCTGAGATGGCACCACTGCACCCCAGCCTAGTGACAGAGCAAGACTCCGTCAAAAAAAAAAAATTCAAAGGAAAGAATATATGTTATCAGTAAAGGATTTTACATAGCTGTAATAATCAAGTTTAAATGTGGCCAATTTAACTGCCAGTCACAATGAAAAGGGAGACAAGTTTAATTGCCTAATTTTCACTAGCAAGGCACAGTTAGCTTCCTCCAGCCAAATCAAACACTGTTCTAACAGGAATATCTTCTAGAAGTGTACTTTAAAGGGACCACCAAGTAATACAAGAACCAAAATGCGTGGCCAACTTTCCACAAGTGCATACAGATTACTGTTGGACCATTTCCTGTGCCTTTTAAAATTTCCTTTTCTCGTTTTATTTCACATATTCCTTTGTTTTTTACAACTCCCCACCCCCATTGTTTTATATACCCATGTAAGCTGCCTCAAATTCCTCCTGAAAAGGGCAGAGAATTAACAACTTTTTAAGTAATGTATTTATTTATAATACACAATTTCTTCAAGACCTACTGTGTTTAAAGCTCCTTGCCCCTTTACCAGTAAGGCCCCAAAACCGCTGTTTTCCTTTCTTGTACCCACTCTTTATAGATGCTCTCCTCTCTTACAGTCCTTGCCTCTTTGCTGTTTCTACGCTACTATAAATTTAGAAACCCAATAACCAAGCTTGTCAGACTATGTGCAAATTGAAAGTAAACAGGCTCTGATGAAAAACAAACCATGATCTGTGTTAAGACCATTAAAAAATAAAAACAAACCAATCACAGGATAGCTTAAAAATAAAATGCATTTTAAAAAATTAATAAAATGCATAAAACACACTTTGATAACATCTATTTAGTCCACTATTTTGTCTACTTAGAGTCTGTTTTTGTCTTAACTTCCTAATACTCAACTTTAACTGCTACTTCCCACATTGGTGAAGTATTTCTGCAACATAAAACATCAATTGTCCCAATCATTTAAAAATGTAGAAATAATATTTAGGCAACTAAATGTTAAAGATATGCTTGTAATTTACCAAAAACAAACAAAAAAGTGTAAAGGAAAGTAAAACAAGCAAAACAAGTTCTTTTTCAGAATGCTTTCCATGCAAAAGTACATATCTCTGAGAGAAACGAAAAACATGAAAAGACCAAACCTATTCCTGACTTAAACATCTGTCCCTGAACATTTTTTTTTTTGTTTTCTTTTGAGACAGAGTGTCGCTCTGTCGCCCAGGCTGGAGTGCGGTGGCGCAATCTTGGCTCATTGCAACCTCTGCCTCCCAGGTTCCAGCAATTCTCCTGCCTCAGCCTCCCGAGTAGCTGGGACTACAGGCGCATGCCACCGCACGTGGCTAATTTTTGTATTTTTAGTAGAGACGAGGCTTCACCATGTTAGCCAGGCTGGTCTCCAACTCCTGGCCTCAGGTGATCCACCCACCTCAGCCTCCCAAGGTGCTGGGATTACAGGCATGAGCCACGGTGCCCAGCCTCCCTGAACATTCTTGATGATAGGTTAAAAAACAATAATAATAATAATTCAAATCAGTAACTATGACACTATTTGGATAAGTTGGTAAACGTATGCAAATAAGGTTATTCTGATTTGGTACATTTTTTTAAATCCCATTCTTACCTATCAGTATTTAAGTTCAGTCCAAGAGAATGAAGAGAATTTTCATCAGATCCTACAGAAGATGAAGTTTTGTGTAAGGTTTTCACCAAGTCAAACTCTTCCATAGTGTACAGAAATTGTTATATTCTCTTATTGGAAAATAAACGTTCTTGGGCTGTTTGAGGAAAGTGAATCCGTGTCATCTTCAGAGGCTTCATCATCTACTGGCATTTTCAGTGGCTAACATTCAGAACTGTGAAATATCCTAAACTTCCAAGAGAGTCTGAAAATGAATGGGGGAAAAAAATACTACTATAAAAAGCCACTAAACCTAGCAACTGTTTTTACATAACTTTGGAAACCTTAACTGCTTTCATACAGGATTATGGATAGCATTAAGGATTAATGCTTTAAGGATAGCAACAGTATTCATAATAATCAAAATGTAGAAACCACCCAAATGTCCATCAATGGATAAATAGATAAACGAATGAAGCATATCCATAGAACAGGATAGGATTCAGCCATAAAAAGACACATGCTACAACATACATGAACACCGAAGATACTATGCTAAGTAAAAAAAGCCAGTCACAAAAGACCACAGACTATATGATTTCATTGATATGAAATATCTTGAATGGGCAAATTCATAGACAAATGGCTGCCAGGAGCTGGGGAAGCAGAGAATGTGAGTGAGTGCAGTTGGTATGGAGTTTCTTTTTGGGGTGATAAAAAATTCTGGAATTAGATAGTGGTGATGGCTGCACAACCTTGTGAACTAAAAACCACTGAATTGTACACTTGTAAAAGACTGAATTTTATGGTATGTGAATTATGTATCTCAATTAAAAATCTACATTAAGGATTATTTGCAAATGTAGCATCACCTTTTTCAGGTAATATTTCAGATTTTTATATGTTTAATAATCAAGGTTCTTTTTTTTAGAGACAGCATCTTGCTATGTTGCCCAGGCTGGTCTACAACTCCTGGCCTCAAGTGCTCAGCCTCCTGAGCAGCTGGGATTATAGCGCAAACCATTTTGCCAGGCTTTACAATGAAAGTTCTAGATATAATTCTATTATGTAACAATTGGAATACTTGCATGCCTTGTTCATTTGTTTAATAAATTCTACCAAGTATATATGTTTGTTGACTTATACAGAGACAAGAACTGAACTACTTAATATTTAATTTGTATTAAAAAGAGCCAATTAAACTGTTAACAACCATAGCTTCCCCATTGTCTGGAAGTACATTTTGAACTATATATATGGTCTTTTGTTTCTGTGCAGCTATTCTTAGAAAATAAACCACTGGGCACACTGGAGCCTGCCTGCAGCTACTGGGAACATGTCCCAGCTACTCTGGAGGCTGAGGTGGGAGTATCACTTCAGCCCAGGAGTTCAAGACTGCAGTGAGCTATGATCCTGCCACTGCACTCCAGCTTGGGCAACAGAGCAAGACCCCATCTCTTAAAAAATAAAAATAAAAATAAAAAAATTATTTGCCAGGCCAACTAAAATTTCAGTGAAGCTGGGTATATACCATGGCAAATTGGCTGTAACAGGTCAAACAAGATGCCTCCTTCCTGGGGAATTCATGCATTTATAAAAGAGCAAGGGAGCAAGAGGAAAAAGGAGAAAAAAGAAAACTTCAGCTGCTTACAAACTGAAAAGCTTAGAGAGTGCAACAGGAATATTGTCTAGTATTCCGCTTCTGCTAGATTCCCACTTTCTAGGGCCTGCTTTTATAAAGCATTACACAAAAACAGGGACCATTTCTTTCAGGGACAGGAGTGAATGCAAAGGGTAACCGGACCTAACTAAATGGACTTTTCCCCAGTGGCTCAGCCCATCACCCACGACAAATGGGGCATTGAAACAGTCAAGGACTGCCCCTTCCAACTGGCAACAGAAATACCTGGATTCCAATCACCATGCTGTTATACCAGGAAAACACAAGCTCTCCAGGGAGATGAACCTGCAACCCCATCTATTATTTCCCCTGCTAAGGTAATCCGGATCCGGATGCAGATCCAGATGGAAAACCACTAGAAATTCAAGGATGCTTCTCCAATTGGGGTGGAGGTGCTTGGGGGAGGGCAGGGAAGTAAGAGGGAAAAATCCTTAAACACCCACAAATACAATGCAAAAAAAAATTTTTTTTAACTTGATACAGAATGAATATAAGAGCAGAGCTTTTATATTTCCCAGCAACAAGATATGACGCTTTTGGTGTCCCTACCCCCTAGCAAAAAAAGGGAGCTGGGGAAAAGGAACGATTGATGGTTATGAAACATGAAAGTTAACTGGGCGCTCCGCCTTGACGAGAGGCTTGGGGGAGAGGAAGAGATTTCAGATGGGGATGAGGCCAGATCCCGACATTCTGAGCTCACAGTCAGCCCGCAATGGCTGGTGGCGGCTATCGGGTCAAAGTGGGAAGGAGAGGGAGAATCTATGCAGTCGCCTAAGCTACGGAAAGCAGGGAGGACGGAGAAAAGCCACCGCTCCTGCAACTACAACCGCGATTCCAAAAGGAAACCGGGGAACCTTGGCAAAAAATGGGGGGGAAAATTTTAAAAAACCCCACAAACCCCCCGCCCCTCAGGAAGGGCGATCTGCGATTGGACCGCGCGAGTGTCACTCAAGGGCGCCGAGTCTAGAAAAGGCGCACCGCGGCCGGGCAGAGCTCCCACACGCCGAAGGGCTCCGAGGGGGTCAGGCCGATCGGCAGCCGTGACCCCACACCCCAGCCCATCACCACACTCAAGGGGCCGCTAAGACAGTGTCTCCTAAGTCTCGTCCCCTGTCCCCAGCGGCCTACAGCTCCCTGCAGGCTGGTGGCCGCTTACCTGGCCGCCGCTCCCGCTGCCGATGTCAGGGTCAGGCAAGCGGCCTCTCGCGACCGTTACCCGAGGGAGCGCGCGCGCGCCCGGCGTCTCTCCAGTGATTGGCTGCCCGGAAGGAGGCGGAGACAGCCGAGCATGGCGCGCGCGTCCACCTCGCCGTTCCCCCTGGCGCAGCTCCAACCAAAGAGAGATATCCAACCCCGGGGGAGTGACAAGGGGGCGGGATTGCTGTGAAACTCTCTTCTCTGATTGGCTCTCTGGGAGCCAGCCGCTGCCACGAGGGAAAGACGCTTCAGTTTCTCGCATGCGCAGTGAGTAAACATGAGCCTCGGGCAGATAAGAGAAACCGCGATCAGAGTACGGCGCGTGCGCAGATCAGGGATCGCGATTGCGAATCCTCCGCTGAGGTGATTTGGATATCCCTAGGACGTTGAGGGCACGAGTCGGGTCCTGAGACCAGGTAAGCATCTGCGGAGAAGCCAGGTAACCCTACGGCTGCCGACGACTGTCAAAGGCTCCGGAGAGAGGACTGCGAGCCGGGACGCCTGGGTTTTTCCCGACTTGCGACCCCGAGTGGCGCAGCCAGTTTACCTGAGGCCGCGCTGGCGGTGGGGTGGGGCCGGCCGTGACACCCGAGCTCAGTTTTCTCGGGACCTGGTTTACGCTAGGTGCTGTGGGTCGGCCCTGGGGCTGTTCAGGCACTCAGGGCAGGGGAGAGGAGAGACTACCGTCCTGGAGAAAACGGTTCCACGGAGGCCCAAGGCGAAACGGAAGGATCCTCATGTACATAACTGAGCGGAATGGAGCTGTGAGCACGCATCAGGTGCTGTTTCAGGCCTGGCACGTAGTAGGGGTCAGCACTGCCCTTGCTAGGCTTTTGCGGAGATACTCGTTTTTTTTTAATAGACGTGGGGTGGGGGGGGGGGGTCTCACTGTGTTGCCCAAGCTGATCTCGAACTCCTGGCCTCAAGCGATCCTCCTTCCTCGGCCTCCCAAAGTGCCGAGATCACAGGCGCAAGCCACCCAGCCCTACTTTTGAAGGACCAAAGGGAACCCGCTCTCCTCCCCGTGGGACCCCAGCCCATTTCATGAGCACTGTGCAGGCCACATTCTTCCGCATAGTTAACCTATATAACGTCTTTCCAGCTCCTCGATTTCCCTCCAGGAGTTCTGGCTCACAGTAAAGGGACTTCCCTGGCACTATCACTTAGGCCTCCACGACCCAGGAAATGGATCTGCCCTTGGAATAACATCTGCCAGGAGGCGTTACATCTCATTGGAGCTTCCTAAGTATACCTACCAATTATTTTTTTTACTTTTTTTATTTTTGCGGGGGCGGGTACGGGGGACAGGGTCTCACTCTGTCACCCAGGCTGGAGGGCAGTGGCGCGATCTCGGCTCACTTTAACCTCTGCCTCCCGGGTTCAAGTGATTCTTCTGCTTCAGCCTCCCGAGTAGCTGGGAATACCGGTGCCCGCCACCACATCCAGCTAATTTTTTGTATTTTTAGTAGAGACGGGGTTTTGCCATATTGGCCAGGCTGGTCTCGAATTCCTGACCTCAGGTCATCCTCCTGCCTCGGCCACCCAAAGTGCTGGGATTACAGGCATGAGCCACCACGCCTGGCAATTTTCAAAGGGTAAATCTGATGTTATCCTATCTTTCATGATTTTTTAAATTATATTACATAATTCCAAAAGATATTTTATGTTTAAACCAGGACTTACTTCATTGAAGATGGTTTTATCTTTCAGTGTGAACCTGCTGGGAAGTCAGGCTATATTTTTGGCATCACAGTGATCTCCTTAGTACCTGATTTCACAGACCAGAATTATGATCCCACCAAATAACATGTTTTCAGTAATGTCATGGCTTATCAAGTACTTCTTAAATTGGACCATACCAAATAAAATAATTTACAAGCCACTGTTGTAGATGCCTTTTCACCCTAAGCTCTAAAACAAAGGCCCATGAAATAATCAGTTCCCAGACTGGGTTTGTGTCATAAGACAACAGCGTATGTGGTGTGTCATTCCAAAGTTCCTCGGCCTTGTAGTTGAGAGATCTGACATGCTCCTATTTAGTGACCACTAAGTACTTTACATTTATGGCAACATGTATGATTTTGTTCTCACTCTAGGTAGTAGTATCTCCATTCTACAGATGAGGAATTAGAGCCAAAGTTGCCCAGTAAGTAAACTGTGGCATTGAGACACTGAACGCAGGTCTGTTGGCCACAGAGTTCGCAATCCTTGGCAGGAAGGCCTTTTTGGGACAAAAGAAAAAATGAGAGGAGTTGTCAAATACAGAAAGTCAGGCCTGGTCCAAATGTAGTGAGTTTTGTGTGTGTGTGTGTGTGTGTGTGTGTGTGAGAGACAGAGCTCAGCTCACTGCAAGCTCCGCCCCCCAGGTTCACGCCATTCTCCTGCCTCAGCCTCCCTAGTAGCTGAGACTACAGGTGCCTGCCACCAGGCCCAGCTAATTTTTTTTTTTTTTTTTTTTGTATTTTTAGTAGAGATGGGGTTTCACCGTGTTAGCCAGGTTGGTCTCGATCTCCTGACCTCATGATCCACCTGCCTCGGCCTCCCATGGTGCTGGGATTACAGGCGTGAGCCACCGCGCTCGGCCTAGTAGTGAGTTATCTTAATTAATTGTTCACAGTCACAGATCAAACTTCTTGTTCTACTCTTTCCCCCTTCTCTACTGTACTTGACTAGTCTTTTTAAAAAGAGAAAGTTGGCCGGGCGTGGTGGCTCATGCCTGTACTCCCAGAACTTTGGGAGGCCAAGGCAAGTGGATCGCTTGAGGTCAGGAGTTCGAGACCAGCCTGGCCAATATGGTGAAACCCCATCTCGACTAAGAATACAAAAATTAGCTGGGCGTGGTGGCTGGTGCCTATAATCCCAGCTACTTGGGAGGCTGAAGCAGGAGAATCGCTGGAACCCGGGAGGCAAAGGTTGTAGTGAGCCAAGATGGTGTCACTGCACTCCAGCCTGGGCAACAGAGTGAGACTCGTCTCAAAAAAATAAATAAATAAAAATTTAAAACAGAAAAAGTTAAGGAAAAGGAGCTAACATTGCCTAAGAAACTGGAAAAAGATCTGGAGATACTGTGAAAGGTAATGAAACAAGGTGTAGAAAGGATAATTTAGTTTCAAAAATTGAAAACCTAATGGTTTCCAAGATAGGTCTTACTGAGATAATCAGGAAGTGTGCATCTCTTATTTTCTTTATTTGTATTAAATACAATAATGTATTTGAAAGTGCTTTGCAGCTGGACGTGGTGGCTCACGCCTGTAATCCCATCACTTTGGGAGGCTGAGGCAGGAGGACTGCTTGAGCCCATGAGTTCGAGACCTGCCTGGGCAACATGGCAAGACCCCATCTCTACAAAAAATTAAAAACTAGCTAGGTATGGTGGTACACACCTGTGGCCCCAGCTACTGGGGAGGCTGAGGCAAAGAAGCTTGCTTGAGCCCAGGAGGTCAAGGCTGCACTGAGCCATTTTTATGCCACTGCACTCCACTTGGGTGACAGAGGGAGACCCTGTCTCAAAAAAAAAAAGAAGAAGAAAGTGCTTTGGTTTGGATATGTTTAAGTCCTAAACAAACACAAGGCATCGTTAATAGAAATACAGGCTTTGAGACTTTTGGAAGAAAATATACAGTGTTGTTATTCCTGCTTTTTTAATGTGTTTCTGTTTTAATAGTGTAGTTGATAAATTATAAAGTTCCCGTTAGATGCCATAAATAGAACAAATATGGGGCCGGGCACGGTGGCTCACACCTCTCAGCACTTTGAGAGGCCGAGGCGGGCGGATCGCCTGAGGTCAGGAGTTCAACACCAGCCTGAGAAACACGGTGAATCCCCATCTCTACTAAAAATACAAAAAATTAGCCAAGCGTGGCGGCGTGCGCCTGTAGTCCCAGCTACTCGGGAGGCTGAGGCAGGAGAATTGCTTGAATCTGGAAGGCGGAGGTTGCAGTGAGCTGAGATTGCGCCACTGCAGTCCAGGCTGGGTGACAGAGTGAGACTCTGGCTAAAAAAAAAAATAGAAGAAATATGATACACACAAATAGCACAGGTGTAATTCTGTGGATTCAAAGTTTTCTGCTTAAAAAAAAATAAACGGGGCCAGGCACTGTGGCTCACGCCTGTAATCCCAGGACTACGGGAGGCTAAGGCAGGCGCATCACCTGATGTCAGGAGAAACCCCCGTCTCTACTAAAAAATACAAAATTAGCCGGGCATGATGGCAGGTGCCTGTAGTCCCAGATACTCAGGAGGCTGAGACAGGAGAATCACTTGAACCCGGGAGGCAGAGGTTGCAGTGAGCCAAGATCACGCCATTGCACTCTAGCCTGGGTGACAAGCGAAACTCCGGCTCAAAAATAAAATAAAAATGAACGAGATGTTGGGATTGTGTGAAGTGAATGTTTTCCTCTTTACTTCATTAGCTATCTCTTGAATTCTGCAGCATTAAGCATTCAAGCATTAAGCCTGTTAAATTTAGACCAGACCTAGAGTAGTCTCTTTTTCCTCCTGTCCCCCAAAATCAAAGACTACAGCTCTGCATTTCCGGCTCAATCTATTATGCTTTCCTTGTTTGAGAAATAACTATCTGCGAACACTTACTGTGAGTGAAGGGTGCTTTATCTTCAGCGTAAAACCCCACGTCTAGGAAATGGCATGGTCTGTTTCAAGCCTTACCAGCAATACTCACTGGTTCCATTTGAGAGGTTTCAGCCCTTAAGGATTTCAGATACCTACAGCAGGAGGACGAGCTAACAGGAGGATGTGAAAGACAGGGAAATGCTACTTTCTTTTTAACTACCATTTTACAGACAGCACCAAAACACTTTTTTTTTTTTTGAGACGGAGTCTCACTCTGTCACCCAGGGTGGAGTGCAGTGGCGCGACCTCAGCCCACTGCAACCTCCGCCTGCCAGGTTGAATCCATTATTCTGCTGCAGCCTCCTGAGTAGCTGGGACTACAGGTGCACACCACCACACCTGGCTAATTTTTTGTATTTTAGTACAGAGGGGGTTTCACCATGTTGCCCAGGCTGGTCTGGAACTCCTGAGCTCAGACAATCCACCCTCAGCCTCCCAAAGTGCTAGGATTACAGTCATGAGCCACCACACCCAGCCCCAAAACACATTTTTGAAACATGAATTATTATTATTAAGCATTTGTCGAAAATCATTTTCCCCTCACTTAGCTTCTAGCACCACCTGCTGGCCGTTTTGTCTTTTCAAAGCAGCAACATTGCACGTTGGTCTGTTTAAGCTCAATGTTGGTTGGCCCTTAACTGTTTATTAGGTCATTGTTTTGAGACCTATGGTTTCATCTCCTTCTTAAGGAAGAGACAAGACGGAATAAGCAGGTAATCAGCCCTCCTGAATTCTTGCCGCAGTTTCTTAAATGTCATATAAATAAGAAACATGCTGGGCATGGTGGCTCATGACTATAATCCCAGCACTTTTTGAGACCGAGGCAGGCAGATTGCTTGAGCTCAGGAGTTTGAGACCAGACTGGGCAACATGATGAAACCCCATCTCTACTTTTTTAGAAAAGAAAAAGAAAAGCTTTTAAAAGTGTCTGTCCTAGCAATCAGAAGAACTTGCTGATTCCTGTGTTCTGGAACAATGCTTGTCAAATTTTATGTGCCTCTGCATCACCTGAGGATCTTGTTAGGCTGCAGGTTCTCATTTGGTAGGTCAGAGCAGGGCCTGAAATCTTCATTCCTAACCATCCTCCACGTGGTGCTTTTGCCACTATGCGGACCACACTTTGGGTAGCAAGATTCTAGAGCTACATTGTCCCATAAAGTAGCCACCAGCACATGTGGCCCAAACTGAGATGTTCTGTAAGTATGACCATAACCTAGATTTTGAAACCTTCATATTTAGGGGGAAAAAAGAATATCTCAATTTTAAAATATTGGCTGGGTGCAGTGGCTCACACCTGTAATCCCAGCACTTTGGAAGGCTGAGGAAGGCAGATCGCTTGAGCTTGAGTTCCAGACTAGCCACAGCAACATGGTGAAACCCCGTCTCTACAAAAAATCCAAAAATTAGCCAGGCATGGTGGTACATGCCTGTAGTTCCAGCTACTCAGGAGGCTGCGGTGAGAGGATGGCTAGAGCCTGGAAGGCAGAGACTGCAGTGAGCTGAGATGGCACCACTACACTCCAGCCTGGACGATGGAGCCAGACTGGTCTCAAAATAATAAAACGTTGATCACATGTGGAAATAATATTTTTGATATATTGGGTTAAATATAAATTTCATCATTTATTATTTCTAACGTAACTACTAGAAAATTTAGAATTTCACGTGGGTAGCATTAGTTTTGTTTTTTGTTTTTTTTGTTTGTTTTTGAGACAGAGTCTCTCACTCTGTTGCCAGGCTAGAGTGCAATGGCGCAATCTCAGCTCACCGCAATCTCCACCTCCCGGGTTCAAGCGATTCTCCTGCCTCAGCCTCCCAAGTAGCTGGGACTACAGCTACGTGCAACCATGCCCAGCTAATTTTTTGTATTTTTAGTAGAGACGGCGTTTCACCGTGTTAGCCAGGATGGTCTCGATCTCCTGACCTCATGATCTGCCCGCCTTGGCCTCCCAAAGTGCTGGGATTACAGGCGTGAGCTACCGCGCCCAGCCCAGTAGCGGTAGTTTCTATTGGACAACACTGTTCTAGAACATTAACACAACAGAGGTGACATTTTTTATTTTTTTTCCCCCAGATGACCCAGTTTCCCAATCTCCTTGTTTCCATGTCACCATCTCTGCTAGCTCAAATCAGTATTTGTTTAATTCTTTTCTTGGGACGATTTCCTTGCCCTCCCATCACACTCCTTTACACCTTCTCAGCCTTCACCATTCCATCATGATCCCAGGGGTCTCATCAAGCAATGAACAGTCCTATGTGCCAGAATACTAGCAGCATCCTTGTTTAAAGCACTTAGCCTTGCCATGGGGGTGTGGGGCCTGGACCAGCAGCAACAGCCTCATCTGTGAGCTGGTTAGAAATGCAGAGCCTCGCCGGGCACGGTGGCTCACGCCTGTAATCCCAGCACTTTGAGAGGCTGAGGCTTGTGGATCATCTGAGGTCAGGAGTTCGAGACCACCCTGACCAACATGGTGAAACCCCATCTCTATTAAAAATACAAAAAAAAAAAAAAAAAGCTGGACGTGGTGGTGGGCACCTGTAATCCCAGCTACTTGGGATGCTGAGGCAGGAGAATTGCTAGAACCCGGGAGGCGGAGGTTGCAGTGAGCAGTCAGGGTGACGGAGACTCCGTCTAAAAAAAAAAGAAGAAGAAATGCAGAGCCTCAGGCCTCACCCCAGACCTAGTGAACCAGCATCACAAGTCACAAGACTCCCAGGTGATTTGTATGCACATTAAAGTTTGCATGGTGAGACTGGCTGGTGAGTACTTTAACAATCTTCATAAAGCACACTGTTTCAGTTAGTCTCCGCACCTGTTCCTTCAGTTAGTTTTAATGAAGTTTCTGCAAGGTTTATATACCATGAAAGTTGTAGCTAAGGTAAACTAGTGCTTTACCTTTCAAAAAAAAAAAAAACAGTGAATTTTAGATAAATGGCGTCCAGAAGGCAGGTCCAGAGATTGACATCTCATGCTTTCCTGAAAATAGATTAAATATCCTTTATTTTATTGACTTTTTTTTTTTTTTTTTTTTTTTTTGAGAGAAAGTCTCACTCTGTACCCCAGGCTGGAGTGCAGTGGCGTGATCTTGGCTCACCACAATCTCCGACTCCCGAGTTCAAGCGATTCTCCTGCCTCAGCCTCAGCACACCACTGCACCCAGCTAATTTTTTGTATTTTTAGTAGAGATGGGATTTCACCATGTTGGCCAGACTGGTCTTGAACTCCTGACCTCAGGTAATCTGCCCACCTTAGCCTCCCAAAGTGCTAGGATTAGAGGTGTGAGCCACCACGCCCAGCCTCAAATATCCTTTAACCTTTTCAGAGACACGAAGTGAAAGGCATTACCATCCTCTTTACTTCTCTCCAAAGTGAGAGCTGTTGATGACACAGCATCACCTCCTACATCTAGGCTTTTATTTTAGGGTTTTTGTTTGTTTGTTTGTTTTTAATAAAAGAGATGGAGTCTCACTATGTTGCCCAAGCTGATCATGAACTCCCAGCCTCATGGGCTCCTCCCACCTCAGCCTCCCAATATGCTGGGATTTCAGATGTGAGCCACCACACCCAGCATTATTTTTTATTGTATTTTTTATTTTACTGTTTTTTGTTGTTGTTGTTTTTTGAGACAGAGTCTCGCTCCTTCAGTCTTCGCCCAGGCTGGAGCGCAGTGGCACGATCTCGGCTCACTACAACCTCTGCCTCCCAGGTTCAAGCAATTCTCCTGCCTCAGTCCTCCCAAGTAGCTGGGACTACAGGTGCCCACTACCACCCCCAGCTAATTTTTTGTATTTTTAGTAGAGACGGGGTTTCACCATGTTGGCCAGGATGGTCTCGAATTCCTGACCTCAGGTGATCCACCTGCTTCAGCCTCCCAAAGTGCTGGGATTACAGGCACGAACCACCATGCCCAGCCTATTTTGTTTTTTAGAGATGAGGTCTCCCTATGTTGCACAGGCTGGAGACAGCTTCTGGGCTCAAGCAATCCTCCCACTTCAGCCTCCCAAGTAGCTGGGACTGTAGGCTATTATCTTGTTTGCTCCAGCCACAGGCCTTGTTGCAGAGTTGAACATGCCATCCCTGCAGATAGTCTGTCTTGGTTTGAGTTGAATTTGGAAGCTGGAGGAGGGATGTGCTGACCAGATCCAGTCATGAAGAACGCCACTCAGTAGCACATAGGTTTCAAATCCTGACAGCAAGCTCTCCAGGAGGATGAGGGGCATAGAAAGTTTGAGAGCCACTGCTCTACAGTATGTTATCCATCCTCAGCTATCACATGAATCCTGTTTGTGCTTGTCTTCATTTCTCTTTTATGCTACAGACTCTTCAGGCTCTCTGAAGCCCATGCCTGATACTCAATAGATGTTTAAAATATTCTTGCACAAATTAATGTTCCCTTTTGTAAATTCCTTAGACCTGTTATCTCTGAACTTAACCAAGTTGGAAGGGACTGAAGCAATGACAGGAGCTTTCACCTTAACTGCGATCAGCCATTTAGTGCAGAAGCCATCACCAAAGGAAAAGTAGAGCCTAGGGAGTCAGGGTGGAGCGCCAGCCCTACACTGAAGCTCACGTTTGAAGAAGGGAACTGGGGCAGAGCTGTCATGACTGCTGGTTTCCTCTTACTAGCACTTCTCTGTACCATTTTTCTTTTTCTCTTTTTTCATGTCACAATGAGCTATAATTTGAGCTGCTTTTGTTGTTCCCTAAAGACTTTGGATTACTCTGTATCACAAAAACTGAAATCCAATTCGTATTTTTTTGGCCTTTGGGGAAGTGGAACCATGGGTGTGTTTGTCATTTTTAGCAGTCATTGGAGTAGGGCCAAAGCTCCAGGAGATACTAAAAGTGTCTAGAATTGTCTGATTGGCTGTTGGAATTAACTGTTAAACAAAGCAGCCAGTAACTGAACACCGGAGACCTTCCAGTGTGTCTGGCAGTTCTGAACTAGGACAGAAAGGTAGAGATTCAAACAGTGGACTGGTGACAAAGCACCTGATAAAAGCACTCTCATCTCCATCCTTTGTCTGGGAGTCTCGCCTTGCCTTGGAATCACTTCCTCTCTTTTTCACTGCACTGGTTTGTGCCAGTGCTGTCCTGCCTGGTCACATTTACCAGCTAGCGGATGAGAAACTCAGAAGTGCGGGGCTCATGTTCCATAATGAATTGAATCCGGGACTACAGGCTGCCTGATACACAAATGAATTTTGTTTTGTGGATTGAAAACAGGAATAAGGAAAGATAAGTTTTGGACATTGACTTAGTCTACTCAGTCATTCGAAGGTAAGGTGATTCTTTGTCAGAGAGAGTTCAGAGAAAGTGCCCGGGTTTATCATTTATCTTTTTCTAAAGGTATTTGATATTATACACATTTCATACACATTAAACAAAACCAGTTTTTAAAGCACCACTTTCCTTGGCACACTCCATTTCAAAGTATATCCCTTCACAGTCATGGAGCACCTTGCCAATACCATCTTTTAAAACAAATTTTTTTTTTTTGGCTGGGCGCAGTGGCTCACACCTGTAATCCCAGCACTTTGGGAGGCCGAGGCGGGCGGATCACGAGGTCAGGAAATCGAGACCAGCCTGGCTAACACGGTGAAACCCCGTCTCTACTAAAAATACAAAAAATTAGCCGGGCATGGTGGCAGACGCCTGTAGTCCCAGCTACTTGGGAGGCTGAGGCAGGAGAATGGCGTGAACCCAGGAGGCGGAGCTTGCAGTGAGCCAAGATCACACCACTGCACTCCAGCCTGGGCGACAGAGCGAGACTCCGTCTCAAAAAAAAAAAAAAAAAAAAACAAAAATTAGCTAGGTGTGGTGGCACGTGCCTGTAGTCCCAGCTACTCGGGAGGCTGAGGCAGGAGAATCACTTGAACCCAGGAGGCGGAGGTTGCAGGGAGCCGAGATCGCGCCACTGTACTCCACCCTGGTGACAAAGCAAGACTCCATCTCAAAATAAAAAAGAAATAGCAGAAGTAGAGATGAAGGATATCATATTGTCATTCTAAAGGTGACCAGTGTCTTCTCAGTATCACTGTACTGGTTACTAACCTAGAGGCTTACATGTGAAGTAACAGGAAATTGCACATATTTACAAGAAAGCAACGCCTGATCCCATGTCTCCATCCTGCTTCCTCCCAGTGGGTATCTATCTGGATCTCAGGGGGCTCAGGAGACAGCAGCAGGCTCAGGGGAAGTTGACCGAGGGTGAGGTGGACAGGCTGGGAGCAAAGCTGTGGAGTGATCTGCTGGATGTCCAGTTACCTTAGAAGCTGGCTCCCACCTAGATCAGACACCAGTTGCCATGACTACAGTTTATGAGGTTTCAAACACTAAAAGAAGCTATTTAGAGCCTCATATGAGGCAGTTGCTTAATAAGAGCAGCACAGGCCGGGCGCGGTGTGGCTCACTCCTGTAATCCCAGCACTTTGGGAGACCGAGGCAGGTGGATCACCTCAGGTCGGGAGTTCAAGACCAGCCTGACCAACATGGAGAAACCCTGTCTCTACTAAAAATACAAAATTAGCCGGGCGTGGTGGCACATGCCTGTAGTCTTAGCTACTCAGGAGGCCGAGGCAGGAGAATCACTTGAACCCAGGAGGCAGAGGTTGTAGCAAGCCAAGATCACGCCATCGCACTCCAGCCTGGGCAGCAAGAGCGAAACTCCATCTCAAAAAAAAAACAAAAAACAAAAAAAAAGCACATCTGTATTTAGTGCCTACTAAATAATCTACTAAGTAATCTTCAATAAAGATGCTCTAACCAAGTGGTACTTTTGCAGTTCCCGTAATCCTCCTGGGTGACAGAGATTTTACTACAAATCAGTCTCAAGCCTTGAAAGGAATCAACAAAGCCCTTTCTAGAATACTTTTTTCTGTGATCTTTTGTTTTTTGAGACAGAGTCTCGCTCTGTCACCCAGGCTGGAGTGCAATGGTGTGATTTTGGCTCACTGCAACCTCTGCCTCACGGGTTCAAGCGATTCTCCTGCCTCAGCCTCCCAAGTAGCTGGGATTACAGGTGCGTGCCAACACACCTGGCTAATTTTTGTATTTTTAGTAGAGATGGGGTTTCACCATGTTGGTCAGGCTGGTCTCGAACTCCTGACATTGTGATCTGCCCGCCTCAGCCTCCCAAAGTGCTGGGATTACAGGTATGAGCCACCGCACCCGGCCTTTTTTTTTTTTTTAAGACAGAGTCTTACTCTGTCACCCAGGCTAGAGTGCAGTGGTACCATCTCAGCTCACTGCAACCTCCACCTCCTGGAATTCAAGCAGTTCTCCTGCCTCAGCCTCCCAAGTAGCTGGGATTACAGGCGCCCACCACTGCGCCCGGCTAATTTTTTGTATTTTTAGTAGAGACGGGGTTTCACCATGGTCTCGATCTCCTGACCTCGTGATCCGCCCTCCTCGGCCTCCCAAAGTGCTGGGATTACAGGCGTGAGCCACCACGCCTGGCCCTACGTGCCTATTTTTATACCAGTACCACGCTGTTTTGGTGACTATGGCCTTATAATATAGTTTGAAATCAGGTAATATGATGCCTCCAGATTTGTACTTTTTGCTTAGTCTTGCTTTGGCTATGTGGGCTCTATTTTGGTTCCGTATGAATTTTAGAATTTTTTTTCTAATTCCGTGAAGAATGATGGTGGTGGTATTTTGATGGGGATTGTGTGGAATTTGTAGATTGCTTTCGGCAGTATGGTCATTTTCACAATATTGATTCTACCCATCCATGAGCATGGGATGTGTTTCCATTTGTTTGTGTCATCTATGATTCCTTTCAGCAGTTTTGTAGTTTTCCTTGTAGAGGTCTTTCGACTCCTGTGTTAGGTATATTCCTAAGTTTTGTTTTTGGTTTTTTTTTGTTGTTGTTGTTGTTGGTTTGTTTTTGCAGCTATTGTAAAAGGGGTTGAGTTCTTGATTTGATTCTCCATTTGGTCACTGTTGGGGTATAGAAAAGCTACTGATTTGTGTATGTTAATCTTGTATCCAGAAACTTTGTGAATTCTTTTATCAGTTCTAGGAGCTTTCTGGAGGAGTCCTTAGGGTTTTCAAGGTAAACGATCACATCATTAGCAAACAGTGACAGCTTGACTTCCTCTTTATGGATGTGGATGCCCTTTATTTCGTTATCTTGTATGATTGCTCTAGCTAGGACTTCCGTACTATGTTGAAGAGAAGTGGTGAGAGTAGGAATTCTTGTCTTGTTCCAATTCTCAGGGGGAACAGTTTCAACTTTTCCCCATTGAGTAGTATGTTGGCTGTGGGTTTGTCATAGATTTTTTTTTGCTGGTTTTGTTTTGTTGTGAGACAGTCTTGCTCTGTCACCCAGGCTGGAGTGCAGTGGGGCGATCTCAGCTCACTGCAACCTCCGCCTCCCGGGTTCAAGCGGTTCTCCTGCCTCAGCCTCCCGAGTAGCTGGATTACAGGCATGCGCCACCACGCCCAGCTAATTTTGTATTTTCAGTAGAGACGGGGTTTCACCATGGTCAGGCTGGTCTCGAACTCCCAACCTCAGGTGATCCGCACTCCTCGGCCTCCCAAAGTGCTGAGCCACTGCACCCAGCCTCAGTTTGAAGAATTTTTTAATTTCCATCTTGATTTTGTTTTTGACCCAATGCTCATTCAGGAGCAGGTTATTTAATTTGCATGTATTTGCATTTTTTGTTTGTGGGGCTTTTTGGTGTTTTGTTTGTTTGTTTTGAAACGGAGTTTTGTTCTTGTGCCCAGGCTGGAGTGCAACGGCACAATCTCGGCTCACTGCAACCTCCGCCTCCCAGGTTCAAGCAATTCTCCTGCCTCAGTCTCCCAAGTAGCTGGGATTACAGGCACCTGCCACTACACCCAGCTAATTTATTTGTATGGTTCTGAAGGTTCCTTTTGGAGTTGATTTCCAGTTTTATTCCACTGTGGTCTGAGAGAGTGCTTGATATAATTTCAATTTTTTTTTTTTTTTTTTTTTTTTTGAGATGGAATCTCGCTCCGTCGCCCAGGCTGGAGTGCAGTGGAGCAATCTTGGCTCACTGCAAGCTCCACCTCCCGTTCACGCCATTCTCCTGCCTCAGCCTCCCCAGGAGCTGGGACTACAGGCACATGCCACCAAGCCCGGCTAATTTTTGTATTTTTAGTAGAGACAGGGTTTCACTGTGTTAGCCAGGATGGTCTCAATCTCCTGACCTTGTGATCCACCTGCCTCGGCCTCCCAAAGTGCTGGGATTACAGGTGTGAGCCACCGCACCTGGCCTAATTTCAATTTTCTTAAATTTATTGAGGCTCATTTTATGGCCTGTCATATGATCTCTCTTGGAGAAAGTTCCATGTACTGTTGAATAGAATGTGTATTCTGCAGTTGTTGGATGAAATGTTCTATATATTATCTGTTAAGTCCATTTGTTCCAAGGTATAGTTTAAATCCATTCTTTGTTGACTTTTCATTTTGATGACCTGTCTAGTGCTGTCAGTGGAGTACTGAAGTCCCCTACTATTATTGTGCTGCTGTCTATCTCATTTCTTAGGTCTGTTAGTAATTGTTTTATAAATTTGGAAGCTCCAGTGTTAGGTTCATATATGTTTAGGATTGTGATATTATCCTGTGACAAGGCCTTATTACCATTATATAATGTCCCTCTTTGTCTCTTTTAACTGCTGTTGCTTTAAGGTTTTTGTCTGATACAAGAATAGCTACCCCTGCTTGTTTTTGGTGTCATTTGCATGAAATGCCTTTTTCCACCCCTTTAAGTTTACATCAGTCCTTATGTGTTAGGTGAGTCTCCTGAGGGCAGCAGATGGTTGATGAGTTCTTATCCATTCTGCAGTTCTGTATCTTTTAAGTGGAGCATTTGGGCCATTCACATTCAATGTTAGTATTGAAATGAGGTACCAGCTGGGCGTGGTGGCTCATGCCTGTAATCCCAGCACTTTGGGAGGCCCAAGGTGGGCAGATCATGAGGTCAGGAGATCAAGACCATCCTGGCTAACACAGTGAGACCCCGTCTCTACTAAAAATACAAAAAATTAGCCGGGCGTGGTGGCGGGCACCTGTAGTCCCAGCTACTTGGGAGGCTGAGGCAGGAGAATGGCGTGAACCTGGGAGGCAGAGCTTGCAGTGAGCCGTTATCATGTCACTGCACTCCAGCCTGGGCAACAGAGTGAGACTCTGTCTCAAACAAAAAAAAAAAAAAAAAAAAGAAAGAAAGAAATGTGAGGTACCATTGCATTCATTGTGCTCTTTGTTGCCTGTGTACTTCAGGGGTTTTTTGGTTTTGCTTTTTAACTTGTATTTTTGTTTTATAGGTCCTGTGTGATTTATGCTTTAAAGAGGTTCTGTTTTGATGTGTTTCCAGGATTTGTTTCAAGATTTAGAGCTCCTTTTAGCAGTTTTTGTAGCAGTGGCTTGGTAATGGTGAATTCTCTCAGCATTTGTTTGTCTGAAAACAACTATCTTTTCTTCATATGTGATACTTTTTGCTGGATACAAAATTCTTGGCTGATAATTGTTTTGTTTGAGGAGGCTGAACATAGGACCCCAATCCCTTCTAGCTTGTAGTGTTTCTCCTGAGAAATCTGCTGTTAATCTGATAGGTTTTCCTTTATAGGTTACCTGGTGCTTCTGTCTCACAGACTCTTAAAATTCTTTCTTTCATTTTAACTTTGTCCGGAATTGGTGGGTTCTTGGTCTTGCTGACTTCAAGAATGAAGCCACGGACCCTCATGGTGAGTATTACAGCTCTTAAAGATGGTGTGTCCAGAGTTTGTTCCTTCAGATGTTCAGATGCGTCCGGAGTTTCTTCCTTCTGGTGGGTTTGTGGTCTCGCTGACTTCAGGAGTGAAGCTGCAGACCTTCGCAGTGAGTGTTGCAGCTCTTAAAGGCAGCACAAACCCAAGGAGTGAGCAGCAGTAACATTTACTGCAAAGACCAAAAGAACAAAGCTTCCACAGTGTGGAAGGTGACCCGAACAGGTTGCACTGCTGGCTCAGGCAGCCTGCGTTTATTCCCTTATCTGACCCCACCCACATCCTGCTGATTGGTCCATTTTACAGAGAGCTGATTGGCCCATTTTACAGACAGCTGATTGGTCTGTTTTGACAGGGTGCTGATTGGTACGTTTATAAACTTTGAGCTAGACACAGAGTGCTGACTGGTGCATTTACAATCCTTTAGCTAGACACAAAAGTTCTCCAAGTCCCTAGATTTAGCTAGACACAGAGCACTGATTGATGTGTTTACAAACCTTGAGCTAGACACAGAGTGCTGATTGGTGCATTTACAATCCTTTAGCTAGACACAAAAGTTCTCCAGGTCCCCACTAGATTAGCTAGACACAGAGCACTGATTGGTGCATTTGCAAACCTTGAGCTAGACACAGGGTGCTGACTGGTGTGTTTACAAACCTTGAGCTAGACACAAAGTGCTGACTGGTGTATTTATAAACCTTTAGCTAGACATAAAAGTTCTCCAAGTCCCCACCCGACTCAGGAGCCCAGCTGGCTTTGCCTACTGGATCCCATGCTGGGGCCGTGGGCGGAGCTGCCCGCTAGTCCCACACCACGCACCCGCACTCCTCAGCCCTTGGGCGGTCAATGGGACTGGTTGCAGAACAGGGGGCGGCGCCCGTCCGGGAGGCTCTGGCCATGAGGGAGCAGGGCTGGGGGAGGGGGGACTCAGGCATGACGGGCTGCAAGTCCCACACCCTGCTCCACAGGGAGGCAGCTGAGGCCCGGCAAGAATTCGAGCACAGCCCGGGCGGGCCAGCAGTGCTGGGGGACCCGGCACACCCTCCACAGCTGCTGGCCAGGGTGCTAAGCCCCTCACTGCCTGGGGCCGGCGGCACCAGCCTGCCACTCCTAGGTCGGGGCCCGCCAAGCCCTCACTGGCCCACGAGCTCTCCCTCCACACCTCCCCACAAGCGGAGGGAGCCCGCTTCGGCCTTGGCCAGTCCAGAGAGGGGCTTCCACAGTGCAGCGGCGGGCTGAAGGGCTCCTCAAGCACAGCCAGAGTGGATGCTGAGGCCAAGGAGGCGCCGAGAGCGAGTGAGGGCTACTAGCACATTGTCACCTCTCATTTGGATAACCTGATGACAGTATGCCTAGATGAAGATCTTTTTGCAATGGATTTCTCAGGTGTTCTTTGTGCTTCTCGTATTTGGATGTCTAGGTCTCTAGCAAGGCCGGGGAAGTTTTCTTCGATTATTCCCCCAAATATGTTTTCCAAGCTTTTAGATTTCTCTTCTTCCTCAGGAACACCAATTATTCTTAGGTTTGGTCGTTTAACATAATCCCAGACTTTTTGGAGGCTTTGTTCATATTTTCTTATTCTTTTTTGTCTTTGTTGGATTGGGTTAATTTGAAGACCTTGTCTTCGAGCTCTGAATTTCTTTCTTCTACTTGTTGAATTCTATTGCTGAGACTTTCCAGAACATTTTGCATTTCTAAAAATGTGTCCAAAGTTTCCTGAATTTTTGATTGTTTTTTCTTTAAGCTATCTATTTCCCTGAGTGATTTCTCCCTTCACTTCTTGTATCATTTTTTGGATTTCCTTACATTGGGCTTCACCTTTCTCTGGTCCTTCCCTGATTAATAACTAACCTCCTGAATTCTTTTTCAGGTAAATCAGGTATTTCTTCTTGGTTTGGATCCATTGCTGGTGAACTAGTGTGTTTTTTGGGGGGTGTTGAAGCGTCTTGTTGTCATATTACCAGGGTTTGTTCATTTGGGTAGGCTCTGTCAGAGGGAAGGTCTAGGGCTGAAGGCTGTTCAGATTCTTTTGTCCCACGGGGTGTTCTCTTCATGTAGTACTCTGCCCCTTTTCCTATGGATGTGGCTTCCTATGAGCCAAACTTGCAGTGATTGTTGTCTCTCTTCTGGGTCTAGCCACCCAGCGAATCTTCCCAGTTCCAGGCTGGTACTGGAGGTTATCTGCAGAGTCCTGTGATGTGAACCATCTATGGGTCTCTCAGCCATGGCTACCAGTGCCTGTTCAGTGGAGGTGGCAGAGGGTACAATGGAGCTTTGGTGGGTTAATGGTCTATTTTTTTTGCTGGTTGGCCTCCTGCCAGGAGGTGGTCCTTTCCAGAAAGCATCAGCTGTGGTAATATGGGGAGGAACCAACAGTGGGCGGGGCCCTAGAACTCCCAAGATTATTTGCCCTTTGTCTTCCCGCCAGGGTGCATAGGGAAGGACCATCAGGTGGGGGTGGAGCTAGGCGTGTCTGAGCTCAGACTCTCCTTGGGCGGGTCTTGCTGCGGCTGCTGTAGGGAATGTGGGTGAGATTCCCAGCTCACTGGAGTCGTGTACCTAGGAGAGTTATGGCTGCCTCTGCTGAGTCATGCAGGTTGTCAGGGAAGTGGGGGAAAGCTGGCAGTCACAGGCCTCACCCAGCTCCCACACAAACCCAAGGGCCGGTCTTACTCCCACCGTGTTCCCCCACAACTGCCCGAGTCTGTTTCCAGGCAGAGGGTGAGACTGGCTTGAAAATTTGCCCCGAGGCTGTTCCCCTCCCAGCTGCGAAAGAAAAGGGCTATAGTTCTTCCCCAACCTGTGAAGTCTGCATGCCGGATTCGTGCAGTTGCCCGAGTTCTGGCCAGGAGGCTTCTCACCCTGTTTAAATTGTTACCAAGTTCAACTAGAGAATGCTTCTCCCTGTGGAGTTTTATCCCTTGCTCCTCTGGCCACCCTCCCGATGGATCTCTGTGGTGCCAGGCAGGAATGGGCTTTCTGGGGACCCAGCGAGCTCCCACGGCCTTTCTGCTGCTTCCTCTACCCCTGTATTTCACTCTGCTGAGTCTGACTTAGCTCCAGGTAAAGTTGGAAATTTCTCCTGCAAACAGACCTTCAGCCTCTCCAGTGGGGGGGTGTGTGTTCGGGAGAGGAGGGTCTCCCTTTCCCACTTCCACAGTTGGGGCACTCACAGTATTTGGGGGTCTCCCGGGCCCTGCAGGAGCAATCCGCTTCCTTCAGAGGGTCTGTGGGTCCTCTCAGGATTGCTGGTTTGTTCTTGCAGTTGATCTAGAGCTAAAATTCACAATGCGAGCCTCTGCATGCTGCTCTGTCTGAAGCTACAATCTAGTCCTGCCTCCTGTCTGCTATGATCCCAGGAGCTCCCATGCAAATAAATTATGATCACAAGGTCCCAAAATAGGCTGTCTGCAAGCTGAGGAGCAAGGAGAGCCAGTCTGAGTCCCAAAACTGAAGAACGTGGAGTCTGATGTTCAAGGGCAGGGAGCATCCAGCACTGGAGAAAGATGTAGGCGGAGGGTCTAGGCCCATCTCGTCTGTCTTTTAATATCTTCTCTAACTAACCTGTAAGCTCCAAGAGGACAGTCCAGCTCTTTTTCATCTCATGTCCCTCACTATACCTAACAAGGACCTTATTAAAAGTTGACTGGCTGGATGCAGTGGCTCACGCCTGTAATCCCAGCACTTTGGGAGTCTGAAGCAGGTGGATTACTTGACCTTAGGAAGTTCAAGACCAGCCTGGGCAATATAGCGAAACCCCATCTCTACAAAAAGTAATTACTCAGATGTGGTGGTGTCTGCCTGTAGTCTTCACCTACTAGGGAGCCTGAGGTGACAGAATCGCCTGACCCTGGGGAAGTCAAGGCTGCAGTGAGCTGTGATCGCGCCACTGCAGTCCAGCCTGGGCGACAGAGTGGGACTCTGTCTCAAAAAAAAAAAAAATTAGTTGACTTGGTAGTTCCAACGATGAGTACCAGTTGGACCACATTGTTGGCAGTGCGTCCAGGGAACAGATGTTCACATTCAAATCCATGAAACTGGAAACAAAAAACAACAATCATGACATTGATTGATAGTGATGTTTACTATGTCAGACTGTTTAAGCTCAGCTATAAAATAGACTCTCAGCCCCGGGTGGGGGTGGGGGGTGGCTCACACTTATAATCCCAGCACTTTGGGAGGCCGAGGTGGGCAGATCACCTGAGGTCAGGAATTTGAGACCAGCCTGGCCAACATGGTGAATATCCGCCTCTACTAAAAATACAAAAATTAGCCGGGTGTGGTGGCACACGCCTGTAATCCCAGCTACTCAGGAGGCTGAGGCAGGAGAATCACTTGAACCTGAGAGGCGGAGGTTGCAGTGAGCCAAGATCGCGCCATCGCACTCCAGCCTGGGCAACAGAGCGAGATTCCGTCTCAAAAAATAAAATAGACTCTCATACTGTCATCTTTACATTTTGATTTCAGAGATTCTCAAACATTTAAATACTGGCACTTGACCCAGATCCTAATTTTTGCTTGATGCACTATTTACCTGTATCAAATTACAGTCCGTTCCTTTGAATTTTTTTTTTTCTTTTTTTTTTTTGAGACACTGTCTCGCTCTGTTGTCCAGGCTGGAGTGCAGTGGCTCTGCCTCAGCCTCCCGAGTAGCTGGGATTACAGGCGCCCACCACCAAGCCCGGCTAATTTTTGTATTTTTAGTAGAGATAGTTTCATCATCTTGGCCAGGCTGGTCTTGAACTCCTGACCTTGTGATCCACCTGCCTCGGCCTCCCAAAGTGCTTGGATTACAGGCGTGAGCCACCACGCCCGGCCTGAATTTCACACTCAAAACCTCTCCTTTCTGAGAAAACAGCACCCCCGGGTACTTGGAAGATATTTTTCGTCTATTGCAAGAAAATATGTATTAGCTGGCAGGGCATGTCCTGGTAACATGGCAGACAGTGCAAGGCTGAGGAGAGGGGCGTCTTGCTGAATAATGTGTCTCCACTCATTTCCTAAATTCCCTCGGTAACAGATGGGTCATCATTTGAATTGCTTTATAAAAAGCTGTCTTTGAATCTGAAGCATAATCTTGAGGGCAGATGCCTCTTACTGAAAGCTCTCCTTATTCATCTAACCCAGGTCCTCAGCCAGCAGAGCCACATTCCTTATGAGCACCGCGGGTTTATTTCATTTTCCTACACCACTGACCCGAATATGCCCGGCGCCATGGGGACTCCGGCTTTGGGAGAAGCTGACGTTGTTATCCCCAGGAATAGCTGTCACTCCGGTCCAGATGGCAGGCAAGAAGGACTACCCTGCACTGCTTTCCTTGGATGAGAATGAACTCGAAGAGCAGTTTGTGAAAGGACATGGTCCAGGGGGCCAGGCAACCAACAAAACCAGCAACTGCGTGGTGCTGAAGCACATCCCCTCAGGCATCGTTGTAAAGGTAGATCACAGAAGGCCGCTGAGGGGAGAGGCCCCGCCCAAGGGTTCCACAGCCTCCAGAGATTTCTCCCAAGTGTGAATGGGATTAGCCAAAGTGCATTATTTTTCTGGCTTGGGCCACCCTCTACCAGCCAGGCAGTAGAGGGCACCGCAGATCTCGTCCCATCCCTGAGCCATTCCTCCCTAAGGCAGAACCTCCTACAACAGCCTGGGAAGCCTGTTTCCAGGATCTTTTGGAGCCAGGGTATGGCTGCCATCCTTGAATTTGGCAGACAGCACTGGTGCTTGGCTGCTGCCCCGGAAGCAACGTCTTGACAAAGCTAAGCAGTGGCTGATAAAGGCAGGCGCCCGGGCAGCATGGTTCTTTCAAATCCGTTCCCGCTGCAGGAAGGCTGCCGAGATCCCCAGCATTGCTATGGGCTCCAAGTCCCTGAGGAGGCAGCAAGCAGGCATGGGTTGTCTGCTGGCAGTCCCAGCCCTTAACTGTCATGGCTGGTTAACATTAGGGTGGCCACGTCCTCCATGCCTCTCTGTCCCCTTTGGTAAATGTCGGTGATACCTCCCCTTCTGGACAGAGAGGACTGAGGGCGAGATCATGGAGGATCATGGAGGCCAGGCATTTTCCAACCTCAGAAGAAAAAATGCTGTGCACAGCTGCCTATAGGAGTCTTCCTTTTTACATTAAAAAACAAGTCTCGGGCCAGGCACGGTGGCTCATGCCTGTAATCCCAGCACTTTGGGAGGCCGAGGTGGGTGGATCACCTGAGGTCAGGAGTTCGAGACCAGTCTGGTCAACATGGCAAAACCCCATCTCTACTAAAAATACAAAAATTAGCCGGGTGTGGTGGCGCGTGCCTGTAATCCCAGTTACTCGGAGGCTGAGGCAGGAGAATCACTTGAACCCTGGAGGCAGACATTGCAGTGAGCCGAGATCACGCTACTGCATACCAGCCTGGGCAACAGACAAGATTCCCTCTTAAAAAAAAAAAAAAAAAAAAGGTTGGTCAGAGGGGCTCCCAGTCCATCTGCCTCAGGGATCACGAGAGAGTCCTGGAAGCAGCACAGAAAAGAGATAGCCAAGGCAGGTGTTTCATATATAACAATACTGGCAGCAGATACTTACAGGCCATGGAAACGTGTGGGAGGAACTGTTCGAAGCAGCATTAACTCTGCAGTCCCCAAAACCCCATGTTCATGATTTCCATCACAGTACAGGTGTGGAATCTGGGACATAGAGAGGCTAAGTGACCTGCCCAAGGTCCTGCCACTCAGTAGTCAGTTCACACCATACCCCAAGTCCATGTTCCTAACAGCTGCACGCTGGGTTTTTGAGCCACGAGCATATCATGTAAAACCTCAATCATTTCTTTTCCTCCTTGAAAAGTGTCATTCATGAGTAACAAAATTCTGAAACCTGAGAGTTAATTTTTGTTTAACCTATTTGACATAACTCATTCCAAACTTGCTTTCAGAATTATTCTTTAACCCTAATTTCATAGAATCTTTTTTTTTTTTTAAGAGACAGGGTCTTGTTTTGTCAGCCAGGTTGGAGTGCAGTGGTGCAATCATGGCTCAGTATAGCCTCAAACACCTGGGCTCAAGCAATCCTCCCGTCTCAGCCTCCTGAGTAGCTGGGACTGCAGGCATGCCCCACCACACTCAGTGTTTTTTGTTTCGTTTTGTTTTTTGAGACAGTCTTGCTCTATTGCCCAGGCTGGAGTGCAGTGGCGCAATCTCAGCTCACTGCAACGTCCGCCTCCTGGGTTCAAGCAATTCTCCTGCCTCAGACTCCCGAGTAGCTGGGATTACAGGTGCCCATCACCACGCCCAGCTAATTTTTTTGTATTTTTACTAGAGACAAGGTTTCACCATGTTGGCCAGGCTGGTTTCAAACTCCTGACCTCAAGTGATCCACCCATCTCGGCCTCCAAAGTGCTAGGATTACAGGCATGAGCCACCACGTCCAGCCATCCAATCTTTACATTTTTGGTACAGATGGGGGGGTCTTGCTATGTTGCCCACGCTGGTCTCAGACTCCAGCCCTCAAGTGATCCTCCTGTTTCAGCCCCCAAAGCATTGGGATTATAGGTGTGAGCCACTATGCCTGGCTTAAGATTTATCTTTTATCAAACAGCTTTGCAAGGCACTCACCTATAATAACTGAGGCATTACACAGTGAATGAGTTATGGCTGACTAATAATAAAAATGCTATTTTCTTCCTTCAGACAGAACTTTATGCTTATGAATGGTGCACACAAAGTGGTTGTTAACTGGCCACAAGCTAAATACATCAGTTGATACTTTCATAATTATTTTGCGACTTTAAGTTATTTGAAGGCCACTGTTGCTTCTAAACAAAATAGCACTCCTAATGATTAAAACAATCACAGTGAAAGCCACATAATACAGCAAGGGTATGGGACACAGGGCAGAGGCAGGAAAGGGGCTGGTCTTCTCTGTCACTGACTCATGGGGACTCCTGATAAGGGGCTTTGCCATCCAGGTTTGTCCCTCTCTATAAAGTGAACAGGTTGTCCTGACCAGCCTGGCCAACATGGTGAAACCCCATCTCTACTAAAAATACAAAAATTAACTGGGTATGGTGGCGTGCGCCTATAATCCCAGCTACTTGGGAGGCTGAGGCAGGAGAATCACTTGGACCCAGGAGGTGGAGGTTGCAGTGAGCCAAGATCACGCCATTGCACTCTAGCCTGGATGACAAGAACGAAACTCTGTCTCAATAAATAAATAAAAAATAAAAAAGCGAACAGATTGAATTTAATGACTTATGAGGTCCTGTCCATTTTTAACATCCTGTGGTTTTCACATTATAAAATATTATCTCTTACAGTGCCATCAGACAAGATCAGTTGATCAGAACAGAAAGCTAGCTCGGAAAATCCTACAAGAGAAAGTAGATGTTTTCTACAATGGTGAAAACAGTCCTGTTCACAAAGAAAAACGAGAAGCGGCGAAGAAAAAACAAGAAAGGAAAAAAAGAGCAAAGGAAACCCTGGAAAAAAAGAAGCTACTTAAAGAACTGTGGGAGTCAAGTAAAAAGGTCCACTGAGAAAAGAATTACAGATTCCAACTGACAGAATCTGCCAGAAGCTCCCAGGGAATAATGGTGGCGAGTTCCATCACCAGCATTATTATAGTGCTTCAAAAGAAATATTTTTGATGAACTTAAAAGACAACAAATTTATTTAAATGGTGCACTAAACTGTAGTGAACAGAGACATGCATGATTCAAGAATAAAACTCGGCCGGGCACGGTGGACGGTGCCTCACACCTGTAATCCCAGCACTTTGGGAGGCCGAGGCGGGCGGATCACTTGAGGTCAGGAGTTTGAGACCAGCCTGGCCAACATGGTGAAACCCCGTCTCTACTAAAAATACAAAAAATTAGCCAGGCATGGTGGCGGGCACCTGTAATCCCAGCTACTCGGGAGGCTGAGGCAGGAGAATTGCGTGAACCTGGGAGGCAGAGGTTGCAGTGAGCTGAGATCGCACCACTGCACTCAAGCCTGGGCAACACCTGGGTGATAGAGCGAGACCCCATCTCAAAAAAAAATAAAACTAGGTCAAGTGCAATGACACACGCCTATAATCCCAGCACCTTGGGAGGCTAAGACAGGAAGATCACCTGAGCCCAGGAGCTCAAGATTGCAGTGAGCTATGAACACCACTGCACTCCACCTGTCCACTTGTTCTTGTGTGACAGAACAAGACCCTGTCTCTAAAAAATAAGATAAAACCATAAAGAAACACAGTCAGTACTATACAAGAATAATGGCTACTTCTAGAGGGAAGGAGTTGTCATTGTGATGAGGCACTTGGAGAGGTTCTGGGGTGCCTGACAAAGTTCTGTTTCTTCACCTGGGTGGTAGTTAGAAGGGTGTCCCCGTATTTCAAATTGTACCTTTGTCTGTGTGATTGTATCTGTTTTGTAATAATAAAATTTTTTTTGTAATTAGTAAGGTCAATTTTTATGGAGAACTGGAGAATGGAGTCAAACATTAATAGCATTTCTTGGCAACTTGCCATCTGCTGGGAAGCCGCTGCCCAGTGACACTTAAACGTCAGTTATCCCCATGTCAGCTCAAGACAGTAACAGAAAACAAGGGCCGGGCATGGTGGCTCACGCCTGTAATCCCAACACTTTGGGAGGCTGGGGCAGGTGGATCATGAAGTCAGGAGTTTGAGACCAGCCTGACCAACATGGTGAAACCCCATCTCTACTATAAATACAAAAATTAGCCAGGCGTGGCAGCACACGCTACTCGGGAGGCTGAGGCAAGAGAATTGCTTGCATCTGGGAGGCGGAGGTTGCAGTGAGCCAAGATTGCGCCATTGCACTCCAGCATGAGCAACAGAGCAAGACTCTGTCTAAAAAAAAAAGAGAGAGAAAACAAGAGGGTTGGAAGAGCTAAAGTCTCTGTTCCTTGTCCATGTGCTCTATTAGCTTCTAGGCTGTATGATGCCCAGTTGTGCCTCTGATGTAGAAACATTCCCTGCACGTTGGTTTGCAAGATTTGTAAAGGTGAGGTTCCAGAATCTGATTTGCTTGTAAATTTACATCACTTAAGCTGGATTTGACCTTACAGTTGTTTTTCTTTTAAAGCCATGCTTTATAGCTTGGCTTGTTAGAACTCTTCTGGAGTCCACGTAGAAAACAAATAGGGAAAAATACTGAGAAGTGAGAAGGCCATTGGGAGATTGCCAGTTGCAGGGCCTCAGTTCTGCAGTCTGTCCAGCAGGCCTAGGCGGCATGTCCAGTAGGCCTAGGCGGCATGTCCAGTAGGCCTAGGCGGCATGTCCAGTGCATACATCCAAGCACACCTTTCTCTTTGAGGCTGCCAATGAAGGCTCTTCTCACCTCAGTGACAGCTTTGGATGCTTACACATTCAATGCAGGGCTCATTCTACACCTCCTGTTGCAAGTGTACAGGACCCTTCCCCAGCCCAAACACCCTGTAGAAAATAAAGTCTCTAGAACAACACCTAAGAAACCAGTAAGAGTGGGAAGGGAAATTTGGAGCTGGAGATAAGAAGAGTGGTTTCCGTTTGTCTCCTCTCTCATACCTTTGCAACTTTCTGCCACATGCAGGAAGGGGACACAGCACCCGTTTCGCTAGAGCCTGTTCCTGCTGGCCTTGAGCCTTGTCACGGCTGAGAATTCGCCTCATGCCTGCATCAAAGAAAGACAAGTCTCTCTCATTTGTCTTTGTCTACTGCTCAGCAAAGCAAATTCTCATTGCAGGTATTTAGGGCCTAAGGTATAGAGTAAGAATTAAAATCCCTTTGGGAGGCACTGTCAGAGACCACCACGTGGATTCTCAACACATCCAGTGCAGCCCATTTTTTCCCTGGCACCAGAGCAGATAATTCTTCCAGTGAGCACCATATAAAGTAGCTTGAATTTAGGGGCCGTACTTTATGAAAAAGATTCCTGTAGCACCCACCAAAAGCCCACAGGATAAGCACCTACGAACTGAGAATGGCCTAACCATGGGGTAACAGGCCAACTCAATAATACTGCTTCTGGCCGGGCGTGGCGGCTCACGCCTGTAAACCCAGCACTTTGGGAGGCCAAGGCGGCTGGGTCACCTGAGGTCAGAAGTTCGAGACCAGCCTGACCAACATGGTAAAATCCCATCTCTACTAAAAATACAAAAATTAGCTGGGTGTGGTGGCACGCTCCTGTAATCCAGCTACTCAGGAGGCTAAGCTGGGAAAATCGCTTGAACCTGGGAGGCAGAGATTGCAGTGAACCAACATCAAGCCACTGCACTCTAGCCTAGGCAACAGAGGGAGATTCCATCTAAAAAAATAAAAATTAAAAAAAAAAAACTGCTTCTGGTATTTTTTTTCCTAGCATACACTTAAGTTTGCTGCACTTAAAATACACCCATAATGCAACTTCACTTTATCCCTACCTCTGACTTAGCAAACACATTCTTTCCCCAGCCAACTGTGCTAATGATATCACCAAAATGTTTCCGTGTCAGATGGGAAAATACAGTTTGAACAGGCATCTCCTACCTCTTGTAAAAAGTAAAGTAGAGGTTCCTCTCCAAAGACTTTCCTCCCCATTTAATTTGGAATAAACGGTAACTTCTCTTTGAAGCAAAATTTATTCAAAGACCTGTGCTAACATTCCTAATTATCTGCTAGCCGTGGTAAAGAAATCAATGTACTTTATGTTCTTAGCTCCCACAATTTAGCCTAAATATTTGCCCTGGCATGCTTACACTGGTCGGAGCAAGCATTAGGTCATAGCCTGTTCCTCTTCCTTATTTAAAAGTGTTTTTACCTTTCTCACCATTCCACAAGTTACTTTCTCCTCCCTTTGTTCTCCTCTGCCTTCGCCTCTTTTGAAAAGTTTTAAGTTGCTTCCCCATCAGGACAAATACAGAATGTGAGGTCCCGTTCCAGCCAATGGAAACCAGACACAGCAGTAGGGTGGACGCATCAGGTTACAAATGACCCTGTCTCTTTGTTCGGTGTACTCTCGTGGCAAAACTGCTGGCGAGTGTACCCTTTCTGCAGGAAGTAAAAATGGCCTTGCTGAGTAAATTAAATTTATGTTCAAGTGCTATTTCTTCACGGCACCGGGGAACAAGCATTTCAAACACTTTCATGAGAGATTATTTAAAATAGCACTTCTTTAGACCGGGCGTGGTAGCTCACACCTATAATCCCAGTACTTTGAGAGGCTAAGGTGGAAGGATCACTTGAGCCCAGGATCCAGCCTAGGCAACACAGTGAGACCTCATCTCTGCAAAAAAATTTTTTTTTTCCTTCACACACCCATTCATTCAATACAAAAAGTCTTTTAAAAATTATTCAGGCGTAGTGGCACACACCTGTAGTTCCAGCCACTAGGGAGGCTGAGGTGGGAGGACTGCTTGAGCCCAGGAGGTTGAGGCTGCGGTGAGCCAAGATTACATTACTGCACTCCAGCCTGGGTGGCAAAACAAGACCCTGTCTCAAAAAAATAAAACAGCACGTAAGAATTCAAGGAACCCACATTTTAATACAAATTGTTAATGAAAATAAGCTTTATTACATCAAGTAATAAATACATACAAAGATGCAAACAGTTTTAGTCATTTTCTTCCAGATGTTTTTATCAACTTACAATAAACGCAGAACTGAGATCTACTTACAGTCTTAGTATGAAAGTGTTCGGGGGTCCTTGTTAGGTTTGGTGGGTTGCTCTTTCTTCTGTATTTATAACTTGTGCATTTTTAAAAATTGACTTTGAAGCACTAATAGTCATGCAAATGCTTAAGCAAAAAAGAAGTTACATTAAGCAGAACCTACACTGTATGGCAAATGGGAACCGGCTACTAAGTAAAGCGTGCTGTCAATATGCGTTCAAAACAAAATCCCTACAGTGGTATTAGCTTATGAAAAGGAACAAAGAACACCGTGGGTAACAAATGTATTCAAAAGAGAAGATTAAAGGGAGACAATGGTGTCTTGGAGGCAAACTACAGTTTGCTGTATGATAACTTTCCGTGCATCTTTTAAATCAATGCTTAAAAAACAAAAAAAAAACCTGGGCAGTTCCTAACTACTTAAAATGCAAATCCTAATTAACTGCAAAATCTTTTCTCAATCTTTGAGACTGTAGGTTCAGAGCCAAGTGAACCATGGGAGGAAAAACCAAACTGTAACCATTTTGAAAACAAGGGTTTCATCTGAACAGGGGAGATGAACTGTAACTTCTCATCTTGTAAAAAGATGGAAATCCTTCAAAACCAACAAGGCAGCTAGGATCTGGCATTCCGTTCCGTTTCTGCCAAGCACTCCCGAACCAGTCCTCTAGCGTGAATGATGCCTGAAAGAGAGGCAGAGACCTGAAGTCAGCGAGTGCACAGGACCAGCCAGCAAAGCCCATTCTGGAACAGGAAGAGGATCCATCCTTCCACAGCCTGTCCACAAAACCTTCAGACAGAAAGGGAACCAGGGAAACCTATAACCAAGCAACCCTGAAGGATGCTAACAATCCCATCCCTCTCTAAAGCCCTTCCCTCCTCACCACAACTCTTCCTGTCTCTCTAAACATTTTTTCCTGCATTCAAGGTGGCACCAGCAAGCTGTCTTTCCATGACACTGTTGGATGAAAGACATGTCTCCACCCAAATTCTTTTGCTTGACCCACTATGGAGATTTTTCTCTGGCTTCTTCAGTCTGAATTCTAGACAGGGCTTGACCGGCGTAAGTAAGCAAGAGAATGGCTTCAGCGGCACACGTGAGGGCGCAGAGAACTGACTGCTGCCCACGCGAGACCCTGGGTCCACGGGGACAACCCCACAAGACTGCAGCTACCTTCTGCCCGATGAATCTTCCCCAGTCTTTTGTCTCTGTAGTTTGGTGCTTACCTGTTTTTTCTTTCTGCCTCTACTGAACTTCATGAAATATGATCTTTTAATAGACACTAAGGATTCTATTCCTTCTAATACATGACTCCCAGAGGCCACTGGGAATGACATCCCACATCATCACCTCACAAATCTTAGAATCTAACTCAGAGCCTTGGAGAATGTTTTCTGTGAGGACCAGAGAGCAAATATTTTGAGCTTTGCAGGCTACACAGTCTCTGACACAACTACTTCACTCAAATTTTTTTTTGAGACAGCATCTTGCCCTGTCACCCAGGCTGGAGTGCAGTGGCACGATCACAGCTCACTGCAGCCTCAACCTCCCAGGATCAGGTGATCCTCCCACCTCAGCCTCCAGAGAAGCTGGGACTGTAGGCACGCACCACCATGCCTGGCTGTTTTATCATTATTTGTAGAGATGGGAGTCTCACTATGTTGCTCCTGGCTTCAGCCTCCCAAACTGCTGGATTACAGGCATGCACCATCACACCTGGCCCCACAAACCTTTATTTATGAACACTTAAGTCTGAATTTCAGATAACTTTCACACGTCCCAAAATCATTTTTTTTTTCAACCATTAAGAACCATGCCTGTCGCGGTGGCTCACACCTGTAATCCCAGCACTTTCGGAGGCCGGGGCGGGTTGGCCACTTGAGGTCAGGAGTTTGAGACCAGCCTGGCCAACATGGTACAACCCCATCTCTACTAAAAATACAAAAATTAGATGGGCGTGGTGGTGGGTGCCTATAATCCCAGCTACTCGGGAGGCTGAGGCAGGAGAATTGCTTGAACCCGGGAGGCGGAGGTTGCAGTGAGCCGAGATCGCGCCACTGCACTCCAGCCTGGGTGATAGAGCGAGACTCTGTCTCAAAAAAAAAAACAAAAAAACCCCACTATTCTTGGCTCCTGGCTCTTGGGCTGTAGTTGCCAACCTACCTACAATGCTCCTAGCTCCTAACTCCCTGACCCGTCTATGACGTGTTTTCACCCTGCTGTGACATGAGCTTGGTAAGCTTGGGCTTGGCTGTTGGCCAAGGGGTAGCACTAGGTCTTCCTTGTTACTAAAAGACTGGCAGTTTGTATGCATTTGCTGACTTGAACCAGTGCCTTTTCTGCGTGACTGCAAATTACCTGTTGGACTCTGGGACCCAGCATCTTCCCAGGAATTTCCATTCGGGTAACCAGCACCCCAGCTACCGGAGAGCAGCCCTGGGACCACCCAACTCTCCAGGCGAGACCAGGGTTGGGCTCTGCATCCCTTCCCCCAGGCCCTCTTCAATCACATCCTCTAACCCTGCTAGTCCCAACCTAGCTTTGAGATCCGTCAACCTCTTCACAAAGGTTTCATAAAAACCAGAGCAACCCCGCTCCTGGCAGCAGCCTGTCCTCAACTGGCCCTCGTGTCACTGGGGTCATAACTTCAACTACTGACCCCATTTATGCTACAGATTTACAACCAAAGAAAGTTCCTCTCCCAGGCCGGGCACGGTGGCTCAACGCCTGTAATCCCAGCACTTTGGGAGGCCAAGGCGGGAGGATCACAAGGTCAAGAAATCGAAACCATCCTGGCCAACCAACATGGCGAAACCCGGTCTCTACTAAAAATACAAAAATTAGCTGGGTATAGTGGCACGCCTGTAGTCCCAACTACTCGGGAGGCTGAGGCAGGAAAATCGTTTGAACCCGGGAGGCGGAGGTTGCAGTGGGCCGAGATCATGCCACTGCACTCCAGCCCAGGTGACAGAGCTAGACTCCATCTCAAAAAAAAAAAAAAAAAAAAAGAATGTTCCTCTCCCAGGTTGCTTCTCCAGCCTTTTTAAGAACCCCAAGTCCCAGGCCAGGCATGGTGGCTCACGCCTGTAATGCCAGCACTTTGGGAGGCCAAGGCAGGTGGATCACCTGAGGTTGGGAGTTCAAGACCAGCCTGACCAACATGGAGAAACCCTGTCTCTACTAAAAATACAAAAAATTAGACAGGTGTGGTGGCGCATGCCTGTAATCCCAGCTACTTGGGAGGCTGAGGCAGGACAATCGCTTGAACCCAGGAGGCGGAGGTTGCGGTGAGCCAAGATTGCACCACTGCACTCCAGCCTGGGCAACAAGAGTAAAACTCCATCTCCAAAAAAAAAAAAAAAAAAAAGAGCCCCAAGTCTCCCCTCATCTTGAATGCATTCATGGGCTATGGCTCTGCTGCACTGCCGCCTTCTAAAATAGAAATCCTGCTCTCCCTCCACTCCCCTTTTATTTCAGAAGGTAGCAACCTATTTAACATCCTTTCGAAATCAGATGGACAGTCACACCTTAACACGAGTCCCTTGTGCTCTGTCATCTCCTGCCTGCCCTCCCTCTCCAACCATTAAAGAACAAAGTGCTCTCAGCCTCCCTCCCCAGACCCTAGCACAGACCTACACACTTCCTTGGGTCTCCCTCCAAAGAGGTGACAGCAGAGGGCAGTGCAGGCACCAATGAACCCTGAGCTTGGCCTCCCTAGGACCAGTGTCGGCCCACAGGAGCAGACCAGGCAGGGTCGGGGGCGGGGGGCACTTCGAACACACCCTTGAAAGCCAGCAGACCCCCTGGCAGCACACAGGGTAAGAAGGGCTCCCTGCCTGGGCTGCCCTTCCCGGAAGACCCCTCTGAAGACATCGGCCCCCCAGGCCCCTCGCCACCAGACCCATCGCCTGCCTGAGGCCTTCACCGCAGACGGCAACTCTGTAACAAGACAGGAGCTCCCGTGAGTGAGCCCCATCCCTAGCCCACCTTCCGACATTTTCCCCAAAAGTCTTTCCAGAGTTAAAGGTCTAGCACTGTGGTCACCGACAGGGCAGCGGGGCCGGGCTTACCGCGCTTCAGCCTCTCCATGGCACTCTTGCTCCCTGCGTACGTGGGTCTGATCTCCTTCCCCAGCTCTTCAATGATGGCCAGCAGCTCCGCGTATTTGCTTTGGGGCACCTGGCTGTTCCCAGTTCCCTAGAATCAGAAAGAAATGGGTTCAGCAAAATCAGCCGGGCGTGGTGGTGCGTGCCTGTAGTCCCAGTTACTCAGGAGGCTGAGGCAGGAGAACTGCTTGGACCCAGGAGGTGGAAGTTGCAGTGAGCCAAGATCACTCCACTGCACTCCAGCCTGGGCAACAGAGCGAGACTCCATCTCAGGGAAAAAAAAAAAAAAAAAGGGTTCAGCAGCCTGACCCCAAGGCCACAGGCAGGTGGGTGGAGAGGGCCCCGGGCCGGTCAGGGTAGGGAACGCCGCCCAGCCTCAGACTCCTGGGGCAGCCACCTCAGCTGGGCCAAGGCACGTCCCATTCTAGGGGACAACTACAAGTTAGGAAGATGGTCCTCACCCTCCTATCCTCACACACTCAGGGAGGCCACCCAGCCGTCTCCAGGAAGCAAGTTTATTATCTCCAATGAACAAAACAGGGGAACTAGCTCATTTTGGCACAAAAGAGTCCAAACAGCATTTCCCAGGATGCAGATGGGTGGGAGGGCACATCCCAGGTGCCAAGCCTCCAAGCCAGTGGGGAGACAGAGGCCACAACTGGGCCACCAGGACCACAGCGATCCGCCATGGCCCAGCCAGAGCCTGGAATGCATTCCTTTCTCTCATCCTCCCACCAACAGGGCCCACCCCCCAGAAAACCTTTCCTCCCACCACCACTGGGAGCCCCACAGCAAGCACCCAGATCAGCGAGGCTGGGCTTCCGGCAAGCCCGCAAGCCCACAAGCCCAGGCTACCTCCCCTTGGCCACCTCCTCCCATAGACACGCCAGCTCCCTGGGCGAGGTCCTTGCCTCCCCCCTCCTCCACCACCATCTCTGTCCCCTGGCCTCGCGCTCTGTCCCGTCCTCGTCCTGCTCCGGCTGCTCTGCATCCCCACAGCACTGCCTCCAGGCTTCACAGGCCTCCCGCCTGTCCCGGCGCCGCCGTCGCATGGCCAGAACGTGGCACTGCCACTCCCGGCTGCCCCTCTGCCTGGCCTCCCACAGCTGCCGCTTCTTCAGCCGGTCCCGCTCACAGGCCCACACCTGCTTCTCCTCCTGGGGCGGGGCGGCCTGGTGGGGCATGGCCGGGGAGCCGCCCACTTGGCGAGGAACAGGCTCCATGGCGACCTCAGAACACTGGTGCTGGGGCCCAGCCAGGGAGAGCATCTTCCCGCTGGGACCTTCCTCGGGGCGGCTCATCCCTTGGAGATGTGGGGTACAGTTGAGATGGTGGCTGCCCCATTCCTGCTGTTCGCCAGCCTGGGCTGGGGGTACTAGGATCACCCTTGGGCTGATGAGGAGCCCCGGTCTTGGGCAGTTACCAAGTGGGGGGTCACAGTCTGGAAAGCGGTGGAACCAGGGAGCGGCCTCGCCCAGGCCACGCTCTCAAATACTGGCCCTCGACAAGAGGCAGCTTGGCTCTCAAGACAGGGCCACCTCCTCTCTGCTGGGCCCACGCCCGTGGAGAGCAAGTGGGAACTGACCCTGTCTTCTGTCCCAGCTTGGAGAGCCAGCATCAAGGTCAGGCCTCACTTGCCCAAGAAAGAGGAGTGAGGAGACCCACTGGAGGAACGCGTGGGGTGGGAGCCTCAGCACAGCTCGGGCTGCTGCCCCTTCCTGGTGCTCTCCTGTCCCCTCCACCTCACACGTCCCCGCGAAGCACAGTCCCCAGTGCCCTCCATTCTGATGTGTTCTGAGCAGGAGCGCAGCCAGGGCCTTGGGCTGAGAAAGCTCCGTCCCATCCTTTCTGCTCCTTCGTCTCTTCCACCAGCTTCTCTCCTCTGATGGTGGGAAGCATGTCTCCCCCTGGCCCTCCCACCACGCCATCACCCCCACTGCCATACCTGGGTGTAGCCTAGGGACGGTGGCCCGTAGTCACTGAGCAGCTGGCGGTACTGTGAAGACGTTGCCATGCTGGTGGAAGGCGAGTGGACACTCCCAGCTGTGGGGTGGGGAGAGAGAGGCCAGGAGTCAGCTCAGCCAGTTGTACCAAGGCAAGGACTCCGGGTCCTGCAACAGCCCTTGCCCAGGACCCACACCACCAACTGTAGCAGGATGGAGAACCCTGCTCTCCACCTCTGGTTTGACCAGCATAGAAGATGGATAATGAAATGTAGCTACAAGGCACCCGACCATCCCCAGCTCTGCAGCAGCCGCTGGTCCTCACAGAACTCCATCCCATCCAACCAGAACCTTCCAAGCAGCAGGGCTGCTCCCAAAGATAAAATTATTGCCACTCCTGGCCTCAACTCTGCCCATCCCCTCTCCCTGTGTCCTGGTCCCCAGAGGCTGAGAACCTAGAGGCCACATCACACCACAGCGCCACGCAGGCTGGTCGAAACAAGGCTGAGCTTCCAAGCCTTTTTGCTTCTGTGCGCCCAAATCTCTGCTGTGCTCAATGACGGGGAAGACAGGAAGGCCTTGGAGTATTTGAGACCCAACCCTGGTTGAGACAGGCACGCTGAACATCAAATCAGAAATCTAGAGAACGGCCTCTGTGTGCCCCAGATAAAGCCCCTCAACCCCTCTGTGCCTGTCTCCCCCTCCCCAAAGAGGGGACCAGACTCTTAGCAGTCTATGCCCCAAGGGTTCTGTATCCCAAGACAGGAGGGTTGAGGCCCCACATACGGGATACAACATTGGGGCCTGTCCAGAGCTGCAGTCAGTGACCAAGCAGGGCCCAGCCCAGAACGCAGCCTGCTGGATCTGGCAGGGGAGTCCGTGGCTAGGAGCACGCGGCCCCGCAATGGCGTCCCAGTGGCCATTAGCGGGTAAAGGATATCCTGCAGAATGACAAACAGCGGTAACCATGGAGAATTTACCTAGTCCTCCTCGGCAGCTGCCCGCCTGCCGCCCCCAGAGCCACACGGTCTCTCTCTCACACACACAGTGGGCGCCGCAGACTTGGCCTCAGGGACAGACAGCTGGTGCCAGGCTGGCCAAACCCACCAGCTGCTCGCTTGGTGTGGGTGAGGGGAGGGGCAGAGGAGGAAGGAAGTTCAGGGCCTCAAGCTGGGGGAGCCAGGAGGAGCCCTGGAGAACCCTGGCTCCAGGCCCCTCGATTTAGAGAAATGGACCTGAGGGGGTGGCCCCAGGGCACACAGCATAGAGGAGACCAAAGCAGGGAGCCAGCTACCCCGGCACCTGCCCCTCTCTCCGAGAACGGGGACAGTTCCGAGCTGTCTCCCTGAGTCTCAGGCCAGCCCTGGATGCTGCCACTGCAGCCCCCGGTTATGCTCCAGCTTGGGCTGGAACTGCAAACGTGGACTTGGATCCTGAACTGGGCAGAGCACCGTGCCACTCCGAGCCTCAGTTTCCACGCCTCCCACGTGGGGATGATGAGACACGTGCGGATGATGAGACACGTGCGCTATAGGGGCGGGTTGCTTGGGAGGGGGATGCACAACGCCCATGATATCCGGCAGGTCCATGGCCACTGCAGGAATTGGGCAGGGTGATGTCCCCCAGAGCCCCCTAACCACATCAGCCAAACCCCAGTTTCCTGAGCTTCTGATGTGGCAGCAAGCATGGCATGGCGAACACAGGCTCTGCCGGCACAGACCTGGGTTCTGATCCTGGTCACTACACCTCTCTGGCTCGAGGGCCAGTCGCTGGGGGTAGCATCGCGCACAGCACCCCAGGCGTTTGCAAGATCCCAGAGCCCTGGCAGGAGGGGTGCTGGCCACTTCCCACGCACCCTCACATACCCTCAGTGTGCCCCCATCCTCTTCCCCAACTGCTCTGCCCGCTGCTCCTCACCTCCCCTTTTCTGTCCTCCCCACTGGACTTCGTGCCAGCCCCAGCTGTGCCACTCCTGGCTGTGTGACCTCAGACAGGCACTCCGCCCTCCAGTCCTCAGTTTCTCCATTTGTTAGAGGCAGTGCTTCCCAAGAGAAAGTCTATGGGCTCCAGATCCTACTATTTGATGATACTGGGGTTAGGTTTTGCAGGGCTGAGAGGGAGGAGGAAGGAGAAATCGTCCCATTTTGGCTGGGGGACGAGGAGCAATAGCTCGGTGACCCCAGTGCTCTGTCCAGGCCACTCCCTTGTTCGGGGGCGGGGGGGTGTCTAGTCCTGGAGAGAGATGGCGGAAGGGCTCCGAGTTCCACTCCTGGTCACTCCTTCCTGCAGACACAGGGACCAGGACACAGGGACCACGTCAGCGAAGGCCGTCTCGGCGCATCTCAGACAATGAGTGCAGTGTGCAGGAGCGAGGGGTTGGCAGAGGCCAGGAAGCTCCTGGGGCCAGGCGCGGCTCCCCACCCCCACGCCAGACAAAGAGCGCGGGGCCTGGGGAGCTGGCGGCCTTCCCGCCACTTGGGGCGCCTGGGGGGCTCTGGGGCGGGGGAAGCGGGGGCTTTGTCTAACTCCGCCACTGCCACCACCGGCCAGGCCGCGGCTTGGCAACCCGTGAACAGGAGGCAGGGCTGCAGGGCGTGAGGGATGATGACAAGGAAGCCGGAGGAGCAGCGGCGGCAGCGGAGAGTCCATCTTGGATGCAAATGGCAGGAGGGGAGCTGGGGTTCTGCAAAGGGGCCCGTGGGGGGGAGGGAGGGGCACCAAAAAGCCCAGATCTAGGGATCTCGGCACTCCTGGAATTCTCCACAGGACAAAGAAGAAAAGCTGAGTACAGGTGCAGCCAGCCCAGAACAGGACTTCAGGGGTCCCCGTGAGTGCCGCTGTCCCTGTGACCCCAAACCCCGAGGGTCCCAGTTTAGGGCCCCGGCCCCAATGACACCAGGGTAAGCCTGAGCTCAGCCTTGCCCAGGCTGGCAACACCAGCCCCTGCCCTCCCCACAGGCCAGAGGAAGAAGGCTGCTGGCAGTCCTACCTGGCAACAAAGCCCGTCTTTGTAAGGTCTGCGGACCCCAGAGGAGGTGAGAATGTTTTGAGAAAAAAACAGTGGCTGTTTGCTCTTTGGGACTCCGAACCCACAAGTGAGCAATTCAACTCTCCCTCCGCACCCTGACGCTTAACCCTTTCCTGCCCCTACACCTCAGTGTCCAAGATTTTTTTTAGGTATCGTTTTTATGGGCCCCACTTCGGATTTGGGGGGTTACGAAGTCAACGTTTGCAAACAAGGCCCAAAACTCGAGCAGGAGAGCCAGCGTGGCACCGGTGACCAACGGGGCCACTCCTCTCCCCGTCGAGTCCTTCCCCCCACCCCGCCCCGCAACACAACCGCCTTTTGGGAAGTCTGTTTCCGACCAAGTGTCAGAGAAGAAGGGCCCCAGTGAGGTCACAAAGCCCGGCACCTACGAATCCCTCAATGTTGTGCCCACTCCCCGTGGCTCCCTCGGTCCCCTGGGCTCAGCCCGAAGCTGCCTGACAACTTCTGGAGGAGTTTCCTGGGAGCGCCCGGCTGCGGCCGCAGCCCCAGGAAGGTCGAGGGGAGCCCCTCCCGGCTTCTGCATCGACGGCCTTCCAGGGCCAGCCCTTGGGGGCTCCCAGATGGGGCGTCCGCGTGACCCACTGCCCCCACGCCCGCGCGCGGGCCCCAGCAGCCCCAGAGCTGCGCCAACTTCGTTCAGTCCGCGCTCACCTTACGGGGATCCCCGCGTGACCGCATGGGGCAGCCCCTGCTCCCACGCTCCCGGCCGAGGCCCCCGGGCCTCCGAGTCCGCTGCCCGCCGGCGACCCCATCCCGGTCCCAGTCCCGGCGGCCCCGCGACCTCAGGGCCCCCGGCAGCCCCGCAGCCCTCCATCCGCGCCCGCCCGCGCGGGTCCTGGCCCTGCCCGCAGCGCCCCCCGCCCGGGCTGCTTCACGACCCCGCTCCCCAGGGCGGCGGGGCCCCGCGCCCCGCTCCCGGCGCGGCCCGGGCCGCTCCCGACTCCCGCCGGCAGGGGCCCTCGCCGAGCCGCCCAGAAGCGGGAGGAAAAAGGAGCCGAGAACAAGCCTCCCCCGCCCTCGCCCTCGCCCGCCGCGCTCCCTGCGATCCGCAGCCGCCGGCGTGGGGGTCACCCCGGGCCGCTCGCCCCGCACCCCCAGCCAAGGCCCTCGGCGTGCGGGGCGCACCAGAGAACTTTCGCGGCGCGGGCTCGGGAATCATGGCGGCGGCAGCGCTGCCCCGGGCCGGGACCCTGAGCCCCCCGCCCCCGGCCTCCGCGGGCGCCCCGGGCATCCCCGGGCCGGGGCCGGGCGCGCGGACCCCCAACTTGGCGGCGCTTGGGGCGCGTCGCACGCGGCTCACTCACCGGCGTTGAGGGCGGCGGCGGGCATGTGCGCGGCCAAGTTCGGTTTGTAAGACATCCCCCTGGGCGGCGGGCGCGCCGGGCGCGGCGGGGCCAGGCCGCGAGGACGGCGGCGGCGGCGGCGAGGCCGGGCGGTAGCGCTGCAGCCCCGCGCCCGTCCGAGCGCCCGCCGAGCGCCCGCGCACTTTTTGTTGTCGGTGGCTCGGGCCGCGCCGGCAAATATGGCCGTCCGCGCCCTGCCGCCGCCGCAGTCTCACCCAGGCCCCGGGTGCGGCGCAGGGGCGGCCGCAAACTTTCCGCGGAGCCGGCGGGGCGGCCGGGGCCGGGAGGGGGCGGCCCGGCGTCAGGGGGCGGCTCCGCCTGCGGCCGCGCCCCGCGCCTCCGGGTGCGCTCGGCGCCCGCAACTTGCCAAAGTTTGGGGGGCTGGGGTCCCGGCGGCGCCTGAGGCCCGCGCGCGTCCGGGCGGCTGCCCCGCGCCCGGCGCCCCGGGAGTGTACTGGGGGCCGCCCCCGCGGCGGCTGCGGGAGGCCAGGGCGAACCGGAATCCGAAGAGCACTTTCTTCCCCTTGATGGTGGGGGCAGGGATGGAAAATTACCTGGAGAAAATGGTGGCGAGTGGTGTATTTAAGCACGTAGATCATTCCAGACGCCCAGGTCTGGCCAAGCCCCAGGATTAGAATAACCGATGCTTGACATTGATTTCAAATAAATTTCATGTCTCTGTCTGTATGAAGTGGTTTTTAACCCTTTGGGGATCCAAGACTCCTTAGAGACTGACAAAAGCTTAGAGGCCTTCTCCACCCCTCACCCCCCTCCCCGGAAAACTCATCCCTGAATCGCACAATTTCGTGCGTAGACTCACTCCAGTATTTAAGGGAAGCACCTACTATGCGCCACTCACTGTTCCAAGCGCTGAGGATACAAGAATTGAACTTGGCAAAGTTTCTACCCCCTGGAGTTTACGGGACAATTTTAGATCCTCCTTCGACCCCACCCCCAGCCCATCCTTGGATCTGACTGAAATGTAACCATCCAGTGTATTTTGGATTTGGATTAGATGAATAACCTCAAGGTTGTGGGGTTTTTTGGTGTTTTTTTTTTTTTTTTTTTAATCTTGGAGTTCTGCCGAAGTAGTAAAGCTCGTTAAAATACATAAGATGCCCACCCTTTTCTGTTGTTTTTAATCGTCATGGTTTGCAGATTTAATTAGACACAGGCGTGCAAGCATCATCTCCGGATCTGGTGACAAAGGCACCCACCTAGGGATGCCCACCCAGGCCTGCTTCTTCCTTTAGGACCAAAGGCGCAGGCGACGACACCCCCTCCCCAGCTTAACCCCCATCCTTGAGATCAGCTGTAGGCCAGCACTAGCGAAGAATGCTCAGTGAAACCTTATTCCATGAATAAATCAATGCCACCCATGTGGCTGGTCCCGGGCGCCCAGTCCTTTAGAGCAGCACAGTCCAATGGAAATAGAATGCCAGCCACATAGCTGATTTTCAATTTTTCAGTAGTCACATTTGAGAAAGTCAAAAAACACTGGTGAAATTGATTTTAACATGTTTTATTTAACACAATAGCTCCAGAACAGCGTGATTTCACTATATAATGAATTGAAAGGAATTATTAATAAGACACTTTACATTCTCTTATCATACGAAGTCTTCGCAATCCAGTGTGTGTTTTATACTTACAACGCATTTTAATTCAGACTAGCCACGTTTCAGGGCTCAGTAGCCACCATAGCTAGGGGTCACCGTATTGAACAGTGCAGGGCTGCAGCTACTAGCAGAGGGCTCCTGAGACGGACACGCCGGGTACTGACTCTGATTCCACCACCCACTGGCTGTTTGACTAGGCCTCCATTTCTTCGGGGCAAGAATCCAGATCTCAGTGGCAGGCCCGGTCTTTTCTATGAGTGCTCTGAACCGATCTATTTCCATATTGTTATTTAAGAGCCGGGGTCTCCCTCTGTCACCCAGGCTGGAGTGCAGTGGCTTGATCATAGCTCACTGTAGTCTTGAACTACTGGGCTCAAGTGATCCTCCCGCCTCCACCTCCATCTCAAAGCACTGGGATAACAGGCATCAGCCAATAGTGCTGTATTTTTTCCATTGTCCCCACTCCTCGCTCTAAGTCCATGACATCATTTTAAAACTGTTGGCCGAGCACAGTGGCTAACGCCTGTAACCCCAACACTTTGGGAGGCCGAGGCGGGCAGATCACGAGGTCGGGAGATCGAGACTAGCCTAGCCAACATGGCAAAAACCCGTCTCTACTAAAAATAGAAAAAATTAGCCGGGCGTGGTGGCAGACGCCTGTAATCCCAGCTACTCGGGAGGCTGAGACGGGAGAATCGCTTGAAACCGGGAGGAGGTTGCAGTGAGCCAAGATCCTGCCACTTGCACTCCAGCCTGGGTGACAGAGCAAGATTCCACCTCAGAAAAAAAAAAAAAAAAAAAAAAAAAAAATTTTCAGCTCACGCCTGTAATCCCAGCACTTTGGGAGGCCGAGGCAGGCGGATCACCTGAGGTCAGGAGATCCAGACTAGCTTGGCCAACATGGTGAAACCCCATCTTAACTAAAATTACAAAAAGTAGGCGGGCGTGGTGGTGCATGCCTGTAGTCCCAGCTACTCGAGAGGCTGAGGCAGAATTGCTTGAACCGACGAGGCGGAGGTTGCAGTGAGCCGAGATCAAGCCACTGCACTCAAACCTGGGTGACAGTGAGACTCCGTCTCAAAGAAAAAAAAAGAAAGTTTCAGCTGGGCACGATGGCTCACTTCTGTAATCCCAGCACTACGGAAGGCCAAGGCAGGCAGATCAATTGAGCCCAGGGGTTCAAGACCAGCATGGGCAGCATAGAAAGAACCCATGTCGCCAGGCACGGTGGCTCACACCTGTAATCCCAGCACTTTGGGAGGCCGAGGAGGGTGGATCATGAGGTCAGGAGATCAAGACCATCCTGACTAACACGGTGAAACCCCTCTCTACCAAAAATACAAAAAAATTAGCCCGGCGAGGTGGCGGGCGCCTGTAGTCCCAGCTACTCGGGAGGCTGAGGCAGGAGAATGGCGTGAACCCAGGAGGCAGAGCTTGCAGTGAGACTAGATTGCGCCACTGCACTCCAGCCTGGGCTACAGAGCAAGACTCCATCTCAAAATAAGAAAGAAAGAGAGAAAGAGAGAGAGAGAGAAAGAGAGAGAGAAAGAGAGAGAGAGAGAAAGAAAGAGAAAGAAAAAGAAAAAGAAAAAAAGAGAAAGAAAGAGACAGAAAGAAAGAGAAAGAAAGAAAGAAAAGAAAGAAAGAGAGAAAGAAAGAAAGAAAGAAAGAAAGAAAGAAAGAAAGAAAGAAAGAAAGAAAGAAAGAAAGAAAAAGAAAGAAAGAACCCATCTCCACTAAAAATACAAAAATTAGCTGGGGCATAGTGACACGCACCCGTGGTCCCAGCTACTCTGGAGGCTGAGGTGGTGAGGTGCTGAGGGGCTGAGGTGGAAGGATCACTGGAGCCCAGAAAACGGAGGTTTCACTGACCCACAATGGTACCATTACTCCAGCCTGGGCAATAGAGCAAAACTGTGTCTCAAAAGAAAAAAGAAAGAAAAGAAAAAATCTTTTCATTTTTTATTCTAATCGAGATATTATTCACTTAGCATAAAATTTATCCTTTAAAAGTATGCAACTTAAGAGGCCGGGCGCAGTGGCTCACGCCCGTAATCCCAGCACTTTGGGAGGCCGAGGCAGGCAGATCACGAGGTCAGGAGATCAAGACCATCCTGGCTAACACGGTGAAACCCCGTCTCTACTAAAAATACAAAAAATTAGCCAGGCGTAGTGGCGGATGCCTGTAGTCCCAGCTACTTGGGAGGCTGAGGCAGGAGAATGGCATGAACCCAGGAGGCGGAGCTTGCAATGAGCCCAGATGGCGCCACTGCACTCCAGCCTTGGCGACAGAGCGAGACTGTCTCAAAAAAAAAAAAAAAAAAAAAAGTATACGACTCGGCCAGGCGCGGTGGCTCACGCCTGTAATCTCAACACTTTGGGAGGCCGAGGTGGGCGGATCACAAGGTCAGGAGATCAAGACCATCCTGGCCAACATGGTGAAACCCCATCTCTACTAAAATACAAAAACAAACAAAAAAAAGAAAGCCGGGCTTTGGTGGTATGCGCCTGTAATCCCAGCACTTTGTGAGGTTGAGGAAGGCAGATCTCTTCAGCCCAGGAGTTTGAGACCAGCCTAGGAAACATAACAAGACCACATCTCTACTAAAAATACAAACATTAGCCAAGAGCGGAGGCTAATCTGTAGTCCCAGCTACTTAGGAGGCTGAGGTAGGAGGATCACCCTAACCTCGGGGAGGTTGAGGCTGCAGAGAGCCAAGATCACGGCATTGCACTCCAGCCTGGGTGATAGTGAGACACTGTCCCCTCACCCCCCAAAAAAGTATATAATTCAGTGATTTTTAGCATATTCGCAGTTGTGCAACTATCACCACTATCTAATTCTAGAACTTTTTTTTTTTTTTTTTTTTTTTTTTGAGACAGAGTCTCACTGTGTCTCCCAGGCTGGAGTCTTGCTCTGTCGCCCAGGCTGGAGTGCAGTGGCGCGATCTCGGCTCACTGCAAGCTCTGCCTCCTGGGTTCACGCCGTTCTCCTGCCTCAGCCTCCCGAGTAGCTGGGACTACAGGCGCCCGCCACCACGCTCAACTAATTTTTTCTGTTTTTGTATTTTTTATAGAGGCAGGGTTTCACCATGTTAGCCAGGATGGTCTTGATCTCCTGACCTCGTGATCGGCCCGACTCAGCCTCCCAAAGTGCTGGGATCACAGGCGTAAGCCACCGCGCCTGGCCTAATTCTAGAACATTATCACCCTGTTTTATTTTATTATTTATTTTTATTTTTATATTTTTGAGATGCAGTCTCACTCTTGTTGCCCAGGCTGGAGTACAATGGCACAATCCTGGCTCACTGCAACCTCCACCTCCCAGGTTCAAGCGATTCTCCTCAGCCTCCCCAGTAGCTGGGATTACAAGCACCCGCCACCACGCTCGGCTAATTTTGGTATTTTGGGTAGAGACGGGGTTTCGCCATGTTAGCCAGGCTGGTCTCGAACTCCTGACCTCAGGTGATCCGCCCGCCTTGGCCTCCCAACATGCTGGGATTACAGGGGTGAGCCACCACTCCTGGCCCACCCCATTTGATATTTATTTATTTATTCATTTATTTAGAGACAAAGTCTCGATCTGTCGCCCAGGCTGGAGTGCAGTGGCAGGATCTCAGCTCACTGTAAGCTCTGCCTCCCAGGTTCACGCCATTCTCCTGCCTCAGCCTCCTGAGTAGCTGGGACTACAGGTGCCCGCCACCACGCCCAGCTAATTTTTTTTGTATTTTTAGTAGAGACGGGGTTTCACTGTGTTAGCCAGGATGCTCTCGATCTCCTGACCTTGTGATCCGCACTCTTCGGCCTCCTAAAGTGCTGGGATTACAGGTGTGAGCCACTGCGCCTGGCCTATTTATTTTTTATTTTATTTATTTATTTATTTTATTTTTTTTTTTAGAGGGATTTTCGCTCTATCGCCCAGGCTGGAGTGCAGTGGCGTGATCTCAGCTCACTGCACTTGCCTCCTGGGTTGAAGCGACTCTCATCCCTCAGTTTCCTGAGTAGCCGGGATTATAGGCGCCCACCACCATGCACAGATAATTTTTGTAGTTTTAGTAGAAATGGGGTTTCACCATGTTGGCCAGGCTGGTCTCAAACTCCTGGCCTCAAAAGATCTGCCTGCCTTGGCCTCCCAAAGTGTTAAGATTACAGGTGTGAGCCACTGTGCCCGGCCTATTTATTTATTTAAGACGAAGTCTTGCTCTGTCGCCCAGGCTGGAGTGCAGTGGTGCAATTTCGCGTCACTGCAACCTCCGCCTCCTGGGTTGGAGAGATTGTCCTGCCTCAGCCTCCCGAGTAGCTGGGACTACAGGAGCCCGCCACCATGTCCGGCTAATTTTTATATTTTTAGTAGAGATAGGGTTCCACCATGTTGGTCAGGCTGGTTTCAAACTCCTGACCTAGTGGTCCACCCTCCTCAGCCTCTACTAAAAACACAAACATTAGCTGGGCATGATTCCAGGTGCCTGTAATTCCAGTTACTTGGGAGGCTGAGGCAGGAAAATCGCTTGAACCTGGGAGGCAGAGGTTGCAGTGAGCCAAGATCCTGCCACTGCACTCCAGCCTGGGTGATGGAGCAAGACCCTGTCTCAAAAAAAAAAAAAAAAATTAATTAAATAAAATAAAAAGAAACTTCATACCCGGTAGTAGTCACTTCTCATTCCTCATTCTCTCCAGCTTTAGGCAACTACTAATTTAGTTGGATTTCCTATTCAGGACATTTCCTGTAAATAGAATGGTACGCTATGTGGCCTTTTGTGTCTGGCTTCTTCCACTTGCCATACATAATGTTTCAAGGTTCATCCATGTTGTAGCAGGTGGCATTCCAGCACTTCCTTCCTCTTCAGGGCTGAATATTCCATGGTATGAATGTACCCCATTTTGTTTATCCATTAATCAGTTGATTGACATTTGAGTTATTTGTACTTTTTGGCTATGATGGCTATGACGAAGAGTGCTGCTGTCATCATTTGTGTACAAGCTTTTGTGAGAACATGTTTTCAGTTCCTTTGGTTTTATACTCAGAAATGGAGTTGGTGGGTCAAATGATAACACTCTGTTTCACTTTTTGAGGAACTGCCAAACTGCTTTCCATAGTGAATGCAACTGCACTTCTTCTTCTTTTTTTTTTTTTTTTAAGAGACAGAGTCTCTGTCACCCAGGCTGGAGTGCAATGACATGATCCTAGCTCCCTGCAACCTTGAACTCTTGGGCTCAAGCAATCCTCCTGCATCAGCCTCTCAAATAGCTGAGAGTACAGGCATAGGCTACCACAGCTGGCTAATTTTTGTATTTTTTTTTATTTCTTTTGAACAAATGTATTACTCTAGATTTTTTTTTTTTTTTTTTTAAGGAACAGGGGGCTGGTCTTGAACTCTTTTTTTTTTGAGACCAAGTCTCACTCTGTCGCCCAGGCTAGAGTGCAGTGGTATGATCTCGGCTCATGGCAATCCCCGCCTCCCAGGTTGAAGTGATTCTCCTGCCTCAGCCTCCCGAGTAGCTGGGATTACAGGCATGCGCCACCACACCTGGCTAATTTTTGTATTTTTAGTAGGGATGGGGTTTCACCATGTTGGTCAGGCTGGTCTCGAACTCCTGACCTCAGGTGATCCCCTGCCTCGGGCTCCCAAAGTGCTGGGATTACAGGTGTGAGCCACCCACCCAGCCTCACCCATTTTATTTGAAGAGTTTTTTTGTTTTGTTTTGTTTTGTTTTTTAGATGGAGTATCTCTCTGTTGCCCAGGCTGGAGTGCAGTGGTGTGATCTTGGCTCACTGCAACCTCCGCCTCCAGGGTTCAAGCCATTCTCCTGCCTCAGCCTCACAAGTAGCTGGGACTACAGGCACGTGCCACCATGCTCGGCGAATTTTTTTGAATTTTTAGTAGAGACGAGGTTTCACCATGTTAGCCAGGAAGGTTTTGATCTCCTGACCTTGTGATCTGCCCACCTCAGCCTCCCAAAGTGCTGTATTACAGGTGTGAGCCACCACGCCCGGCCTAGGTTTTTTTTGTTTGTTTTTTGTTTTGTTTTTGAGATGGAGTTTCGCTCTTGTTGACCAGGCTGGAGTGCAATGGTGAGATCGCAGCTCACCGCAACCTCCGCCTCCCAGGTTCAAGCAATTCTCCTGCCTCAGCCTCCCTAGTAGCTGGGATTTACAGGCACGTGCCACCATGCCCGGTTAATTTTGTATTTTTAGTAGAGATGGCATTTCTCCATGTTGGTCAGGCTGGTCTCGAACTCCCGACCTCGGGTGATCTGCCCGCCCCGGCCTCCCAAAGTGCTGGGATTACAGGCATGAGCCACTGCGCCAGGCCCCTAGTTTTGTTTTTTTTTTTTTTTTGAGACAGAGTCTCACTCTGTCACCCAGGCTGCAGTGCAGTGGCGCGATCTCGGCTCACTGCAAGCTCTGCCTCCCAAGTTCACGCCATTCTCCTGCCTCAGCCTCCCAAATAGCTGGGACTACAGGCGCCTGCCACCACACCCAGCTAATTTTTTGTATTTATTTTTAGTAGAGACGGGGTTTCACCGTGTTGGCCAGGATGGTCTCCATCTCCTGACCTTGTAATCCGCCGCCTTTGGCCGCCCAAAGTGCTGGGATTACAGGCATGAGCCACCACGCCCGGCCTGTATTTCTGTTTTTAAAACGAGTCTTGCCCTGTTGCCCAGGTTGGAGCGCAATGGCATGATCTTGGCTCACTGCAACCTCTGCCTTCTGGGTTCAAGTGATTCTCCCACCTCAGCCTCCCAAGTAGCTGGGATTACAGGCACCCGCAATTGTGCCCGGCTAATTTTTGTATTTTTGTAGAGATGGGGTTTCACAATGTTGGCCAGGCTGGTCTTGAACTCCTGACCTCAGGTGATTCACCTGCCTCAGCCTCCTAAAGCATTTTTAGTTATTTTTTGTATATGGTGTGAGATGGATCCAAATTCATTCTTTAAATGTGCCTATCAGCACTTTTTTTTTTTTTTCGAGATGGAGTCTCGCTCTGTCACCCAGACTGGAGTGCAGTGGCGTGATCTCGGCTCACTGCAACCTCTGCCTCCTGGGTTCAAGCAATTCTCTGCCTCGGCCTCTCAAGTAGCTGGGATTACAGGTGCCCACCACCACGCCCGGCTAATTTTTTTGTATTTTTAGTAGAGACAGGGTTTCACCATCTTAGCCAGGCTGGTCTTGAACTTCTCTCAGCACATTTTGTTGAAAAAACTATTCCTTTCCAGCCGGGCACGGTGGCTCACACCTGTAATCCCAGCACTTTGGGAGGCCGAGGCGGGCGGATCACGAGGTCAGGAGATCAAGACCATCCTGGCTAACACGGTGAAACCCCGTCTCTATTAAAAATACAAAAAAAAAAAAAAAATTAGCCGGGCGTGGTGGCGGGTGCCTGTAGTCCCAGCTACTCGGGAGGCTGAGGCAGGAGAATGGCGTGAACCCGGGAGACAGAGCTTGCAGTGAGCCGAGATCGTGCGACTGCACTCCAGCCTGGGTGACAGAGCAAGACTCCATCTCAAAAAAATAATAATTATAAATAAATAACTATTCCTTTCCTTCACAGAATTGTCTTGATGCCATTGTTGGAAATCAATTGATGATGAGTGTGAAGGTTTATTTCCAGGCTCTTAATTCTATTCCACTGTTCACCTTGTTTATCCCTATTCCAGTACCACACTGCCTTGATTTCTGTAGCGTTATAGTAAGTTTTGAAATCGGGAAGTATGAGTCTTCCAACTTTGTTCTTCTTTTTCAAGACTGCTTTTGGCTATTTTGGGTTACTTTCATTTATTTCCATATGAGTTTTAGGATCAGCTTGTCCCTTTCTGAAAAAAAGAAAAAAAAGAAAGAAAGAAAAAAAAAGACAATAGGAATTTTGATGAGCTTGTATTAAATCTGTATATCTATTTCGGGAGTATTGCTATTTTAATTGCAATATTGTCTTCCAATCCATGAACACAGGATCTCCTTCCATATTTTAGGTCTTATTTAATTTTTTTTAACTTCAATAATGTTCTATAGTTTTCAGTGTAATTTCTTTATTTTTATTTTTATTTATTTATTTATTTTTGAGATGGAGTCTTGCTCTGTCACCAGGATGGAGTGCAGTGGGGCGATCTCGGCTTGGTGCAACCTCTGCCTCCTGGGTTCAAGCAATTCTCCTGCCTCAGCCTCCCAAGTAGCTGGGACTTCAGGTGCGTGCCACCATGCCCAGATAATTTTTTTATTTTGAATAGAGACAGGGTTTCTCCATGTTGGTCAGGCTGGTCTTGAACTCCTGACCTCAAGTGATCTGCCTGCCTCAGCTTCCCAAAGTGCTGGGATTGCAGGTGTGAGCCACTGCGCCTGGCCTTTTTGTATTTTTAGTAGAGGTGAGATTTCACCATGTTGCCCAGACTGGTCTTGCACTCCTGGGCTCAAGCAATCCTCCGGCCTCTGCCTCCCAAAGTGCTGGGACGTGAGCCATTGTGCCTGGCCTTAGAGTGGTTCTTTACTGGTTTAATGGATATTTCACAGAGTGGCTTACCAGGGAGCAAGCAGGTAAATGGAGAGAGAAGGGAAGCCCAGGGAATTAGTGTAGTATGAAGAACATCAGGAGACACAAGCTTTAGCTCCACATCTGCCGTAAACCCTTCTCTAGGCCTCAAAGAACTCGCTTGACATCCCCAGGCCTTAGTTTCATCTGTAAGATCAGGGAGGTTTGATAGGATGGATCACTAAGGATTCTCTCAACACTCCACATCCTAAGAAGACAGGTAACACGCGCGCCATTTTCTCTAACAAAAAACACCAGCACTTGGCCAGGCGCGGTGGCTCACACCTATAATCTCAGCACTTTGGGAGGCCAAGGCGCACAAATCACTTGAGGTCAGGAGTTTGAGGCCAGCCTGAGCAACGTAGCGAAACCTCATCTCTACTAAAAATACAAAAAGTAGCCGAGCGTGGTGGCACATTCCTGTAATCACAGCTACTTGAGAGAGTGAGGCAGGAGGATCGCTTGAACCTGGGAGGTGGAGGTTGCAGTTAGCCAAGGTCACGCCACGGCACTCCAGCCTGGGCAACACATGAGACCCCTATGTCAAACAAACAAATGAAAAACCAGCCTAGAAAGGATGTTTTTATTTTTATTATTTATTTTTTTGAGATGGAGCCTTGCTTTGTCGCCCAGGCTGGAGTGCAATGGCACGATCTCAGCTCACTGCAACCTCTGCCTCCCGGGTTCAAGCGATTCTCCTGCCTCAGCCTCCCGAGTAGCTGGGATTAAAGCTGCCCACCACCATACCTGGCTTTTTTTTTTTTTTTTTTTTTTTTGTAGTTTTAGTAGAGACGGGTTTCACCATGTTGGCCAGTTGGTCTCAAACTCCTCACCTCAAGTGATCGGCCTGCCTCGGCCTCCCAAAGTGCTGGGGTTACAGCCGTGAGCTACCGTACCAGGTCAACCTTTATTTTCTTAAAAATATCTTTCCCCCCCCCCCAGTATTGTAAGATTTAGGTCTAGCCTACAGCACCTAGTATCCCGAGGTGGTCTGCCATCCAAGTACTAACCAAGCCTCGCACTGCTTAGTTTCCAAGATCAGCTGAGACCAAGGACGTTCAGGGAAATATGGCCATAGAGAAAGCCCTTACATTATTCTGGAACGGATTCCAACACTGAAAAACATTCTGAAGCAATCAGCTCCAACAAGGACTGTGCCTACCCCAGGTGGTGAGAATGGTGACCCACAGGAGGGAATATTAGAGCTTCTAATATGGGACATACAGTGTACATATCAGGACAGCAGCTGCTGTAGCTTACAAGTCAATTAATAAGCAATGCTAGAGATGGAGGTATGCACTGGAAACTTTTTTTTTTTTCCAGACAGTGTCCTTCGCTCTGTCACCCAGGCTGGAGTGTAGTGGCACTATCTTGGCTCACTGCAGCCTCCGCCTCCCAGCTCAAGAAATCCTCCCACCCCCGCCTCCCAAGTAGCTAGGGCTACAGGGGTGCACCACCAGGCCCAACTAATTTTTGTATTTTTTGTAGAGATGGGGTCTTGCCATGTTGCCCAGGCTGGTCTTGAACTCCTGGGCTTGAGATCTTCCCACCTAGGCCTCCCAAAGTTCTGAGATTACAGGCGTGAGCCACTGTACCCAGCCTAGAAATCTTTTGAATCTGGAGTATGTGACCAAAAAGGCTTGAAGACCACTGATGTCAGAAACTAGTCACGTAGGCAGCCAGACCCATCATTTCACAACCTAACAAATAGGTGGGTGAAGTATCATGACTAAGACATCGCAGTTGCTAATTCCAGCATGGTTTCTGCGCTGGGGACGTACAACAATTCCTTCTATCAGTTTGGGCTATGACCAGGGGTCTACTCCCAAATTTACTTATTTTTTATTTTTTTGACCTCCCGAGCTCACAAAATCCTCCCACCTCAGCCTCCCGACTAGCTGGGACCACAGGTATAAGCCACCATGTCCCATTAATTTTTATTTTTTGTAGAGATGGGGTCTTCCTATGTTGCCCAGGCTGGTCTCAAACTCCTGGTCTCAAGCAATCCACCCACCTTGCCCTCCCACAGTGCTGGGATTACAGGCAGGAACCACCACTTCCAGTCCTAATTTTCAGTTTTGTTTCTGCCATTATTCTTGTTTTTTTTTTTTTTTTTTTTTGAAATGGAGTCTCGCTTTGTTACCCAGGCTGGAGTGCAGTGGCGCAATCTTGCGAGGCTCACTGTGAGCTCCGCCTCCCGGGTTCACGCCATTCTCCTGCCTCAGCCTCCCAAGTAGCTGGGATTACAGGCATGTGCCACCACCAGCTAATTTTTGTATTTTTTCAGTAAAGACAGGGTTTCATCGTGTTAGCCAGGATGGTCTCGATCTCCTGACCTCGTGATCCGCCCACCTCGGCCTTCCAAAGTGCTGGGATTACAGGCGTGAGCCACCGTGCCCGGCCTATTCTTGTTTTTTTTGTTTGGTTTTGTTGTTTTTTTTGTTTGGTTTTGTTGTTTTTTTTTTGAGATAGAGTCTTGCTCTGTCTCCCAGGCTGGAGTGCTGGAGTGCAGTGGCATGATCTCGGCTCACTGCAATCTCCACCTCCCAGGTTCAACCCATTCTCCTGCCTCAGCCTCCCGAGTAGCTGGGATTACAGGCGCATGCCGCCATGCCCAGCCAATTTTTTTGTATTTTAATAGAGATGGGGTTTCACCGTGTTGCCCAGGCTGGTCTTGAACTCCTGAGCTCAGGCAATCTACCTGCCTTGCCCTCCCAAAATGCTAGGATTACAGGCGTGAGCCACCGTGCCCGGCCCATTATTCTTGTTTTTAGACCAGGAGCTGGCAAGCCTTTTATATAAAGGGTTGGATAGCAAATATTAATGCTTCAGGCTTTGTAGGCCATATAGACTCTGTAACTATGCAACGGTGCTGTCGCAGCTCTCACACTGCCAGAGACAATACATAAGAGAATGGGCATGGCTGTGTTCCAATAAAACTTTATTTATGGACACTGAAATTTGAATTTCACATACTTCTCCCATGTTAGAAAATATTCTTTTTATTTTTTCCAACCATTTAAAACTGTTCTCAAAACCATTCTCAGCTTATGAGGCCAATGAAAAACAGGTGGCAGGCTGGACTTGACCCATGGACCATAGTTGGCCAATTCCTCTTTTGGTCCACACAAGTTTCTTTCTTTTTTTTTTCTTTGAGATGGAGTTTCACTTTATTGCCCAGGCTGCTGTGCAACGGCGCGATCTCGGCTCACCGCAACCTCCGCCCCCCGGGCTCAAGCGATTCTCCTGCCTCAGCCTCCCGAGTAGCTGGGATTAAAGGGCTCAAGGGATTCTCCTGCCTCAGCCTCCCGAGTAGCTGGGACTTACAAGCACCCACCACCACGCCTGGCTAATTTTTGAATTTTTAGTAGAGACAGGGTTTCACCATGTTGGCCAGGCTGGTCCCGAACTCCTGACCTCAAGTGACCAGCCCGCCTCAGTCTTCCAGTGTTGGGATTACAGGCATGAGCCACTGCGCCTGGCCACAAATTTGTTTCTTAAGCCTATTTCCCCATAGGCAGGGAAAAACAATGGGACATTTGAGGACATAATAAACCTATCTTCATAAAGGTACCTCCAAATAAGATACACACAAAAAGCAGAAACTGTGGGAACAGAAAGCTAAACAGAAATCCAGCATCAATGCAGGAATTGAGAGCTTTGTATAATTTACCTGTATCCAGGAGTAGAGGTGGAAGAGACCGTAGGGCCTCTTGTTCCTACCACCAGTTTAGGTATCTTCACAAAACACGACTTCCAGATTCATGCTGTTGAATTTCCTACAATTAATATGGTTTGGGCCAGGCGCAGTGGCTCACGCCTATAATCCCAGCACTTCGGGAGGCCGAGGTGGGCGGATCATGAGGTCAGGAGTTCGAGACCAACCTCGCCAACATGGTGAAATCCCATCTTTACTAAAAATACAGAGCGAGACTCTGTCTCAAAAAGAGAAAAAAAAAGTTATATGAAGTATTCAGACTAATTTAACAGGCACCTAGCTATCCTACCTTTGCATGATACTCAGTTGTTTTTTTTTTTGTTTGTTTTTTGAGATGGAGTCTGCCTTTGTCACCCAGGCTGGAGTGTAGTGGCGTGATCTCAGCTCACTGCAACCTCCGCCTCCCCGGTTCAAGTGATTCTCCTGCCTCAGCCCCGAGTACCTGGGATTACAGTAGGTGCCCGCCACCAAGCCCAGCTAGTTTTTGTATTTTTAGTAAAGACAGGGTTTTGCCAAGTTGGCCAGGCTGGTCTTGAACTCCTGACCTCATGTTGATCCTCCCACCTCAGCCTCCCAAAGTGCTGGGCTTACAGGTGTGAGCCACTGTGCCTGGCCACAGTGATATTTCTTTACTGAAAGATGATGATGGCCAGGGACAGTGGCTCACGCCTGTAATCCCAGCACTTTGGGAGGCTGAGGCAGGCAGATCACCTGAGGTCAGGAGTTCAAGACCAGCCTGCCCAACATGGTGAAAGCCCGTCTCTACTAAAAATACAAAAAATGAGCCGGGCATGGTGGCAGGAACCTGTAATCCCAGGTACTTGGAAGGCTGAGGCAGAAGAATCGCTTGAACCCAGGACGTGGAGGTTGCAGTGAGCCAAGATGGCGCCACTGCACTCCAGCCTGGGTGACAAGAGCAAAACTCCATCTCAAAAAAAAAAAAAAAAAAAAAAGATTCAGACCCAATAGTGTGGCCCTTGCCCCTCAACCCAGTAAGGCACTTACCACCCAGAGTGGGCAGCGTTAGAGGATGGAGCCAACTTACTGAGAATCGGACTCTAAAAATAAGCATTCGGCACATTTCTTTTAGCCTCTTCTCTCTCATAAAGGCCTCCACAGATGGCTTCTTTACATCATGCTCTCAAATGACTAGCTGATAAATATTCATACTTATGGAAATTGTATTGTACATACTCCAAACCCCCAGCCAGTTAACATTTGTATCTTCTGTATCTCGGGGGTGGTGCCCTTTGTTCATATGTAAAAAGCACACATGCACATGTATACACACACACACACACAACCAGCTTTCTCCTCTATGACTAATTTGCCTAGAGCAGTGATTCTCAACCAGGATTGATTTTGCCCCCCAGGAGACATTTGCCAACGTCTGGAGAGATTTTGGGTTGTTAAAAATGTGGGGATGATGTGTGCTCCTGGCATCTGTGGGTGGAGGCCAGGGATGCTGTTCAACATCCGACAGTGCCCAGGATACCTCCACTGCAAAGAATGACTTGGCTCAAATGTCAACAGGGCCCAGGCCAACCCAAGGTGAAGCAAAAACAAGACTGAGGGAGAGCAAAACCCCAAGGGAAGGAAGGTCAAAGCAGCCTGGAATTCTAACAGAAAAACACAAGGGGGCTGGCGGAGGCACGATCCAAAGTTTGCTCTTTCATCTTTTACCCTCTAAGACTGGGTCTTACTCTGTCACCCAGATTGGAGTGCAGTGGAGCAATCATGGCTCACTGCAGCCTCCACCTCCCCAGCTCAGGCAATCCTCCTGCCCCTCAGCCTCCCAAGTAGCTGGGACTACAGGCACGTGGCACCATGCCCAGCTAATTTTATTTTTGTAGAAGCAGGGTTTTGCCATGTTGGCCAGGCTGGTCTCAAACTCCTGGCCTCAAGTGATCCACCCGCCTTGGCCTCCCAAAGTGTTGGGATTACAGGCATGAGCCACTACAAGCAGCCATTATTTCTTTTTTTTTTTTTTTTGAGATGGAGTCTGGCTGTCCTCCAGGCTGGAGTGCAGTGGCGCGATCTCGGCTCACTGCAAGCTCTGCCGCCCGGGTTCACGTCATTCTCCTGCCTCAGCCTCCCAAGTAGCTGGGACTACAGGCGTCCGCCACCACGCCCAGCTAATTTTTTGTATTTTTAGTAGAGACGGGGTTTCACTGTGTTAGGATGGTCTCGATCTCCTGACCTCATGATCTGCCCGCCTCGGCCTCCCAAAGTGCTGGAATTAAATGCCTAAACCACCATGCCTGGCCTTCGGCCATTATTTCTTACTCAAATTAATACTCAGCAGGGTGCATCGGCTCACACATGTAATCCCAGCACTTTGGGTGGCCAAGGTAGGTGGATCACTTGAGGCCAAGAGTTCGAGATCAGCCTGGCCAACAGGGCGAAACCCAACCTCTAATAAAAACACAAAAATTAGCTGGGCATGGTGGCGGGCGCCTGTAATCCCAGATACTTGGGAGGCAGAGGCAGGAGAATCCCTTGAACTCGGGAGACAGAGGTTGCAGTGAGCCGAGATCACGCCACTGCACTCCACCCTGGGCGACAGAGTGAGACTCTGTCTCAAAAAAAAAACAAAAAAAACCAAAAAACATATAAATACCCAATTTATTTTTTATTTTTTGAGATAGAGTTTTGCTATTGTTGCCCAGGCTGGAGTACAATGGCACGAACTTGGCTCACTGCCACCTCTGCCTCCCAGGTTCAAGTGATTCTCCTGCCTCAGCCTCCGAAGTAGCTGGGATTACAGGTGTCCACCACCTCGCCAGCTTTTTGTATTTTTAGTAGAGACGAGGTTTCACCACGATGACCAGGCTGGTCTTGAACTCCTGACCTCAGGTGATCCGCCCGCCTCGACCTCCCAAAGTGCTGGGATTACAGGTGTAAGCCACCGTGCCTGGCCAATGCACAATTTATACATTTAAAAACCTTTCTTTCAATTTTCAAACTCAAAAATAATCAAATTTTAGTTAAACACTCCCTTTTGACTTGTTCCTCAATTAATGCTCAATTATCTCATATATTCAGGAGGTTAAATCCCCCCTAAACATTAATGCTATTTATAAATTTGATCGAATACCCTTACGCATTTCAAGCTAAAATTTGAACATCCTTCTCCCAAATATTTGAAATAATCACAGAGAAACTCCCAGACAAGCCACGCACTAAACGCTGCTCAGATTCCCACTCGCATCCCAGCCCTTTCTCCCTCCCACCGCCTTCCGCCGCAGTCCAAGACAGCAGCCCACTCCGGGCCCACACACTGCACCTGGGCTGGGCACCGCCCTACCCTGGCTGGCTCCCTGACTCAGTGCCTGTGCCATCTGCAAAGGCACGGTGACAGCACTTACATTTTATAAAGACACTATGAAGATGTTCATGAGATCTGCGAAGACAGCGCCCAAAGAAAGCACAACCTGTGACTCGTATTTAATTTATTTAGAATCTTACAAAAACAAAAAACAAAACAAAAACCACCACAACAAAAAGAAACTAAATACAGAATTTGTTACGCTTCACGGTTGATCGTTTTTACTTGCAAGAGTAAATAAACCTTGCTAAAATGCAGCCAGTACATTTTTATTGCATGAGACCAAATTTTTCAGTTACATATCAAAAATGGTTGGGATAATCAATTCCGGACGCTTGGTACCGTGCTCCCACGAAAGGCTGGATGCAGCAATGCAGTATCATTGGAACAGGGCGCACCCTTCACACACTGATGGACACGCTACAACAGGAGCGATAACAAAAGGGAGATTTAAAAAAGAGAACCAAATGAAAACACACCAAGAGCTGACATCCACCTTTGTTTCAAGTTGTCTTTGGATCCCATCAGATGTTGTCTCCAGATGCACCATGTCAGATTAGTAAAGGAGAACGATCTACACCTACATAGAAAAGTATCCTTTGCTCAGAGGAGGTAGAACCTGGCCAAAGTTTTATTGCAGAGATACAGTGTACCTCTTCCCACCTCTCATGGATGATGGAAGATACAAGTGGTTATTGAAAAATCGTATCAGTAGTTTGCAAATTCAGTATAAACCATGAACAGAATATTTTTCTGATAGCGGTGAGACTGCAATGTGCTATGTAGAAAAAAAGCTCTCTCTGCCCCATAAAGTGGGAGTCAGAAAGAGGGCTCAAGCTTCTTTATCCTCTTCAGTGCCATAAATACTGTCATAGCAAAAAGGCCTTCAGTGTCTGCTGGCCAGAAACATCTGCCCAGGCACAAATGGGCCACAAGGGCAGGGTACTGGTTAGGGGCCTGCAGTGGAAAAGCCAGACAGGTTCTCACCAGGGGCCTGCAGAGTGGCCTTCACTCTGGAGGACGCCTGAATTACAAGTATCAAAAAGAACCTGCTTTTTTGGGCTTCTTCTTTTCCTTGCTTAGCCCTGCACTAAGGCGCAGTCTTGCTGGACGGTGCCCTGCCACGTTGCCGCAGCCCAGATGGCTGCACTGCCAACCACAGCACGGCTTCCCCATGGGCGCCAGAGGGAGACTGAGCAAGGAGGGTCTGAGTGGAGGATGCACACTGGAGGCAATCTGTGACAGGCCCCGATTCACGACAAATTTAGTTCCCAAGACTGATCCAAATACAGAATGCTTTTACATTTTTCACCAAGTCTACCAAGTTGAATAGTAATGAATGAAACTTGTACATGAATGAAAAGGCCCCAAAGACGCTCACGGCAATCCTTGAAAGTTATAAAGGAACATTTTCTTACAGGTGCAAAATTGTGAACAAATACCCAATGTCTGCCTCCCGGGTGCTCAACACCATCATTTTGATGAACCATCCGGGTCTTCCCAACTCGAATTATTAAAAACGCCTCGATCCAGCTCTGCTTCTAGGCTTACGGCTAATGTAGTCAAGATCCACTCACCAATACAAGGGTGGAGAGCACAGCTGTTCAGGGGACCCCAGGGACCAGTGCTGCAATGGGAATCTGCTTGTCTCACCCTCCAGCAGAGTCTGCCCAGGAGGCTCCAGAGCAGTTGCTTGGCTCTCTTTTGGAGGACAATTGTTCCTTAATGTACATTCTCTCTCTTTTTTTTTTTTTCCAAGACGGAGTCTCGGTCTGTTGCCCAGGCTGGAGTGCAGTGGCGCGATCTGGGCTCACTGCAAGCTCTGCCTCCCAGGTTCATGCCATTCTCCTGCCTCAGCCTCCTGAGTAGCTGGGACTTACAGGCACCCGCCACCACGCCTGGCTAATTTTTTTTTTTTTTGTATTTTTAGTAGAGACGGGGTTTCACCGTGTTAGCCAGGAGATGGTCTCAATCTCCTGACCTCGTGATCAGCCCGCCTCGGCCTCCCAAAGTGCTGGGATTACAGGCGTGAGCCACCGCGCCCGGCCAACATACATTCTCTAAAGTCACCTGTCAATAACACACTAGGCCTGCCTCCTGCCTGCTATAAATATCCTCAACAGGTTATAAACAGCAGCAGGCTACCTGTGTTCATTGCAAGTAAATTACTCATCATTTGTAGGTTAAAAGTATAGGCCCAACTTCTTAAATAAACATAGGGAATTTGCTGCAGCAGCAGGCCAGAAACCACTGTTTCAAATCTGCAAGATTTTCCTATCAGGTGGGAAGACAGAGATAAGAAATATGGTAAGGCCTGAAAAATTGCAAAAGTAGAAGCAAGTCAGGTTTGCTGATCTAAGAGCTAAGTTTGATCCCAAATGCACTGAAGAAGTTAGAGGAGCTTAAAGAAGTCTCAGGAAGCATTTTTTAAAATGTGAAAACATCAGGCTTCCAAAGAACTTCCAAAGAACAACATAAATGAGCATCAGCAGTCATACAATGACAGTATCAGAAATGGCACTCAAGTGCATCCCCCCAATACAATGCATTGCACACAACACAATAAGACATAGTAAAAAACATTAACACAAAACAGGAATTCTACAGCAAAGATGCAAAACTGAATTCTAAAATACAGGAACAAATACTTTTCTAAATGAAAAGTTTTCCATACTTTTCTTAAAAAAAAAAAAAAAAAAAAAAAGTCATAAGATGCCCCATATGGGAAAGTCAAGAAAAGAATAAATAGAGCTGAAGGGAAGAGGGAAAAGGGAGAAACAGGTGGGCGGAGTCCCAATTTACAAGAATTATTTACATTCAGAATCCAGAAGAACTCGACATTTCTATATATATACATTTATGTACATATATATAAATACAGCACAAAATTAGAGGGTGGGTTTTGGATTTTATCTCAAGTACTCAAAAAAAAAAATGCTAGCGAGCTTGAGTTGCAGGTATTTAAGTGTGTTTCTGTCATTAAAAGACACTGCATTTGTATCAGACAACTGGCATTCAATGAGACATTTTTTTTTTTTTGCAGTTTTTGCTCTCAGCTGTAGCCCTGACATGAAACGCTTGCTACGTTTCTGCAGCAAAGTGGGCCGAGCGCAGTACGCACAGGTGTGGTGTTAGCCAGGGAGACCGAAGCCACACAGAAGGGGAGTCAGTAAATGTCCATCTCCACGGTGTCTGCCTTTGCCATTAGGAGGCCTGAACTAATCAAACGTTCATTAATAGGATCCCAGCCTAACAGCAACGCTTATGTAGCACCATTCTTAGAAACTACCAAGTATCACACAGGTACATGTGTATGGAGACCTTCCTCTTGACTGCTTGTCAAGAAAAGGATCCAGAGGGAACTTCTGCCCCACTTTCATGAAGTGAGATGCAACAATCATTTCCAATCTATTGTTTTTTTATCTCATGCTAAAATGAAAGTGGAGGGGAGAGGGAAGAAGGCTCCCATTCTACAATTATAAATGCTGTCCTGGTAGCCTTTCTTCTCTTGCCGGCTAACAATTGTTCTAACAGCATCCCACGGAGGCCAGCAAATGAATGCCCCAGGGGCTACAGCCAGAAAATTGTGCCTGTAAAATATCATATTCCTCTGGAGCTTGGTAATATAGAAATTTTACCTCTACAGATGAAGCAAACTAAAATATTGTTATAACTCAAAAAGGCTTCTGAAGTGCTGAGTTAGAATAAATATATATAGACACATACACACACTACATTGCTTTGGATGCAGGTTCTTACTAATTTATATACACATGTAAAGAGAAGATACTGAAGTGTCTAACTGTAATTTAGCAGCAGAAAAAGAAAACTGCTTAACATATTTGCTTCTTAATCAAGTTGTGTTTAAAGAAATGCATTAATACTTCTATGAATTTGTATCATTGATAGTGTATCTGGATAATCCCAGTAACTACAGACAGAGACCTTGTGGTATGGAGGTTGCTAAATGAGGGGAACACTAATTCCCCCAGAGATAACATCTGAGCTGCTTTAGACTCTGGAAGTGGTTTTCAGTACAATTGACGCTGTAAACTCTGAAAACACGAACATGATTTCCAACCAAATCTTTGTGCTCAGAGCCATATTGCTAAAAAGAAGAAAAAGGCATTGCAGAGGCAAAGTGGACATGGGGTTAATTAAACAAGGCCTCTGAATTCAGGTGTGACATTTAGATCCTGCAATGAACGGACCTATTTTACAGAAGTCAGCGGCAAATTTTTTGTATTTTTTGGTACAGATGGGGTTTTGCTATGTTGACCAGGCTGGTCTTGAACTCCTGGCCTCAAGTGAGGCGCCTGCCTCGGCCTCCCGAAGTGCTGGGATTACAGGCGTGAGCCACCGCGCCCGGCCACGAGTTGGGTTTTAACAGAAGAGGACCTTGAATGCTGAAGCTTCACAGGGCGGCCAAACTGAACTCGCTGATTCTTGCAAGACCACAGTGTAAAGGTCGGATGTCCACCTGAAGAAGGGGTGGGTGCAACTCTCTGGGTGCTGCACACACCATGACCAGCCTGGGCATACAGCACCCCAGCTCCCATCCATTCACACTGGTTGCCTTTGTGAGGTCCATTTTGAGAGGGTTTTCAGAGGCCTTTTTAATGAGAAAAAAAAAAAAAAACAGCTGTTCTACAAAGAACCTAAGATACATACACTCCTATTTATCAAGATGGCTAGTCCAGAGCAAACATTACATCATAGGCCATGGGGGCTGTCACTTAGCTGCATGCTAAGAATCGTCATATGCTGCTTTGAAAACGCCATAAAAAACTAAGATGCCCTCATACACAGAAAAGAGGAGTTGGGCCAACAGCCTGCGAGAGAAGATCCTTCCCAACTCTGCCATTCTGTCTTACTGCAGGAGGGTTTGTAATGCTTCCTCCCTTCCTCAGGTCCAGCGACTGCACCTCCACTGGAGTGGGGGACACTTCCATTGCTGATGGAAGCTGCCTACTGCTTTAAAAACACACACGAGCTGAGAAGTTCTGCTGAAGGTGGGGAGAGTGCTGCTCTTGGCTGCCAGCCGGGTCTAGCGGCCCTAACAAGGGAAACTGGCTGATACAAAATGGATCACTGCCTGAGATATATGAACTGGACTGAGGATAGAAGTTGCATCCGCTGGGCAAAATGTGCCAAAGAACAGAAAGTACTTTCAATTAATTCTTTTAGGCACCAAGAATAAATAAATCCTAAGAAAACTTACGGTAAGCTTGACATAACCAAACTCAGGCTAAAGGAGACACGAGGATGAACGCCCTAAGCTTTCAGCCAGGTTTTTGTCAGTTTTAACACACATCTCACCCAATTCTGCAAGAAGTTTACAAACAATTCAACTTAAAAAACATTCAGAAGTACTATCATTATACCCTTTCCCTCAATGCCATCTTATATTTTAGGGGTAAGTTTTAAGCCAAACTATAAGGCTACCTGGAATGCTGAGACAACACACAAATTCTGCTGAGTCCCCGTCACAGACTACTTCTGAAGGTCACCAGTGAGGGCCTAAACAAGAGTCCACTTCTTGTTAGTATAATAACTTTTTATTTGACATCTACAAGATTTTGGCATCTTGCAGCTTTTTACCAGGTTTATACAATCTCGATTTTTCAATAGTGCAACCTGTGTAAGCAAAAGAAAAAAAAAAAAAAGAAAGGAAAGAAAAAGAAAGAAAAGATAAAAAAAAGACCAACTGTCCCCTCACTTGTTTTATAAACATCTATTATAGGCGAAACAAAACTTACCCATATTATATAGATAAGTGTCTATTCACATTTGTACATTACCATTTTTAACAGCTTGAGATAAACTCTACGTCTTACAACACATTAAACAATATTCAAGTTACTGAGTAACAACAATAACAACAATAACAAAAAAACATACAGCAGAAGCCTCAAGTGTTTCCTCATTGTCTACAACTCAAGTATGGTTTCCTTTTTATGAGTGACAAAGCAAATTAAGATAATGAAGTAAAAAACGATTGTTTGCAAGATGAAAGCCAATTTGTACTTCCTTCTAAAACTACCTTTAAGTTGAAAATGTAAATTTAAGAGGCTCATAGCCATTTCTGCAGCACACATTAGGAATACTATTAATACATTAAAATTAACTTTTAAGAGTTTTATCACAGAAAAATGTATGTATTCATTACCGTGACCAGAAACCCAGGGCAGGGAGAAGGGGCAGGAGGGGTCTGCAGGGTTTGAAGCAATACCCAGGTATAAACACTATAAAAATGCAATAACCAATGCTGTACATCTAACAAATGTTTCTCTCTGTTACTTGACTCCTGTGTTAATCTTGTTTCAGCATGCTTCCAAAGACATGCACTGTCAGAACAAAAATTAGAAAATAACCTGAATGCATGATATGCAACCTTTCATTTCATGCTTTAATAAACCTATTAAGTTGGAAAAAGAAACCAATATATATTTTCTATATTTATAGACTCAAAACACATGCATCCGGGGATACCTCCCACAGCAATGGCATGGATGTACTGCGTTAACCCTGAGCACTGTATAAACATAAAGTAAAGCCAGTTTGGGAAGTTCCAAGCATTTTAAACCAACTGTGGTCTATAGCTTTTAACACACTCACAAACAGACTGACACACACACACGCACACATCCCCCTCTGCTCACCCAAAGTAAAAGCAGATGGGAATTATCAGGGGAGAAGCTAAAGGAAAGACATATGTACCACCATCAGCACTGCTGATTTTCAGTTTTGCTATCTATTCCAGGTTTGTCCTTACTCCCAAAAAAACTAACTAGAGAGAGCACAACTGAAAAAAATATATAATTCTTTGGAAACTGTCCCTGATTTTTATGCAAATGATATGCTTCAACAGCATTTCAGATCCATCCATGTTGAAACCTGTCTGTTCTTCATGCGTTGCTCAAGTTGGTGATGCTCTGAGGGTGATGCTGTTGCCATAGCTGTTTCTGTTGGACCGCAAGCTGTTGAGACTGGTCTGAAGTTGATAGGAGATTTACAAGAGGAGACACACAATTTGCCGGAATGATCAAACCTGTAATTAGTAACAAGAATTTATCAAGTTGTGTCCAGAAGAAACCACACTGTACAGCTTCACAGCAGATTCCAAATGAGGCATAATATTAAGCGTAATGGACAAGAAGTTCACACAAAAATTAAACGACTACCTAATAAATGAAATGGCCATTGAGATGTGGTCTGATTCTTCCACAGCATTTCCCACAAATACCCAAGCATATGCATGTCTTTAGTGTAATGCTATCTTGTTGGAGAAATAGGAAGTCAAGAATATATATTATTCTAACAGGAGGTCAAGAATATCTATTATTCTATGTATTATCTTTTTAAGCTCCACAAACATGCAAATATCATCTTTGTCATGTACTAATGCACCAAAAGACTACAGAACAAAAGTTGCAAATTCAAGTGCTAACCGAAACAGGTTAACTTAGAAGAGCAGATACTAGCAAACTGGAAAGGATGCTCTCTGGGTGCTGGTTAAGGGAGCTTTAAGTCCTGCATGTAGGATTGAAGGCTCAATGTTCCAGATAAATTGCATGCATATATATATGTTTTTTTTTTTGTTTTTTTTTTCTGAGACGGAGTATTGCTCTGTCGCCAGGTTGGAGTGCAGTGGCACAATCTTGGCTCATTGCAACCTCCGCCTCCCGGGTTCAAGTGATTCTCCTGCCTCAGCCTCCCAAGTAGCTGAGACTACAGGCACCTGCCACCACGCCTGGTTAATTTTTGTATTTTTAGTAGAGACAGCGTTTCACCATGCTGGCCAGGATGATCTCGATCTCTTGACTTCATGATCCACCTGCCTCGGCCTCCCAAAGTTCTGGGATTATAGGTGTGAGCCACCGTGCCCGGCCCTATTTGTTTTTTTTTTAAATAGAGACAAGGTCTCACTGTGTTGCCTAGGCTGGTCTCAAACTCCTGGGCTCCAGCAATCCTCCTGCCTCAGCCTCCCAAAATGCTGGGATTACAAGGTGAACTACCATGCCCAGCTGACGGGCTGCTTTTGAAACTGGAAATCCAGACTTTTATATGAAACCTCTTGATTTTTAAATGTTGGCAATTAATTCAAATGAGGCTGGGTTCGGTGGCTCACGCCTATAATCCCAGCACTTTGGGAAGCTGAGGTGGGCGGATCACTTGAGGTCAGGAGTTTGAGACTAGCCTGGCCAACATGGTGAAAACCCATCTCTACTAAAAAAATATAAAAATTAGCCAGGTGTGGTGGTGCATGCCTGTAATCCCAGCTACTCGGGAGGCGGAGGTTGCAGTGAGCCGGGAGCACGTCACTGCACTCCAGCCTGGGCGACACAGTGAGACTCAGTCTCAAAAAAAAAAAAAAAAACAAACAAAAACAACAACAACAAAAAAAAAAAAACACAAAAAAACAAAAAAACAAAAAAAATCCATTAATTCAAATGAAAACCTACAACATCCCAAAATACTGGTGTCCAAAAAAAAAAAAAAAAAAAAATTCCATAGACTGACTTTGGCCCATGAACTCCCGATATGCAATCCGTGGTAGAGGACGGCTGCTGTAAGCGAAACCAAGATAAGCAAACAGAGTCCGGTTGCTGCCCTGCTTCCTGGACACCTGTAGTTGAGCACACGGTGAGAACAGCTGGCGTAGTCTGCCCTTGCTCCCTGCAGGACACCAAGCCATTCTCTGTGCACAGTGGCTTTTGAGTTCCAGAGTCTCAAGTTAGCTCAATGGAGAACTCCTGGGCAAGAGGCTGAACTGTCTACACACCAGGGAGCCTGCACAGCCACCAAGAGTAGAGAAGGAGAGCAAGAGCAGCTGAGAGCAGCATCAAAAAGATGACCACATCATAACTTCAACCAGAACCAACAATCTCTGTTTGAAGGCTTAACTTCTGTTCAACCTTGTAAGAAATATAAGACGGGTCCCATACCCACTACTGGAAGAGATGTTAGATGCATGTGGAATAGAGCTAAGATATTAGCAATGAGAAAAAAGTCGGATCCGATTTTTTCCTGCCAACTCAAACCAAAACAAAAATTAGACTCACCTACAATCCGTTGCCCATCTTCCGTTCTTAGCCGCACGATCTGCATCTTCACGTTTGTGCCACTGACAGATGCTAGAACACCCTCAACTTTTGTCCAGACACTCAGCACTGAACCACATAATACATAATATGTACGGCAACGAAGACCTATTTCACAAACTAGCCCCAAGCTTGCTTTTTTGCAATTGCCGCGCCTAAGAAAAATGGGAAAGAAATACATATATGTGAGTGTCTATATATGCACACACACACGTTTCTAAAAGGTTTACAAGGTCAACTCAAATTTCTTTTCTTTTTTTTTTTTTTGAGATGGAGTTTTGCTCTTGTTGCCCAGACTGGAGTGCAGTGGTGCGATCTCGGCTCATTGCAACCTCTGCCTCACAGGGTCAAGTGATTCTCCTGCCTCAGCCTCCCGAGTAACTGGGACTTTTTTTTTTTTTTTTTTGTATTTTTAGTAGAGACGGTGTTTTGCCATGTTGGGCAGGCTGGTCTTAAACTCCTGACCTCAGGTGATCCACCCTTGGCTTCCCAAAGGGCCGGGATTACAGGCATGAGCCACCGCTCTTGGCCTCAAATTTCAAATAAACAATGTTTCAGCAGTATTTGCCTTTACTATTTCTTAGATTATAATTCTGTTGGCCCACTGGGTTATCATTTCCAATTTAAGGTATCAGGCTGATTTTTAAAACCACGATTTTTTCAGGGGCCTGCCTCCCAATAAAAAGGGTTGAATTTATTGTGTTTGCTATCTGTTGAAGCATTTTAGTCATTTTAATATCCATTATTTTACTGCAGTATTGCTACTTTATAAAATGATCTTGCTAGCCGGGCAGGGTGGCTCATGCCTGTACTCACAGCTCTTTGGGAGGCTGAGGAGGGAGTATTGTTCGAGTTCAGGAGTTTGAGACCAGCCTGTGCAACATGGCGAGGCTCTATCTCTACAAAAAGTTTAAAATAATTAGGTATGGTGGCTCATGCCTGTAACCCCAGCATTTTGGGAGGCTGAGGCATGCAGACAGCTTGAGGCCAGGAGTTTGAGACCAGCCTGGCCAACGTGGAGAAACCTCATTTCTACTGAAAATACAAAAAATTAGCCGGGTGTGGGCTAGGTGCGGTGGCTCACGCCTGTAATCCCAGCACTTTGGGAGGATAAGGCGGGCAGATCACAAGGTCAGGAGATTAAGACCATCCTGGCTAACACGGTGAAACCCCGTCTCTATTAAAAATACAAAAAATTAGCCGGGAGTGGTGGCAGGCACCTGTAGTCCCAGCTACTCGGGAAGCTGAGGCAGGAGAATGGCGTGAACCCAGGAGGCGGAGCTTGCAGTGAGCCGAGATCGTGCCACTGCACTCCAGCCTGGGCAACAGAGCGAGACTCCATCTCAAAAAAAACGAAACAAAACAAAACAAAAAACTGGCTGGGCACGATGGCTCACGCCTGTAATCTCAGCACTTTGGGAGGCCGAAGCAGGCAGATCATGAGGTCAGGAGATCCAGACCATCCTGGCTAACACGGTGAAACCCCGTCTCTACTAAAAATACAAAAAATTTGCAGGGTGTGGTGGCGGGCACCTGTAGTCCCAGCTACTCGGGAGGCTGAGGCAGAAGAATGGCGTAAACCTCGGAGGCGGAGCTTGCAGTGAGCCAAGATCAGGCCACTACACTCTGGCATGGGCGACACAGCAAGACTCTGTCTTCCAAAAAAAAAAAAAAAAAAGCCAAGTGTGTTGGCGCATGCCTGTAATCCCAGCTACTCAGGTGGTTGAGGCACGAGAATCGCTTGAACCTGGGAGGCAGAAGGTGCAGTGAGCCAAGATGGTGCCATTGCACTCAAGCCCTCTGTTTAAAAAAGAAAAAAGATCCTGAGAGATCCTGCCATGAAAAAACAAGCAATACCTGTGAAAAGAAAACAAGGGGGGAAGATTCTGCCAGTTATTTCTATATTATGAAACTACTGATACACTGGTTCTAAATCACATTAGTGGGAAGGACTCAGCAATCTAGAGAGATGGAAAGGGGTGGGAGGGGAGCAAGAGGCTACATGTAAATTTAAGAAGAAATGAGAAAAAGGAGAAATACCATCAATGTTTTCTGGTTAAAATTATCTTCAGAATATTCATCAATAAAGATGCCCTTCTGGTTAGTACTAACTCAAGACGAATCTAATACAGTGTTAAATGTAGGTATATAGGACACTTTTCTTGCTATAACTCAAAGCAAATGTTTGTTGTTTTTTAAGTTAATTTTTTGTAGAGATGGAGTCTCGCTGTGTTGAGGAGGTTGGTCTCAAACTCCTGGCCTCAAGCAATCCTCCCATCTTGATCTCCCAAAGTGCTAGGAGCCACTGCACTGTCCCCAGAGGAAATGTTTTAGAAAATGTTTAGGCCAGGCGCAGTGGCTCAAGCCTGTAATCCCAGCACTCTGGGAGGCAGAGGCAGGTGGATCACGAGGTCAGGAAATCAAGACCATCGTGGCTAACACGGTGAAACCCCGTCTCTACTAAAAATACAAAAAATTAGCCGGGCGTGGTTAGCGGGTGCCTGTAGTCCCAGCTACTCAGGAGGCTGAGGCAGAAGAATGGCGTGAACCTGGGAGGTGGAGCTTGCAGTGAGCCGAGATCACACCACTGCACTCCAGCCTGGGTGACAGAGCGAGACTCCATCTCAAAAAAAAGAAATGTTTGTAGGGGCAAGGCGCGGTGGCTTATGCCTGTAATCCCAGCACTTTAGGAGGCCGTGGTGGGCAGATCACAAAGTCAGGAGTTCGAGACCAGCTTGGCCAACATGGTAAAACCCTGTCTCTACTAAAAATACAAAAATTAGCTGGGCATGGTGGCAGGCACTGTAGTCCCAGCTACTCGGGAGGCTGAGGCAGGAGAACTGCTTGAACCTGGGAGATGGAGGTTGCAGTGGGCCGAGATCGTGCCACTGCACTCCAGCCTGGGTGACAGAGCAAGGACACCATCTCAAAAAAAAAAAAAAAAAAAAAACCAAGTTAGTAGGTTAACTTTTAAAACTTTTTTTTTTTTTTTTAGACCACGTCTTGCTGTCATCCAGACAGGGGTGCAGTGCCACGATCTCAGCTCACCGCAACTTTTGCCTCACAGGCTCAAGCGATTCTCATGCCTCAGCCTCCCAAGTAGCTGGGATTACAGGCGTCTGCCACCATGCCCTGCTAATTTTTTTTATTTTTGGTAGAGACGTGGTTTCACCATGTTGGCCAGGCTGGTCTTGAATTCCTGGACTCATGTGATCCATCTCGACCTCTCAAAGTGCTGGTACTACCAGCAAGCCAATGGTGCCTAGCCAGCCTACCTTTTAAAACATTTTATCTTACAGATCTTTTCTAATTTTCAGTGGCACTAACTTACTCTCATAATGAAAACCAAAAGCACTACTCACATCAAAGTCAACTTATCTACCTGCAGAACAGCCCAAACAATCAAAACAAACAAAAAGCCCCTCAAGCTAAAATTCATTTACATCTCATATTCCTTTTCATGAAGTGGGCCAGATACTGTAAGAGCATTAACTACTTAATGAGGGAGAGAACAATGAGGAGAAAACTATGATTTGCAGAGTGTAAGAGTATACGAGGTCACAAAGTGAACACTGTAAGCCAAGGGGTGAGGGTGCACAGCAGGAAGAGCTCCAAGACTCAACAACAAGTTTGCATGTGCTGTGCTATTAACTTTGGGAATCTCCCTGGTTTCTTAGACATTCCCTAGATCTGGGACACCAGTAAAGCTTTTTTAAAAAAGAGAGGAAGAAAGAAAAGAACCCAGCTACTCAGGAGGCCGAGATGGGAGGAGTTTGAAGCTGCAGTGAGCTATGGTTGCTGCACTGTACTCCAGCCTAGGTGATATAGCAAGACTGTCTCTTTAAAATAACCAACCAAACAAAAAAACATGAAGGGAGAGTGACAGAAGGAGGGCGAAAAAGTAGTTTTTTTTTGTTTGTTTTTTAAAGAGACAGTTTTTGCTCTTGTTGCCCAGGCTGGAGTGCAGTGGTGCAATCTCGGCTCACCGCAACCTCCGCCTCCCAGGTTCAAGCAATTCTGCCTCAGCCTCCTGAGTAGCTGGGATTACAGGCATGCGCCACCACACCCAGCTAATTTTTTTTTTTTAGTAGAGACAGGGTTTCTCCATGTTGGTCAGGCTGGTCTCGAACTCCCGACCTTAGATTATCCACCTGCCTTGGCCTCCCAAAGTGCTGGGATTACAGGCGTAAGCCACCACACCTGGCCTTATTGTTTTTGTTTTTTTTTTTTAAATGGAGTCTTGCTCTGTCCCCCAGGCTGGAGTGCAATGGCGCAATTTTGACTCACTGCAACTTCCACCTTCCGGGTTCAAGCGATTCTCCTGCCTCAGCCTCCCAAGTAGCTGGGATTACAGGTGCCTGCCACCGCACTGGCTAATTGTTTTGTATTTTTAGTAGAGATGGGGTTTCACCATGTTGGCCAGGATGGTCTCGAACTCCTGACCTCAGGTGATCCGCCCACCTCAGCCTCCCAAAGTGCTGGGATTACAGGCGTGAGCCACCGCACCCAGCCGCGAAAAAGCAAGTTCTAATATGAAGGATAACTGTTAAGGTCATGCTGCCAGACAACAGTTGGCTGGAAATAAGAAAGCATCAGTGAAGAGTAAGGAGGTACATAAACTAAAAACAGTTTCTAGTCTACAACTGTCCAGTAAATATTCCTGATGGAACACACCACGCCTGACAATACTTAATCTGTTAGTTAATTCATGAGGACATACTGGTAAAGAGTGAAGGTGTATTTAAATCTCAATTAAATTTTGGAAAATTTGGTAGGAAACACGAAAATACTAACCAATAAGCATGAGTACAAGTATCTGCAGATGAATTATACTGATCTAACCAGTGCATCAGGGCATCATCTGAGACGACCTGTAAAAATGAGAAGAATTTCATTGAAAACAGTGTTGCTTTAAATAAACTGGTTACCTAGTCTGGTCTGTAATTCTAGAGGCAGCCAATTTAAAATAGTCTCTACACAAAAAGCCTAACCCTTGCTATTAACTGAATCTGAATGCCATTTGAAAAGCTCTGTCATGCTGGTTCCTCTTATGTAATACATTTTTCAAATAACTACTTAACTGTAATTGTTTTCAAATCAGAATGGCTACAGATAATAATATAAGGTAATATTAATAAAATAAAACCTAACAGTAAATGTTAGGAAAAGTGGTCGCTTACCATTTTCTATAAATCCTTGCAAAATATAAACATAGAGGCATCCTCACAATAAAACTAAGAGGTAGTGAGAAGGGCTTTAAACATTCTAACTTTTGTGATTAGCACTGGAAGCTTCCTTTACTGAAGAGATAAGCTGTTTCAAATAATCATTTTAGGCTGGGCATGGTGGCTCATGCCTATAATCCCAGCACTTTGGGAGGCTGAGGCGGGTGGATCACTTAAGGCCAGGAGTTCAAGACCAGCCTGGCTAACATGGTGAAATTCTGTCTCTACTAAACATACAAAAAAAAATTAGCCAGGTGTGTGGCACATGCCTATAATCCCAGCTACTTGGGAAGCTGAGGCATGAGAATCACTTGAACCCGGGAGGCGGAGGTTACAGTGAGCCAAGATCGTGCCACTACACTCCCAGCCTGGGTAACAGAAGGAGTCACCTTAGAAGTTTCTTAAGGCTGGTAACATTAAGACTGTGATATTAGCATAACAAAAGTTGACATTTTCCTTAAACCAGGCTGGGTGCGGTGGCTGACACCTGTTAATTCTAGCACTTTGGGAGGCAGAAGTGGACAATCGCTTGAGCCCATGAGTTCCAGACCAGCTCAGCCTTTGCAACACAGTGAGACCTCATTTTAAAAAAAAAGAAAAGAAAAAGAAAATATAATTTCATACCTAGAAAAGCTATCTTAAACAATTTCAATATATTATAAAATAAGTATTCTTTTTTTTTTTTTTTTTTTTTTTGAGACGGAGTCTTGCTCTGTCTCCCTGGCTGGAGTGCAGTGGTGCAATCTCGGCTTACTGCAGCCTCCACTTCACAGGTTAAAGTGATTCTCCTGCCTCAGCCTCCTGAGTAACTGGGATTACAGGCATGCAACACTACGCCCGGCTATCTTTTCTATTTTTAGTAGAGACGAGGTTTCGCCATATGGGCCAGGCTGGTCTCAAACTCCTGACCTCAGGTGATCCAACCGCCTCGGCCTCCCAAAGTACTAAGATTACAGGCATGAGCCACTGTGCCCAGCTAAAATAAGTATTCTTTTTTTTTGAGACGAAGTTTTGCTCTTGTTGCCCAGGCTGGAGAGCAACAGTGTGATCTTGGCTCACTGCAACCTCCGCCTCCCGGGTTCAAGCGATTCTCCTACCTCGGCCTCCCGAGTGGCTGGAATTACAGGTATGCATCACCATCCTGGGATAATATTTTACATTTTTAGTAGAGACAGGGTTTCTCCATGTTGGTCAGGCTGGTCTCGAACTCCTGACCTCAGGTGATCTGCCCGCCTTGGCCTCCCAAAGTGCTGAGATTACAGGTGTGAGCCACATTGCCTGGCCCAAAGTAAGTATTCCTATATAATATAATGTACAAATGAAAAAATACCTTCTTATATTTCTTTTTTAGATCAGCATAAATTTCTAATTTGAGCTGCTTCCCAGTATTTGGTCGATAAACTAAGAAAAGTTTCTTTTTAGGATTCACTTCTTTAACTAAGATGGCAGTTTTCTTGTTGTTCCTTATCTGTTTAAAGAAAATGACAAAATATAAAGATTTTATAATACACACTTTAAGACATGTTTTTGTAACATCACATCAGCAAACATAATCATTTGAGACTATAACACTAAATAAGTACATGGTAACTTCAAAAAGGACCGAAAATGCTTGTTTAAAAGACTTTAACACAGTCACACCCAAAGGGCAGTTATTGGACCTTAATTCTGGCTAAAGATGAAGGTTAAAGACCAAAGTTATCTTCAGAAAACTACGTGGAATTAGCTTTAATGCACACATGTCCAACACAGATCATTTTGCTTCTTTTATTTCCTGTACCTGGAATCCCAGTCAAGCAGCCTCAGAGAAGTAAGAAAAACCAAGGTAGTAGGCATTAGGGGTCTTCAGAGAAAATTCTTTAAGCTCTGCTGTATGTTTTTAAACATTTCTCAGTAAAATGGAAAAAGAAATGTTACTCTCCTTTCAAGTTAACAATAGAATTCAAGCCCCTCCAAGATAAGGCCTTGGATGGCCCCAGTCCGCTGCACTTGTCTACTCCGTCAGTACTGCCTTTCCCGATGTCACAGGGTTTTGAAGGGCAAAATGAGAGATCACATGATAAAGTGCTCTGTAAACATCAAAGCTATGGCAACAGAAAGCAAAAATGTTGAACAAATTGTCCACACATAAGGAGGTAAAAATGGAAGAAAGGGAAGCATTAGAGAAATGTTGGAATTCAGGTATGTATTTTTAACTTTTTATTTTTTTGAGACAGTCTCGCTCTGTCACCAGCCTGGAGCACAGGGGCGCGATCCCGGCTCACTGCAAGCTCCGCCTCCCAGGTTCAAGGCGATTCTCCTGCCTCAGCCTCCCGAGTAGCTGGGACTACAGGTACTCACCACCATGCCCGGCTAATTTTGTATTTTTAGTAGAGATGGGGTTTCTCCATGTTGGCCAGGCTGGTCTCGAACTCCTGACCTCAGGTGATCCACCCGCCCCGGCCTCCCAAAGTGCTAGGATTACAGACGTGAGCCACCACGCCTGGACTATTTTTAACTTTTTAAAGTTGGATTTATGAGAAAAACTTTAATAAGAGGAAGGAGTTACTCTTAAAACTCCATTTAACTCAAGGAAAAACAACTGGAAAATTCATTTCTTCTTTATAAAGACTGAACAGCTTCTAAACAATCATTTCTGGAGCAAAACGGAAGGAAAAAGAAAAGTTTCAAAGTAAAACCATTTTCCCAGCCCTCTACACAATAAATCATTGTTTGCGGGGCTATTAACTTTTTATATTCATTCTTATAATGAAAAACACAATATTTTACTTTCCTCTTCATGGATATTAAAGACCCTTGGTCTCTTACTTTTTCCAACGAATTGAAACATTGTTTATATAATTACTGTAAAGTCATAAAACAATGATTAAGGTGAAGATTATATTTAAAATTATTTATCAGCTGACAGGAAATATCTAAACCTATACTTAGAGGATAGTGTTTAAGACACTTAACAATGGGCTCTGTCTTGACAGTGTCAGGTTAATTATACATCATCACAGAACAGTGGAAAGTGATTCTGACATTGTTTTCCCAATGGCAGCACAGGTTACACACACTGAAAAGTATGGTGGCCTAATGCAGTGGAGGTTCAAAGGCAAACGGAGACCAGGAATGAGGTCTCTAGGACCACCACTCCTCACGCCCAGCCACCTGTTGCCACACAGAGAATGAAGGACCAGTATTACCACATCCTTCAACCTAAGAGAAGCTGGGGATCAGGACTTTCATCACAATCTACCAACGGTGATATTCTGGCAATAATTTCAATTTAAAAATAACAACCAAGAGCCAGGTGCAGTGGTGCATGCCTGTAATCCCAGCTATTCAGGTGGACAAGGTGAGAGGATGGATCAAGCCCAGGAGGAGTTCGAGACTGTCCTGAAAATAACCAACACCCTATGTGGACCAATCAAAATTGCATCTATGGGGGATAGCCGGGTAAAATACTTGAATTCTACCAATATCAACATCTTGTTTGTGATATTACACTACAGTTTTAAAAAATATTACCACTGGGGTAACTGATAAAAGTATGCAAGATGTTTATCTGTACTGTTTCTTATAATGACATGCAAATCAACCTACAGTTCAATCAGTATTTCAAAAACCCCAAAACCAGCAAGGCACAGTAGCTCACAACTGTAATCCAGCACTTTGGGAGGCCGAGGTGGGAGGATCATTTAAGCCTAGGAGTTTGAGACCAGCCTGGACAACACAGTGAGACATCAACTGCATTAAAAAAAAAAAAAAAAAAAGCCAAATGTGGTGGAGTGTACCTGTGGTCCCAGCTACTCAAGAGGCTGAGGTGGGAGGATTGTCTGAGCCCAGGAGGTTGAGGCTGCAGTGAGCCATGATCACGCACGCCACTGCTTATCAGCCTGGGTGACAGAGCGAGCGAGATCCCATTACAAAAAACCAAACCAAACCAAAAAACCCCAACTCAACTAGGAGCCAGATCCTTTGAGAGCTTTTCTCTAGGTCAAGGATCAGCAGCTTAGGCCTGTGGAATAAATCTAGCTTGGCGCTCCTAAACTGAAGTAAGTTTAAGAAGGAATGAAGGAAGGTGGGGAAAAAAAGAGAAAGGAAGGAAGGAAAACACAGAGGACATGCAATATAGACCACATATGGCCTACAAAACCATACATATCAGACCTTCATAGAAAAAGTTTAGCAACTCCTGCCCTAGATCATTTATGACTTCATCCTGCCCGTGTCATCATCATACATGTAGGTACTTCATATGAGCAAGAACCAGGTCTTACTTGCAGTCACTCCATAAATATTTGTAAACAGAAAGCAAAATATGTTATATACAACCAATGAAATATTACTCAGCCTTGTAAAAAAGAACGAAGGGGCCAGGCAGCGTGGTTCACACCTGTAATCCCAGCACTTTGGGAGGCAGAGGTGGGAGGATCACTTGAGGCCAAGAGTTTCAAACCAGCCTGGTCAACATAGTGAGACACCATCTCTACAAAAGAAAAATTAAAAAATTAGCCACATGCCGGGCGCGGTGGCTCATGCCTGTAATCCCAGCACTTTGGGAGGCCAAGGCAGGCGGATCACCTGAGGTGAGGAGATCGAGGCCATCCTGGCTAACACAGTGAAACCCTGTCTCTACTAAAAATAAAAAATTTAGCCAGGCGTGGTGGCGCGTGCCTGTAGTCCCAGCTACTCAGGAGGCTGTGGCAGGAGAATCGCTTGAACCTGGGAGGCGGAGGTTGCAGTGAGCCAAGATCGTGCCACTGCACTCCAGCCCGGGCGACAGATTGAAACTGCCTCAAAAAACAAAACAAAATGAAACAACACAACCCCAAATATCTTAGAGAACTGGTGAAATAAAATTTCTGTTGTCTTGGATCTGAGTAAGTAAATATGAAACTCAAGATACTGCTGAATATCTACATACTGTTGAGTATCTACACATACATGTATAGATGTGTGCACACACACACCCCTTAGTTCTGTCCACAGAGACAAATCATAACTGAAAGAATGTAGCTGTTTTACTGACTGAAAAATGAGTCTTAAAGATATAAAGCATTATTAAGACTAAAGTAAGTCTCTGTCTTATGAAAAATGCTTAATTTAAGAAAATGTTGGCCAGGTGTGGTGGCTCAAGCCTGTAATCCCAGCACTTTGGGAGGCCAAGGCGGGCAGATCACGAGGTCAGGAGATCGAGACCATCTTGGCTAACACGGTGAAATCCCGTCTCTACTAAAAATACAAAAAAAATTAGCCAGGCGTGGTGGCAGGCGCCTGTAGTCCCTGCTACTCTCGGGAGGCTGAGGCAAAGAGAATGGCGTGAACCCGGGAGGTGGAGCTTGCAGTGAGCCGAGATCGCACCACTGCACTCCAGCCTGGGCAACACAGCAAGACTCAATCTCAAAAAAAAGTTAACAATTCAGCCAGGTGTGGTGGCTCACATCTATAATTCCTTTGGGAGGACAAGGCAGGCAGATCACCTGAGGTCAGGACTTCGAGACCAGCCTGGCCAACATGGTGAAACTTCACCTCTACTAAAAATACAAAAATTAGGCTGGGCACAGTGGCTCACGCCTCTAATCCCAGCACCTTGGAAGGCCGAGGCGGGCAGGTCACCTGAGGTTGGGAGTTTGAGAATAGCCTGACCAACGTGAAGAAACCCCGTCTCTACTAAAAATACATGTCAGCCAGGACTAGTGGCACATGCTTGTAATCTCAGCTACTCGGGAGGCAGAGGATGAGGTGAGCTGAGATCGCACCATTGCACTCCAGCCTGGGCAACAAAGAGCGAAACTCTGTCTCAGAAAGAAAAAAAAAGAAGAAAATGTAACAATTCTAAACTCGCACGTAATAACATCCTTTAAAATGCATTAAGTAAAAACATAATACAAATGGACAAACACACAATTACAATGATAAATTACCAAAATAGACAAAGCTAAACACAACTAGGAAACAGGTACAAAGTGAAGAGACAATTACAATGCTGGCCATTAAAAAGTATTATATATCTGAATAGAATTTAAAGGAAAAGTCGTACTTGCAATGACAAATAAAAGCCATCGTCTGGTCCTGTCAGCTCAGCCCAAATCTTGGTAGCTTCCTCCCATGACATTCCCCTCTCTACACTAATCTGTAAGAGAAACAACGAAATTTAAACTCATTTCTGTAAATGCATCTCATGGGAAGACGATACTTCACAACACTTTCTAAACTTACTGTGTATAATTCTACGTGGCCAGAGGTTGAATATCCTGGAGTCAGAAACTTTTTAACATCACTTTTCCTCACTTTTTCATCTCCAGAACCAAGATCTTGAACAAGAGAAAGAAACATATAAATGTAAAAAGAACATTTTTATCAGGTACACACGTTTAAAGAATTTCTCCACTCCACATGTTCCCTGGGGACATTGGGGGGGGGGGGAATTTTCCCTACTTACCTAAGATTCCCATATCATATCTTCCATTTTTTTTGGCATTTTGAACAACTGCAGTAAGTGTGTCCGCAAAATACTGAAATAATGCATTCTGCTGATGCACCTCCATGCCTAAAATTCTATTTAAGAATTTTCCTATGTTGTTATAATCTGTAATGACAAAAGATAAACGTTTTCATGCAAATGATAATTAAAAATTTTTTATTCATCTAGGCTTAGTTCAAGTCCCACTTTCTCTTCTAAAAGTCTTCCTTCTTAACTCTTACACTGTCCTCACAACAAGGCTGTAATCTGCCTATTTCTCTCTCTAGCAATTAGCACCACTGCAGGACACGCTCAAAAGAGGTTTGTCAAATTGAATTTTTGCATCTTCAGCCTCACTTATGGAAAGTATGAACACAATTCAGTACATAAGAAAGTTAGTTCTCCAACACTGAATTCTCAACTGTAGTGGCACTATCAGAATGTCTGGGAGCTTTGGAAAACTACCGATGTCTGAGCTCCACCCGACTTCAGTAATTTTTCGTTTTGTTTTGTTTTTTGAGACGGAGTCTTGCTCTGCTGTCGCCCAGGCTGGAGTGCAGTCATGTAATCTTGGCTCACTGCAACCTCCCCCTTCCAGATTCAAGCAGTTCTCCTGCCTCAGCCTCCTGAGTAGCTGGGATTACAGGCGCCCGCCACTATGCCTGGATAATTTTTGTATTTTTAGTAGAGACAGGGTTCCACCATCTTGGCCATGATGGTCTTGGACTCCTGACCTTGTGATCCGCCTGCCTCGGCCTCCCAAAGTGATGGGATTACAGGCATGAGCCATCGCGCCCGACCAATTTTTTATTTTTTATTTTTTTAGACAGAGTCTTGCTCTATTGTCGCCGAAGTTGGAGTGCAGTGGTGCAATCTCGGCTCACTGCAACCTCTGCCTCGTGGGTTCAAGTAATTCTCTTGCCTTAGCCTACCGAGTAGCTGGGACTACAGGCACCCGCCACCAGGCCCAGCTAATTTTTGTATTTTTAGTAGAGATGGGGTTTCATCATATTGACCAGGCTGGTTGCAAACTCCTGACCTCGTACCCACCTCGGCCTCCCAAGGTGCTGGGATTACAGGCGTGAGCCACCGTGCCCAGCAGACTTCAGTAATTTTTAAAAGCTTGAGAGCTGATCATATCAGCAGCCAGTGCTGAAAACTGCTTCTCTATGCATGGATCTTTTACACATACCCCACTGCAGCCAAAACCATCCAGAATGTTTTAAGAACATGAAGCTTCCCCTTCAGCTCAAAAGCATATATCAAAATGGACTTTAATACTATAGCAACAGTTATATGCTACACAAAGCTAATAGTAGTACCTTTATCGAGAGTAAGAATTCCCGAGCGATCTTCTACATTTATCAGGCCAACTCCTATCAGTCCTTGTCGAACATCTGTAAGAATAGGATCAATTCTGACTCATAAATTACAAGGGATGTCTACAATGTACCACTAAGTGAGAAAAGTATGTTGTAAGTAGTATCACGCCATTTTAAAAAAACACCTTGATATTTATATAAACATGGAGAAAATGTGGAGAGAACTGCCCTTGTTCACACTGTCATCTGTGACCTAAGAAGATGAGAATGGAAGGAGGGTTAAGGGGACTGTATTAACTCTCTTCATTATACATGTTAAGATTTTCTTTTTTTTTTGAGACGGAGTCTCACTCTGTCACCCAGGCTGGAGCGCAGTGCGCGATCTCAGCTCACTGCAACCTCTGCCTCACGGGTTCAAGCAATTCTCCTGCCTCAGTCTCCCGAGTAGCTGGGACTACAGGCTAAGTTTCGTATTTTTAGTAGAGACGGGGTTTCGCCATGTGGGCCAGGCTGGTCTCAAACTCCTAACCTCCGGAGATCCACCTGGCTCGGCCTCCCAAAGTGCTGAGATTACAGGTGTGAGCCACTGCGCCCAGCTGCAAGATTACTGTCATTACTTAAAATAAACAAGTAATCTATCTATCTATATCTATATCTATATATATATATTTTTTTGCGACAGAGTCTGACTACGTTGCCCAGGCTGGAGTGCAATGGCATCATCTTGGTTCACTGCAACCTCCGCCTCCCAGGCTCAAGGGATCCTCCCACCTCAGCTTCCCGAGCAGCTGGAACTACAGGCGTGCACCACCGTGTCTGGCTAATTTTTTTTGTAATTTTTTTAGAGAGGGGGTTTCTCCATGTTGCCCAGGCTGGTCTTGATCTCCTGAGCTTAAATGATCCACCTGCCTTGGCCTCCCAAAGTGCTGAAATTACAGGTGTGAACCACTGCGCCTAGCCATAACCTGTAATTTTAAGAAGTTAGAAGTAAATCAAGGAGTCTTTTTTTTTTTTTTTTCTGAGACAGGGTCTCTCTCACCAGTCTGGAATGCAGTGGTGCCATCACAGCTCACTACAGCCTCCACCTCCTAGGCTCAAGCAATCCTCACACCTCAGCATCCCAAAGTGCTGGGATTACAGGCATGAGCCACTGTGCCCAGACCAGGGAGTTGTTTCTGACACTCCTGATGTCAAAAGGAGTGAAGGTGTAGGGTTAAGACTTTATTGCTTTTGTTGAAAGCCAAGAGTAATGATGAACACCTCTAACTGGTATGTCAATATGAACTGTTAACAACACATATCAGTATGTGCTAATCTATCAAAAGGACTTTCTAGTGAAAAATGCTAACTCCATCTGGGTGCCTTGGCTAACGTCTGTAATCCCAGCACTATGGGAGGTCGAGGTGGGAGGATCACATGTGGCCAGGATTTCAAGACCAGCCTGGTCAACATGGCGAAACCCCATCTCTATTGAAAACACAAAAATTAGCCAGGTATGGTGGCAGGCACCTGTAATCCCAGCTACTCGGGAGGTTCAGGCAGGAGAACCCTTTGAACCTGGTGGCGGAGGTTGCACTGAGCCAAGATCACACCATTGCACTCCAGCCCAGGTGACAGCACGAGACCCCGTCTCGGAAAAAAAAAAAAGGACATTTCCAAATACACGAAAGAAAAAAGACTAAGCTATGAGCCACATGTATCCATCACCCAGTTTAAACAACTGTGAATTCATGGCCAATTTTGTTCCATCCAAACCTCCCACCCCCACCAATCAATCTTCACAGATTATTTACCTAGGTACTTTTTCAACTTTAAAATTAAATTGAATTTTAAAAGCTATTTGGGGCTGGGCACTGTAGCTCATGCCTGTAATTCCAGCACTTTGGGAGGCTGAAGCGGGCAGATCATGAAGTCAGGAGATCGAGACCATCCTGGCCAACATGGTGCAACGCCGTCTCTACTAAAAATACAAAAATTAGCTGGGGTGGTGGCATGTGCCTGTAATCTCAGCTACTCAGGGGGCTGAGGAAGGAGAATGGCTTGAACCTGCTGGCAGAGGTTGCAGTGAGCCGAGATCATGCCACTGCACTCCAGCCTGGTGACAGAACAAGACTCGGTCTTAAAAAAATAAATAAATAAATAAATAAATAAATAAATAAATAAATAAATAATTTTTAAAAAGGCTATTTGGCAAAGTGGTTTTACTCAATGTACTAAAACAACTTTCCTCTATTAAATCTATTATTAGACAAACATGCTTTCACTATATCAACAGTAAGAGCACCTTCATTTGAATAAAATTTGCTTTAATAAATCTGTTTAATACAAGATAATTATGTGTCCTAGTAACCATTAATTTCAAAGTTTTATACAATTTATGTCCAAAGAAAAAAACGAATATAACAGCAAACATTACGACAGGTTTGAGTACATCTTTGTCAATAATCATTGTCATTGTTATGAATATTTGTAGAAGTTACCTTTAAAAAATTCTCCAGGATAGTCTGGAGGTGGTGATACCATAGGAGAATCCAAGTTTACAATGGATTTCATGACAATTTCTAAAGCATTTCTTCCATACTGCAAAAAAAATCAAAACCTTTAACCAGTTTCAGCATTTGGATACTCTTCAATCACATGACCACCTAAATACTATAAAAACTATTGGCTGGGTGCAGTGGCTCATGCCTGTAATCCCAGCACTTTGGGAGGTCGAGGTGGGTGGATCACCTGAGGTTGGGAGTTCAAGACCAACCTGACCAACATGGTGAAACCCCATCTCTACTACAAAAAATTAGCTGGGTGTGGTGGCAGACACCTGTAATCCCAGCTACTTGGAAGGCTGAGGCAGGAGAATCGCTTGAACCTAGGAGGCAGAGGTTGTAGTGAGCCGAGATGGCGTCATTGTGCTCCAGCCTGGGCGACAAGAGCAAAAAACTCCCTCTCAACAAAACCCCAAAAAACCCACAAACTTATTGTACCAAAGATTCAAAAAAGCAATTCTCAATTATCTTTATATGTATTTATTTATTTTTTCTTTTTTTGGAGACAGAGTTTTGCTCATCGCCCAGGCTGGAGTGTAATGGCACGATCTCTACTCACTGAAACCTCCGTCTCCTGGGTTCAAGCGGTTCTCCTGCCTCAGCCTCCCAAGTAGCTGGGATTATAGGTGCCCACCACCACGCCCAACTAAATTTTTTTTTTCTTTGAGACGGAGTCTTGCTCTGTCGACAGGCTGGAGTGCAGTGGTGTAAACTCGGCTCATTGCAACCTCTGCATCCCAGGTTGAAGTGATTTTCCTGCCTCAGCCTCCCAAGTAGCTAGGACTACAGGCGCACACCACCATGCCCAGCTAATTTTTCTATTTTTAGTAGAGACAGGGTTTCACCATGTTGGCCAGGATGGTCTCGATCTCTTGACCTCGTGATCCACCCACCTTGGTCTCCCAAAGTGTTGGATTACAGGCGTGAGCCACTGTGCCCAGCCATGCCCAACTAATTTTTGTATAATTTTTTGAGACAGAGTCTTGCCCTATTGCCCAGGCTGGAGTGCAGTGGCATGATCTCGGCTCATTGCAACCTCCGCCTCCCAAGTAGCTGGGACTACAGATGCATGCCACCACACCCGTCTAATTTTTTGTATTTTTAGTAGAGATGGGGTTTCACTATGTTGGTCAGGCTGGTCTCGAATTCCTGACCTCAGGTGACCCACCTGCCTTGGCCTCCTATATTCTGGGGTTATAGGCGTGAGCAACTGACCCCGGCCTAATTTTTGTATTTTTTTTTTTTTAGTACAGATGTGGTTGCACCACGTTGGCCAGGCTGGTCTCGAACTCCTGGCCTCAGGTGATCCACCCGCCTTGGCCTCCCGAAGTGCTGGGATTACAGACATGAGCCACAGCGCCTGGCCTTTATATATATTTTATACTGCCTAGTTCATGTCTCTACACATAAAAAACATGAGAAAAATTAACTTCCTTTGCTTCTGAGAACTCACAGTTAATTCAGTCTCATTTATTCTTGTTTCCCAAAAGGAATAAAGACAACTGCACTGCTGTACTGATACTTAACATGTGATCTAACATACATGTGAAATTCTGTCTTATAGGAAGCCATGATTTTAAAGCAAATGCATAGGAGAGGCAGTTTTGTTTTAGACAGTAACTACTTTTCTTTTGTGTTCCCTAAAGACACCATACACTATCACAAGTTTTCAGAGATACTGAAAATTGAAATGTACCTTATTATCAAAGTTGAACCTGCTCAGATCTCTAGATTCTGTTGCTCTTCTATCGCCATGTGTAAGTGCCCCCTGTTAAAAACAAAAATTTCAGTCAAGGCACAGGTAACCTTTTACCAGAAAACAGGTACAATAGATCATCATTTACACACAGCCACACAACTCCAAAACTCACCAAACTCTCAAGTCTTTTAGCAACAATAGATGCAAATCTTTGTTCTCCTGCCAGTTCAGAAATCAGAAAGACATACTCAGGAGCAGTAACTTGGTTTGATCTATGGGTACGTCCTGCAACGAAATTTTGTTTTAAAGATCATTGATTGTGTTCGCTGGACAGAGAATATTCTGAGATGTATTCCTAGCATTTAACACTAAACTGGTATTGGGAAACCACTAAACAATAAAAATTACAGATAATGTAAAATTACCATAACACACATAAAACTGCTCAATGACAGAAGTATTAGCATTGCTACCCCAATTTTGCTTAACCACATGTTACTGATGCACAATTACTCTGGATTTTCCCAAAATTGTTTTTCAAATCATTGGTCACAGGAACATGTAGATGGAGGGAGGAGCTATGGGCCTTTGGTGAAGCTACTGAGGTTGGAAACACATATGGAAGTAGCAGCTTCTCTGATATGGACCTAATACATCCTTAAGTTTTATAAGGACACTCCTTGAGGAGCCCTGTTCTTGGAACCCCACAAATTCCCACCACATATATATTTTTTACAACTTGTGAACAAGCAAAAAATGAATCCACAATGCATCATATACTATAAGGTATATATAACACTCCTTAAATGCAAGATCTGAGATTTCGAGATAAGATATAAGACATTAAAACAGGATTTTGTTGTTGTTGTTGTTAGAGTTTCGCTCTTGTTGCCAAAGGTGGAGTGCAATGGTGTGATCTCGGCTCACTGCAACCTCTGCCTCCCGGGTTCAAGCGATTCTCCTGCCTCTGCCTCCTGAGTAGCCGGGATTATAGGCATGCGCCACCACGCCCGGCTAATTTTGTATTTTTAGTACAGACAGGGTTTCTCCATGTTGGTCAGCCTGGTCTTGAACTCCCGACCTCAGGTGATCCACCCACCTCAGCCTGCCAAAGTGCTGGGATTACAGGCGTGAGCCGCCGCGCCCAGCCTGTTTTTGTTTTTTGAGACAAGGTCACGCTCTGTCACCCAGGCTGGAGTGCAGTGGTGAAATCATATCTCACTGCAACCTTGAACTCCTGGACTCAAGTAATCCTCCTACCTCAGCCTCCTGAGTAGCTGGGACTACAGGCACACGCCACCACACCCAGCAAGTTTTTCTTTTCTTCTTTTTTTTTTTTTGAGATGGAATCTCCCTATGTTGCCCAGGCTGTGGAGTACAATGGCGTGATCTCAGCTCACTGCAGCCTGCGCCTCCCAGGTTCAAGCAATTCTCCCGCCTCAGCACCCTAAGTAGCTGGGATTACAGGTGCGTGCCAACACACCCAGTTAATTTTAGTAGAGGCTGGGTTTCACCATGTTGACCAGGCTGGTCTCAAACTATTACCTCAAGTGATGCACCCACCTCAGCCTCCCAAAGTGCTGGGATTACAGGCACGAGCCACTGCTCTCAGCTGTTTTTATTTTCTTTTGGTGGAGAAAGGGTCTCACTGCGTTGCCCAGGCTGGTCTCAAACTCCCGGACTCAAGTTATCCTCCCACAGTGGCCTCCCGAAATGTTGGGATTACAGGCATGAGCCGCTGTGCCCGGCCTAAACCTAGGTTTTGGTATGCGCAAATTTACCCCAATGATTCCTAGCTATCTGTTAAGTGAAATCCAGTTTGTAGGAACTTACCGAACTGTTGAATTGCTCTATCAGCGCTCCAAGGTAATTCTAAAGTCATATGAACTCTTCGCCTTTGATTTTTAGCTCTCCTATCTGCTTGTAATGAAATACCCGAGCTGGCAGCTTCTGAGATGATAGCAATATTCTGTGTCAAATATAAGAAAAATAAAGTCACTTTTGCATAAGAACAAGCAGGCCAGTGCCTTAAATGAAGTCCTTCAGCAGACTGCCTATTCTCTCCTTCTTTCTCAGTAATGAAGACTTCCAGTTTTATTTCCCAGTCTCCCTTACGGCTAAGTGTGAACATTCTCCAGCCAGCAAGGCGTAGGTAAAATGTATGATGCACAGGAAATGTCCTTAAAAGTAGGCGACATGCCCTTCTCATCCCCTTGTCTCCTCTCTGTTAGGTAAAATGTAGAGGTACTGACAAGAGTCTGGAACAGGTATCTTGCAATACAAAGGTAACTTGGAAATGGAGGCCCACATAATTTAATGAACAACACGGAAGATGCCTGGACTTCAAGGGGGCATACAAGCCCTGCTCCACCTACCCAAATGTGTCCATGAGAGAAATAATCTATCTTATTGAAGTCAACACTTAACAGACTTTGTATTTTCTGTTATTTAACAACCAAAACTAATTCCAACTAATGTAATTCCTAATGCATATGGGCCTAGATTCATGAAGCAATTATATAAAATAACTAATACCTGTACCTACAATCTTGAAAATATGTAACATTATCTTTTTGTATATATATATTTTTTGAGACAGGGTCTCACTCTGTCACACAAGCTGGAGTGCAGTGGTGCAATCATAGCTCTCTACAGTTTTCACCTCTCAAGCTCAAGTGATCCTTTCACCTCAGCCTCCCCAGTAGCTGGGACTGTGGGCATGTGCCATCATGTGACTATTTTCCCTGTACAGGGCGGGGTCCCACTATGTTGCCCAGGCTGGTCTCAAACTCTTGTAATCCTAGTACTTTGAGAGGCCGAGGCAGACGGACCATGTGAGGTCAGGAGTTCAAGACCAGCCTGGCAAACATGACGAAACCCTGTCTCTACTAAAAATTCAAAAATTAGCCAGGTGTGGTGGTGTGTGCCTATATTCCCAGCTACTCAGGAGGCTGAGGCAGAGAACTGCTTGAACCCGGGAGGTGGAGGTGGCAGTGAGCTGAGATCCAGCCTGGGGGACAAAGTGACGGTCCTTCTCAAACAAAGTCTACAGAAAGAGTCTCTGGGCCAGCACAGTAGCTCACGCCTATAATCCCAGCATTTTGGGAGGCAGAGGTGGGTACACCACTTGAGGTCTGGAGTTCAAGACCAGCCAGGTCAATATGGTGAAACTTGTCTCTGTCAAAAAATACAAAAATTAGCCAGGCGTGGTGGCACGTGCCTGTAGTCCCAGCTACTCAGGAGGCTGAGGCACAAGAATCACTTGGACCCAGGAGGTGAAGGTAGCAGTGAGTTGAGATCATGCCACTGCACTGCACTCCAGCCTGGGCAACAGAGTAAGACTCTGTCTCCAAAAAAAAAAAAAAAAAAAAAAAAGTCTCTGGAGGCACCCAAAATCTCTACAATGGTTGGATATGGGAATGTAATCTGTAAGCCATTTACAGTAAATCGTCTTAATATAACATGACATAGCAATAAAATAAACAGTGAAACCAAAGTTACTAGTAATATGGACACACATAAATATTTTAGTCTCAAAATCAGAATGACATTAGATGTCACAACACCAAGATGAACTAAGGGAACTTTTTTTTTTTTTTTTGAGACAGTCTCACTCTGTTGCCCAGGTGGAAATGCAGTGGTGCAGTCTTGGCTCACTGCAACCCCTGGCTCCCAGGTTTAAGCTATTCTCCTGCCTCAGTCTCCTGAGTAGCTGGGACTACAGGCACATGCCACCACACCCGACCAATTTTTGTATTTTTAGTAGAGATGGGGTTTCACCACCATGTTTGCCAGCCTGGTCTTGAACTCCTGACCTCATGATCTGCCCATCTCGGCCTCCCAAAGTACTGGGATTACAGGCGTGAGCCACCACGCCTGGAGATAACACAGTATTTTTATATCATGATTAAATATTTCAAAAGCCTCCAAAGCACTCAAGAGCCATATCTAATTGTATGCATTACACACAATACTTATTATATTCAATGATAAAATAATAAAAACATGCAAAATATTCAGTGAGTAAAGGGCAATTACTAAAAAAATTTGCGTGATAGCTCTGTTGCCCAGGCTGGAGTGTAGTGGTGCGATCTCGGCTCACTGCAACCTGCACTGCCCAGGGTTAAGCTATCCTCCCACCTCTGCCTTCTGAGCAGCTGGGACTACAGGCATGCACTACCACACCCAGCTAAATTTTTGTATTTTCAGTAGAGACGGGGTTTCACCATGCTGCCCAGGCTGGTCTCAAACTCCAGAGCTCAAGCGATCTGCCCACCTTGGCCTCCCAAAGTGCTGGAATTACAGGCCTGAGCCACTGCACCCAGCCAATACTTATTATATTCAATGATAAAATAATAAAAACACGTACAATATTCAGTATGTACAATTACTAAAAAATACAGAAGGACAATACTCAATGGACATGACTTATATTAAAAGGAAAAAGACTCTTCTAAAGCTTAATCTAAATATACAGGCATTGTTCTTTTCACTGAGAAGCATCTCAGTAAAACATACCTTATCTCCATCCATAAATCGTTGTTTTTCTGTGATGTTTAGTATTTCCACAGGCACATCAAGTTCAGATCTTGACTCATAAGATATGCTTCCATCATCATTGCTCACAACCCGTCCCTTGCGGCCAGTCATCTGAGAAGCCAAACAATGTCATTACAATGAAGGTATCTGACTGCGGTGGATGGACTCAGTGCCTCTTTCCTTGAAGACACTTGGGAGATAAGAGCACAGGCTGTGCTGCACCACACACTGAAGGATACAGAACACTGCAACACAGTCCCTGGAAAAACCTTGACACATGGCCACGATCACAAAAGATGCGTGATAAATGCAGTAACCAGAACCAGTGGCTTGGGACAGACATTCAGATACTGCAGGCAGCAGTTCATTGGATGTAGGATGGCAACTAAAGTAGAACAAGAATTCTATGATCTAAGAAATTCAGATTATTATGTGAAGATAGTCAAAATACAACTCATTTTACAGGGGTTCAAATGGCAAAAATGTCACCAAGAGATACAGGCCTATTTACCTCAGCAACGTTCTCAGGGCCACCAAGTTCATCGATAAGTTCATCCAGGGTATTAGGGGGGAGGTCTTCAGCTAATTTTTCTAGCTTATCAAGCAGGTCTTTCTTCATCTGCTGAGCCCTTTCCACAGCATCCTGACTTGTTATAAGGCTACTGTTACTGTTGGTGTTACTGTTAGCTAGATAAAGAACATTTGCTAAGTTAGTACAAAGTTTAAATATTTTTGTTTAAAAGAGTATTTCAAAAAGGAAGTTTCTATGTGGATACCTGGTGTACTGTTAGGAGCAGGTGAAATAACTGGTGTAGATGAAAAACTAGGTCGTTTTGATCCAAGACCTGATGCTAATAAGGCACTTTGAATAGAATCTGGATCTATACTTTTCTTCTTTTTTTTCTCTTTGTTTTTCTTGTGGTCTTTTCTAATTAACCAGGGATCTGAGTGTTAAGGAAAGATACATGTCAAATCATTTGTTAAAACAAGTACAGAATCTTCAAAGGAAACAACCTTTGAAATTTTTTTTTTTTTGAGACAATGTTTCGCTGTTGTAGCCCAGGCTGGAGTGCAATGGCGCAATCTCAGCTTACTGCAATCTCCACCTCCTGGGTTCAAGCGATTCTCCTGCCTCAGCCTCCTGAGTAGCTGGGATTACAGCTTTGTGCCACCACACCTGGCTAATTTTGTATTTTTAGTAGAGATGGGGTTTTTCCACGTTGGTAAGGCTGGTCTCGAACTCCCAGCCTCAGGTGATCCACCCACCTCAGCCTCCCAAATTGCTGGGATTACAGGCATGAGCCACCGCGCCCGGAGGAAATTTTTTATATTGTTAACTGATAACTTATCACCACCTACATTGGTTCATCCGTACACCATGGGGTACAAATCCATGTTTTCAAGTTAAAAATAACTGCACAAAATTGAGGTTATCTTCTCACATATATGAGGCTCAAACCTCCAGAAGGTAGATAAGCCTGGAGCTTTCCACCAAGCAAAGATTATAATCTGTGTGATCACTTGTACTGTACGGAAGAAAAGATTTCATATCCCATTTTCAAATATACTGAAATATTATATGCTTTCGTGTATATTTAATATACTGAACTTACCATTTTCATCATCCTCATTAGACTCATCTAAAAATGGGTTGAAATCGTCATCATCTCCAGAACTCATGTTTTTAGAGCTCTCATAGTCACTTTCTTCATTATCAGAGGCATCAGATTCACTTCCACTGTCGTCAGAACTGCTACCAGTAAGGCCACCTACTTTTCGTGCTTTTTTGGCTTCTCGAGTTATTTCTTCACCTACCCTCCGCCACAAACAAGAGAGTCAGCCCAAATTCAATGTTTCTTAAGATCCAGTACATCGCATTTAGTTCACGAATTAATTCAAATGAAAAGTGCAGAGGAAAAGTATTTAGGTAAGTCAAAAAACAAACAGAATTCACAAACCAGCACTAACCTTTTGGACTCCCATAAAAAACAAGGTTATAAACATTTATTCTGAAGAAGAAATTGGATACAAAAGTACTAAGTCAAGACTGCCTTCAAGTGCACAAGTTTCAAAACATATTCAGGACAACAGAGTAAAAGCAGAACCTCTGGCATAGTCACAATTTGACTGTGTATCAGATTTGAGAAGAGGCCTAATAATTACAGGTTTATAGACATGGAATACTTAGAAGATCAACAGAAAATCAATTTATAAAACCTTTTTATTTTTGGAGACAGGGCTTCACTGTTGCCCAGGCTGGAGTGCAGTGGCACAATCATAGCTCACTGCAGCCTCGACTTCCCTGGCTCATGTGATCCTCCCACCTCAGCCTCCCAAGTACCTGGGACTACAGGCACATGCAACCATGACCAGATATTTTTTTTTTTTCCCAGACAGTGACTACTCTGTCTCCCAGGCTAAAGTGCAGTGGCATAATCTTGGCTCACTGCAACCTCTGCCTCCCGAGTTCAAGTGATTCTAATGCCTCAGCCTCCTGTATAGCTGGGATTATAAGGCGCCCCTGCCGCCAGGCCTGGCTAAGTTTTGTATTTTTAGTAGAGACGGGGTTTCGCCATGTTGGCCAGGCTGGTCTCAAACTCCTGACCTCAGGTGATCCGCCTGTTTCAACTCCCAAAAAGCTGGGATTACAGGCGTGAGCCACTGTACCCGGCGAAAAGTCAACTTCTAAAACCAAAACAGGGCTGGGCGAGATGGCTCACACCTGTAATCCCAGCACTTTGGGAGGCCTAGGTGGGCGCATTGCTTAAGCTCAGGAGTTCGAGACCAGCCTGGCCAACATGGTGAAACCCCATCTCTACTAAAAATACAAAAATTAGCAGGGCGTGGTGGTGCATGCCTGTAATCCCAGCTCCTTGAACCCAGGAGGCAGAGGTTGCAGTGAGCCAAGATGGTGCCACTGCACTCCAGCCTGGGTGACGGAGACGGAGACCCTGTCTCAAAAAAAAAAAAAAGAGAAAAAAAGAAAAGGCTCTTTTAAAGAAAACTACTGAAACACCCAGCTCTCTATATATTAAAAAACAGGTCTGACAATACAAACACACAGGTTTTAGTTCCCATGCATCATTAACTATCTCTGTGAAACTAGGAAAACTCTTTAACCTTTAAATCTTTCTGTGCTTTAATGATCTCTGTCTATAAAATTGGAAAAATAGGACCTAATTTCGTATGGACCTCTGCCAGGTTATATGGTAGAATGTATACAGCCAAGTGCTTAACACACTGCCAACCACCAGTGAATTGCTCAATTCCTAATTTAAAACGGGGATAACTTGTGCATTCAAAATTGTACAAGCGACAGCGAAAATTTGGAACCATTTGTGAATTCATGGAAGGTGGTTCATTCCCAAAATATAGACATTTTTAAATGCTTATGTTTTAATTTCGACAGTATTTTCAACGTCAACTATTTTCTTTTTTCTTTTTCTTTTTTGAGACGGAGTCTCGCTCTGTCATCCAGGCTGGAGTGCAGCGGCGCTATCTCGGCTCACTGCAAGCTCCGCCTCCTGGGTTCACGACATTCCCCTGCCTCAGCCTCCCGAGTAGCTGGGACTACAGGCGTCCACCACGATGCCCGGCTAATTTTTTGTATTTTCAGTAGAGATGGGGTTTCACCGTATTAGCCAGGATGGTCTCGATCTCCTGACCTCGTGATCTGCCCACCTCAGCCTCCCAAAGTGCTGGGATTACAGGTGTGAGCCACTGCACCTGGCCTATTTTTTCTTTTTTAAAGTACTCACCTTTCCGCTTCTTTATTTTATTTTCTTTACAAGGACTATCTCTTGGTGAACTGTTGTTACTTGGAGCTGTCAAATCGATTCCTAGTAAACTATAAAGTTTTTTCCTGTCTGGAGCAGGAAAATGTTTTTCAATGAGTGACTGCAACACACCTCTGTAGGAGAGAAACAGCGACAATTACTGCTTCAGTTGACAAAATAATTATATGTAAAGTATTATTAAATATATTGAAATATACCTTGTTCAGTTTTACAAAATACTGATAAACGAGCTCAAATAAATTTTAATTTTCTAGCCCAAAGCTGTCCAACCAAATAAGAATGCAAGCCAAACCACATACACAATTATTGTATTTTCTGGTAGCTTAAATTAAAAAAGTAAAAAATAAATAAATAAAACTGGTGGAACTAATTTTAATAATACATTTTATTTAACTCAATATACCATGTCAACACATATGTTTTACATTATTTTCTCTTAAGGAGTCTTTGAAACCTGGCTCAGTACACATATAATAACATCTCAATATGGACCAGTCATTTCAACTGCTCAATAGCCACATGTGACAAGCGGCTGCCATTCTGGACACGGTAGTTCTAGGCAATTATCTACAGAAAAATACAGATTAGCAGGTGTATGTCTTGCTTTTTTCTTTCTCTTTTTTTTTTTTTTTGAGACCGAGTCTCTCTGTCACCCAGGCTGGAGTGCAATGGTGCAATCTCAGCTCACTGCAACCTCCGCCGCCTGGGTTCAAGCAATTCTCCTGCCTCAGCCTCTCCGGTAGCTGGGATTACAGGTGCCCGCCACCACGCCTGGCTAGTTTTTGTATTTTTAGTAGAGACGAGGTTTCACCGTGTTGGCCAGGCTGGTCTCAAACTCCTGAGCTCTCGTGATCCGCCAGACTCAGCCTCCCAAAGTGCCTGGATAACAGCCGTGAGCCCCATGTATTGCTTTTAAAAGGAGGATCTGAATGCATCCCGAGGCACAAAACAGTAGAGCAGCAAGTTTATTTTGCTCAGTTTAGTACCAGAGTTTGAATTTGGAGGTTAGGCAAACTAAAAATAATGCCTAAAACATTTTAAAATCTACTTCTGAAGATCTCATGCTTATTTTCAACTTTTAAAGTAGACTTTGTTTATTTCATTTTTTTTTTTTGAGACAGGGTCTCACTCTGCCGCCCAGAATGGAGTGTAGTGGTGCGATCTTGGCTCACTGCAACCTCCACCTCACGGGTTCAAGGGATTCTCCTGCCTCAGCCTCCCAGGTAGGTGGGACTACAGGGCGTGTGCCACCACGCCCAACTAATTTTTTTTTATTTTTAGTTGAGATGGGGTTTCACCATTTTGGCCAGGCTGGTCTCAAACTACTGACCTCAAGTGATGCGCCCATGTTGGCCTCCCAAAGTGCTGAGATTACAGCTGTGAGCCACCACGCTCAGCCAACTTATAAAGTAGACTTCGTTATATTAGGACAAACTATAGTTACTGTTCCTGTGGATAACGGTAATTTCAAATACAGTACACTAAAACTGAATCTAAACCAAGCTGTCACAGATTTCCAAGATGTACAAGATAAAATCTAGCCCTTCTGTTAGTTCACATACTGTGTGTAATATTAGCAAAATGCTTAACATTTTAGGATTATGAGATTTCTGTTATTGTTTTCCAATAGATACACTGTTACAGAAAAGCAGAAAACTCAGATCAAGAAAACTTAAAGAGGATGCAGGTGAATCAAAAGTTTTGTCTCCAGGAAATGCCCACATTGGAACTAATGTAAGGAAGAACTCAAAAAGAAACAAAAACATTAAAAGAACAAAAACATTACTTGGCAGTTGAAACAAAATCATTCAATTCTCCCCCGCCCTCTTCCAAAGCTTCTAATGTTCTAGCTTCTCCTGTAGACTGCAGACCAATTACAACACACTGGAGAAAAAAGAAAACATGTTAATTACGAATAATAATGTTTGTGGCTTCTTACCAAGACATATTTTAAACATTTAGCTAAACAAAGATTTCAAACAAGGATGTCCTCATTATTATAAAACACACATTTGTTTTACTTATTTCTTCTACATATTTGAGACAGGTTATGTGTCAAAAATTTAGGCAGGAGATAGGATTACAGACAGTAGTAAGCATGAGTGAAGCCCCTGCCCTTGTACAGTTTATAGTATCTTATGCTTTAAGTAGATAAATATTCACCAAAAAGAAAAAACCTTAACGCAATACACATCCATATGTTACCAGTGCTACCAGCTATGGATGACCAATTATAGTGATGTTTACTTTGTTATACTTTTCTGAACTCTCTAAATTCTCTAAGCAGGCATTGCTTTTATAATTTTAAGAAATGTATTTTTTAGAAGTTTTACTATCCTTTAGGAAAACCAGATTTTACAAGCAGAAAACCTCAGCACCCACAAAGACTAAACAACATAACCCCCAAACAATCTCTTAATGAGTTCTTCTACTTACTTTTCCATTCTTGATTTCCTCTCGAGCTAGTTGCACAACCCTTTTAACTTTGGATGCTATGCATAAGTATTTGAAGAACCTCTGGTGAGCAGACCAGAACTGACCCCACATGGACTTCTTCATTCGTTGCTCCGCATCAATCAGATCTGCAGCTTGCTGAAACCGCTCTCTGGCGATGACCCACTGAAGATACATAATCAACATTTCAGACACTTCATCTTTGAGTCTAGTTATTTAAAAATACCAATTAAATCAAAATAATGTTAAGTGCAAGACCATTTAATATTAATTTAATAAATCATCTTTAGTAACTTGGGAATCTATTTCTCAGGATACTCACACAGTTGTCTCAAGTTTCTTATTACCTAATGCAGTCATTTTAGAAAATAATGTGATTTTAAGAACTATGCAACTGAAATAAATGGCTATAACTTATGAATTACCTTAACAAAATGAAAACATGGACAATCTGAAATATAAGAACGTTGGTTAGGCCAGGCGCAGTGGCTTATGCCTGTAATCCCAGCACTTTGGGAGGCTAAGGCAGGTGGATTGCTTGAGCCCAGGAGTTCCAGATCAGGCTGGGCAACACTGTAAAACCTCATCTCTACCAAAAAATCCAAAAATCAGCCAGGCACATTGACACGTGCCTGCAGTCCCTGCTACTCAGGAGGCAGAGTTTGGAGAACTCCTTGAACCTGGGAGGTAGAGGTTGCAGTAAGCCAAGATCACACCACTGTACTCCAGTCTGGGCGACAGAGTAAGACCCTGCTTCAATTAAAAAAAAAAAAAACAAAAACCAAAAAAAACCACATTGGTTAAACAGCCTATCATCTGGTAACTCATCTGTTTGTTTTTGTTTTGTTTTTGTTTTTGTTTTGTGATGGAGTATCCCTCTGTTACCCAAGCTGGAGTGCAGTGGCACCATCTTGGCTCACTGCAACCTCCGCCTCCTGGGTTCAAGTGATTCTCCTGCCTCAGCCTCCCCAAGTAGCTGGCACTACAGGCGCACACCACCATGCCCAGCTAATTTTTTTTCGTATTTTTAGTAGAGATGAGGTTTCAACATGTAGGCCAGGCTGGTCTTGAACTCTTGACCTCAGGTGACCTGCTCACCTCAGCCTCCCAAAGTGCTGAGGCATGAGACACTGTGCCTGGCTTCATCTGTTGTTTTATAGTAGAAATACATTCCCATGGGCAGGAGGCATCGCAATCGCCAAAACTAACAGAAACATTATCAGATACATTAAATAAACACTAGGAATTAAGAAAAATTCCTCACCAGCTTGACAGCTTTGTTATACATTTTAACGTAGCTCTGAGAAAGAAGAACTTCCTCAATTTTGAAGGTCACTCCAGTAAAGCTCAGCTGTCGAGCAATGTACATTCCTCTAAGCTTCATATCCATAGCAACTATTTCCATGGCACCAACTCCTCTGAATAAAATTAAAACATACAGTAACTACCAATACAGTAGAATTTTAACATACAGAGAATGGGCTTTAGGAATAACACATTTCTTAGATTGCTACTGAGAAGAGTATATACCGTAAACTGCATTACCTCCGTTCTACTGCTTGAATAAAATCACTGAATTCTCTAAATGGAGTACCCTCACCCCATATGCCAAGACGGTTCATATAGGCCATGTTGCGTGGTTCAGAAGCACCTGAAAATCCCACAAATGAAATATATTATAGTTGAAAAAATAACCTACAATATATATTTTTAAATAAATAAATACTCACCAGTTGCACTAGCATAAACAACTCTGGCTTTTGGCAATTTGTTCTGAAGCTCTAAAACTGCTAAGCCTGTCTTGGTTGGCTTTGAAGAACCAACAGGACATAAGTTTTTGGCTTTATGACACTCATCAAACACTATCTAAATGGAATGAGTTAAGGAATGTATCACATTAGTATTAAGAATCTCCAGTCTTTCAAGAGTTAACTTTTATTTCCCTGAGGCCTTCTGATTGCCTACTTCATGACTGCAAATACAAAGGAAGTCCTATGGGCCTTTCCCCAGTTACATCCTCCTCCCTCTCTAGCCTCAAAGACATTCACTGAATTTGGAATTTAAACCAGCAATTTGCCTCTAAATTAAAACAGAGAAAAGAACCCACTGCAGCAAGAAGTTGTTATCTGGTAACTTGTAAAAGTAGAAGCATGATTGGTAACCAACTTAATCAGCATTTCAAAAACTGATGTTCCTCATGCAGGACAGTTAAAAGATATACTGTGAGCAAGTTTGGGACCACTAAGTTCTAACAGTTTTCTTTCACTTAGTCTTCTCTGGTATTCTGCTATGTAAATATGCAGTGTTAATCCTCAAAAGGGGAATACAGTATTCAGTATTCCTCGTATCTATTAACATTTTTCTAAACCAGGAGATTAAACATTGGTCTCCTATCTGACAAGTAAAAAACCGAATCAACTTTCCAATCCCTTTGGACTCTAGGTAATCATTAAAGTTTTCACTCCAGCAACTCGTTTAATCTCAAGATTCCTGTTTCCCAAAGGTCTACCCTTTTATAATTTTCTTGTCGTTAAAAAATAGAAAAATATTTGCCATAAAGGATACCACTCCATCGAAGTCATCACCGCACCAATGCAGAAGTTGTTTTAACCTAGTTTTATACTTGCCGCCAGACTGGCTTTCACCAATAAGTGAAGAGTAAGTAGCAAAAATAACACCCTTTTTCACACTCCCATTATGTTTGGAAGAAATTTTTCCGTATTTAAACTAAAAAAGAAAAGAAAAGAATTTAGTTAATTAGTATACCTTTCTCCCTGAAACATTTATCCCAACTAAACATTCACAAGCAGGAACTCTTGTTAGGCCCATGACAGGCTTCAGAAAACACAAAAGTACAGAGACGCAAATTTATTTGTACAAATGTACACAACACAAATACACAACTTTATAGTACAAAAATCCAGTTTTTGGTAGGACACAGTGGCTCACACCTGTAATCCCAACACTTTGGGAGGTCAAGGTGGGTGGATCGCTTGAGCTCAGGAGTTCCAAGACCAGCCTGGCCAACACAGTGAAACCCCATCCCTACAAAAAATACAAAAATTAGCCAGGCATCGTGGCGCGTGTCTGCAGTCCCAGCTACCACAGAGGCTGAGGTGGGAGAACTGCTTGAGCCTGGGAGATGGAGGTTGCAGTGAGCCGAGATTGTGCCACTGCACTTCAGCCTGGGCAACAGAGCTGAGATCTTTTTTTTTTTTTAATCCAGTTTTCAAAGTCTTAAAAACTTTTATCATCACACACAAAAAAATTAAAAACCAGACAAACTTCCCTATAAGAAAAAAAAGTCACAATTTACAAACATTTATTGTGCACTTACTATATGCAAAACACTGTGATTAATTTCTGATACATAAGACTTATGAGTAGTTGTTAATGTGCCTTTCTAATACTACTCTGAAATTTAAAAAAAAATTCTAGATGCCACTTATATCCTTTTAGTTCTGAATTGTATACAGTCATTCAAGACACAGTACTTTATAGCTACAAATCCACCCAGTAAAAGCCACCCTAACAAGCCACTGTTTAGGGCAACACTGAATTCAGCTTAGGACTCACATGGGAAGTAGAGGTGCAATTACTTATTTTCAAAGGGCTACTAGGGAGGCCCTTCCAGGAACCCTATCAGTCTATTTTAACCTTATAGCACCAACAATTGGTGCATGCATAGTAAGTCAATAAAGATTTGCTAACTGAACCTTAACATTCTAAAACACACTGGCACACATTGTCTTTCAGCTTACAGAATTGTTTTCATGTGAGCAGAGGTATGAGTAACTCAAGTCCATTAGCTGTACAAATACTGAAACCAGTCTGCCCAAGCCATAACTATCTACATCGCATATGATTTGGTGACCTATAGTTCAAGGTATGCCACCTGTCTAAACTGCACCCTTATGGCATATAAACTATAAAAGAAAGATAAAAATAACACTGAAAATTGAGAGAATCAACTGGTGTGCACTGTACACTTGAGAGCACATCTCAATTTGGACTGGTCATTTACACTGTTCAATAGCCACATGTGATGAGTGGCTACTGCCTGTCAGTGTTTAGCACATAGGAATCCACAAACCAACAATAGTGGCTAGCACTCACTATGCTTTCTGTGGAGTAACATCAAAGTTTTCCAAAATATACATAGCTATTATTATTGTCTTCTCACAGATGAGTCAATATTTATTGAATGACCAACTGAATAAAAAGATTTCATACCTTATTTAATGAATGAACCAAAATGTTTTTTGCTCCAATATCCCTTAAATCTCTTTCAGCATCATACTTTAAGTCATTTGAAACACTAAACCTGCCAAAATATTAAAAAGCACAAATTAAATACAAATTATATCATTCTAGAATTCAGGAATTAATAAAGCCAGGTCTTGACACTTAAAAAAAAAAAAAGAAAAAGAAAATACACTTACTCATTAAAACCCATCCCACTGAGTGCAGTGGCTCACACCCGTAATCCTAGCACTTTGGGAGCCTAAGGCAGGAGGACTGCTTGAGCCCAGGAGTTCGAGACCAGCCTGAGCAACACAAAAAGAGCCCATATCTACAAAAAATTAGCCAAGCATGGTAGTGCATGCCTGTGTCCCAGCTACTCAAGAGGCTGAGGCAGGAGAATTGCTTGAGCCCCTGAGGTAGAGGCTGCAGTGAGCCATGAATATGCCATAGCACTCCAGCCCGGGTGACAAAGATCCTGTCTTGATGGGGAAGGAGGATCCCATCCCCATATGCTAAAGTAATTACTAACAAAACCTTCCATAGCCAGTTTTTTTTATTTTTATTATGTTTTTTTGAGACGGAGTCGCACTCTGTCACCCAGGCTGGAGTGCAGAGGAACAATCTCGGCTCACTGCAAGCTATGCCTCCCGGGTTCACGCCATTCTCCTGCCTCAGCCTCCTGCCTCAGCCTCCTGAGTAGCTGGGACTACAGGCACCCACCATGACGCCCGGCTAATTTTTTGTATTTTAGTAGAGATGGAGTTTCACTGTGTTAGCCAGGATGGTCTCGATCTCCTAACCTCGTGATCCGCCACGCCTGGCCCACAGCCAGTTTTTAAACACTTACCACAATGCTCGTTTTCTACTCAACAAATAATTTTCATAGATGATTCCTGCTATCGTCCTTCCTTTTCCTACACCGGCACCATCACCTATTAAGAAGCCAGCACGATCTCCATTAGGTAGGAAAGTTTCATGTTGCTGAAAAACAAAAGGCTGGTAATTAATATAATCCTTCAGATATTTTGGCGATCAATCTTTCATACACTGTTTTAGGAGTAGGAATATATTGATGCTGTGTTTTTTGTTTTGTATATGTATTTTGTGACTTTATTTTTACATAAATTTCATAGAGTTTTGGAATTTTTTTTTGAGACAGAGTCTCGCTCTGTCACCCAGGCTGGAGTGCAGTGGTGCGATCTTGGCTCACTGCAATCTCTGCCTCCCGGGTTCACGCCATTCTCCTTCCTCAGCCTCCTGAGTAGCTGGGACTACAGGTGCCCGCCACCACGCCTGGCTAATTTTTTGTATTTTTAGTAGAATCGGGGTTTCACCATGTTAGCCAGGATGATCTCGATCTCCTGACCTCGTGATCCGCCCGCCTCAGCCTCCCAAAGTGCTGGGATTACAGGCGTGAGGCACTGCACCCAGCCAAATTTTATAGTTTTGGCTTTAATGTGGATACTTTCTTTTTTTTCTTTTTTTGAAACGGGGTCTCGCTCTGTCGCCAGGCTGGAGTGCAGTGGCACAATCTCGGCTCACTGCAACCTCTGAATTCCTGTTCAAGCTATTCTCCTGCCTCAGCCTTCCGAGTAGCTGGGATTACAGGCATGCACCACCACGCCCAGCTAATTTTTTGTATTTTTAGTAGACAGGGTTTCACCACGTTGACCAGGATGGTCTCGATCTCCTGACCTCATGATGCACCAGCCTTGGCCTCCCAAAGTCCTGAGATTACAGGCATGAGTCACCGCGCCCAGCTCAATGTGAATACTTTCTACATATTTACTGTATATTATTTCCTGCTACTCTTCCATGCACCAGGTAATGAAAGTTAACAAATTGGTGAGGAGCCCGCCATACCCCTTATCAACACTTGCAGAATCAAATAGTTTTTTGTTTGTTTTTGTTTTGTTTTGTTTTTGAGACAGTTTTGCTCTTGTTGCCCAGGCTAGAGTGCAATGGCACAATCTCGGCTCACCGCAACCTCCGCCTCCTCAATTCAAGTGATTCTCCTGCCTCAGCCTCCCGAGTAGGTAGGATTACAGGCATGTGCCACCACACACAGCTAGTTTTTGTATTTTTAGTAGAGACAGGGTTTCACCATGTTGGTCAGGCTGGTCTCGAACTCCCGACCTCAGGTGATCCGCCAGCTTCAGCCTCCCAAAGTGCCCGGCCAGTGGTTTTTTAGTTTTTTCAGACAGAGTCTCACTCTGTCATCCAGGCTGGAGTGCAGTGGGACAATCTCAGCTCACTGCAACCTCCACCTCCTGGGTTCAAGTGATTCTCCTGACTTAGCTTCCCAAGTAGATGGCACTACAGGTGTGCACCACCATGCCTGGCTAATTTTTCTATTTTTGGTAAAGACAGGGTTTCACCACGTTGGCCAGGCTGGTCTCAAACTCCTGACTTCAGGGTGACCCGCCTGCCTCAGCCTCCCAAAGTGCTGGGATTGGGCCGGGCACGGTGGCTCACACCTGTAATCCCAGCACTTTGGGAGGCCGAGATGGGTGGATCATGAGGTCAGGAGATCGAGACCATCCTGGCTAACATGGTAAAACCCCATCTCCACTAAAAACAGAAAAAATTAGCCAGGCGTGGTGGTGGGCGCCTGTAGTCCCAGCTACTCAGGAGGCTGAGGCAGAAGAATGGCATGAACCTGGGAGGCGGAGGTTCCAGTGAGCCAAGATCGCACCATTGCACTCCAGCCTGGACGACACAGCGAGACTCCATCTCAAAAAAAAAAAGTGCTGGGATTACAGGCGTGAGCCACCATGCCCAGCTAAATTAAAAGTTTTATATCACACAAAATATGGAGGATAAATGGCTATTTTGGTCATTACTTACTTTACAGATATGGAATATGACTGAAATCATTTCAAGACAACTGTTTAACTCTACCTCACATCATTTTAAAAGCCCACACAACACCCCACTGTCCAATAATATTACAGTTTATGCAATTACCCCCCAATAATGTGGATGCTCAAATCTTTTCCAGCTGGAGGGACAAAAGGTACAACAAATATCATTCTGCATATGTTCTTATCTAACAGTTCCAGGGAACACACTCCTAGGAATGGGTATATATACACACACATATACATATATATAATTTTTTTTTTTTTGAGACAGGGTCTCGTTCCCATCACCCAGGCTGGAGTGACAAGATCACAGCTTATTGCAGCCTCGACCTCCTGGGCTGAGGTGATTCCCCTACCTCAGCCTCCCGAGAAACTGGGACTATAGGTGCGTGTCACTACACTCAGCTAATTTTTTGTATTTTTTGTAGACATGATGTTTCACCATGTTACCCAGACTGGTCGCGAACTCTTGGGCTCAAGCAATCCATCCACCTCAGCCTCCCAAACTGCTGGGATTGCAGACATGAGCCACTGCGCCTGGTCGATATACATATTTTTAATTTTAATAAATATTCCCAGTAAATTCTAAGCAAGTTATAACATTTGCTATTTCCACTGGAAATGCACTATCTCTGCTACACTTCTAAAATTTAATTTTCCAACACATTAAACTTTCATAAATATCACATTTACAAGGTTTTCATACAAGGAAAAGTTACCTTTAGATTGAAACAACTATGTTATATAGAATAGGATAAAATAATTATCGTATTAATTATGAAATATTATTGCTTACCTGGGCTGCATATGTAATTGCCTCAAGCTGCAATGCTGATAACCAGCCATTGTCAATGGTTTCCTCAGAAATGGATGTTTTGTACCAAACATCAGGAGGAGTAACACTGGATAAAGAGCTGGTTTCCACTACAGCATCTGGATGACGTAGGCCAATTTTTACTAAATAAAAATGTAAAAACATTTTATTTTAATTATTCTAAGTAATAACATTACCAGTTTCATTATAAGATATTTCAATGTTTTTCTTATAACACAGAAAAATAATTAAAAAGTATTCACTCTGGGCTTCCATAAAAAGTAACTGATGACAAAGTACTATCTATATTTGACTAAAATGATTTATCAACTACATATGATTAAAACAGAGATTTGGGCCAGGTGGGTGGCTCACGCCTGTAATCCCAGCACTTTGGGGGGCCAAGGTGGAGGGATCACTTGAGGTCAGGCGTTCAAGACCAGCCTGGCCAACATAGCAAATCCCTGTCTCTACTAAAAATACAAAAATTAGCTGGGCACGTTGGCACGCGCCTGTAATTCCAGCTACTCAGGAGGCTGAGGAACGAGAATTGCTTGAACCCAGGAGACGGAGGTTGCAGTGAGCCGAGACTGTGCCACTGCACTCCAGCCTGAGTGATGGAGTGAGACTCTGTCTCAAAAAATAAATAAATAAAATTAAATAATAAATAAAATAAAAGATTTTGCTGATAAAAAAAAAAGATCTAAAAAAACACCACTTGGTTCATAACAGCAGGTTCTCTAGTAGTAACAGAACATAATGCCAGATTAAGGAGTTCAGTTACTTCAAGCATTCATTCAGTAAAACAAAAGTTTGCAATATAATTTTATTTTGAGGCTAGGCATGAAGGTTCATGCTTGTAATCTCAGCACTTTGGGAGGCCAAAGCAGGAGTATCATTTGAGGCCAAGAGTTCAAGACCAGCCTTGGCAATATAGTGAGACCCTCATCTCTACAATTAAAATCCAAAAATTAGCTGGGCATGGTGGTGGGACCTGTGGTCCGAGCTACTCAGGAGGCTGAGGCAGGAGGATTGCTTGAGCCTTGTAGGCTAAGGCTGCAGTGAGCTAAGATTGCGCCACTGCCTGGCTGGGCATGGTGGCTCACGCCTGTAATCTCACCACCTGGGAGGCCAAGGTGGGTGGATCTCCTGAGGTCAGGCATTCGAGACCAGCCTGGCCAACACGGTGAAACCCCATCTCTACTAAAAATACAAAAATCAGCCAGGCATGATGGTGCACACCTGTAATCCTAGCTACTCAAGACGCTGAAGCACGAGAATTGCTAGAATCCAGGAGGGATCCTGGGAGGTGGAGGTTGTAGTGAGGCAAGAGCATGCCACTGCACTCCAGACTGAGTAAACAGCCAGACCCCGTCTTAAAAAGAAGAACATATTTTACTTTGAAAAGTATTCGGAAGACAAACTTGGCTATAAAATTTAACAACCAAGTCCCCAAAATGTACAACATGAATACATTAAAATAATGATCTGGAAGCTTTTTCTGTAAAGGGTCAGAGAATGATTTTGCCGTTTTAGGCCATCCTGTCTCTTGTACAACTACTTAACATTGCTACTGTAGTGTCAACGCAGCCATAGATAGTAAGTAAACCAATAAACATGTCTATGTTCCAATAAAACCTTATTTACTATAAAAAAGGGAGTGGTCCAGATTTAGTTTGCTGTCCTCTGGTTTAAAGGGCCATAAACTCTTTCAATCCTTTTGCAAAATGATTATTGGAATAAGAAAAACAGAATTTCAGATAGGACTTCTAAAATTCATTGTAGGTAACCAGAAAAGGATGGAATCTTGAGTCTATCAGTAGTTGATAAAAAGAGAATTGTAGTTCAATTCAAATGGTATTATTAGTGGTTTTTTATAGAAACCAAGACTACATGAAAGACAAATTCTAGACATAGATTTGTTTCCTATAATGAAAAAGTGAAAATTTTATGCAAATATTAAAAACCTAATTTTCGACTTCATACAGTGGCTGCTAAAAAAAGAACCACGTTATACAAAAGGGAGAAACAATTAAAAACCATGGAATTCAAATAGCACAATTATTTTTATAATTTCAATGTTTTTACAATTTTAGACAAGTTGTATTAAATATCTTAGCTTTATATATCTTTACAATTACCTTTGATTTTTATAATCACTACTCCTATGAACAAAATTAAAATAAAATCCAAGCTTCTTTAGTTTTGGTTTTAAAAGACTTTGACCTAAAACAAGATTCTAAATTTATATGGAAAAAAACAAAACAAAACAAAAAGAACCAAAGAAACCACAGGAAAACTTTGATGTAAATATCTGACAAATCCCGAAGACATACATTTTATTGGCATGTATTCTGCATAGGTTTCTGCATGACCCATTTCTTCTTCATCTTCTTCCTCTGGTTCATCATCATCTTTTACAACAGGAACCTTCTGCAACACAGAAAGAGCACAATCAATCCCAAATCCAGGGACCAGACGCCCAGCCAACACACAGAAAGACTCTCTTGTAGGAACACCTACAAATTTCCATCATGGAAACATGACGCGCCACCTCAATACTCCCTAAAATCTGGGCCACACTTCGTGGCTTTCCTGCTTCTCCAATAATGAGCACAGACAACGAGGACCTACTCTCTTACCCACAAATGGGTCACAAGACTCCACGTCCTTCCGGCCACCATCATGTCAAGCTACTTTCCCCTTCAATACTGCCTACCACCCCTCCTTGATGCCCAGAACTCTCTCTGCACTCAGACTTCGCCTTCATTCTAGTTCCAGCAGAAAGAGCAAGCAATGTGTCTGGCTCTTCCTAGTGCAAAACTGGAGCGAACCCTAGCAAAGATGGATTGGCCCCAAAGGACCCTGCATCACCACAAGCAAGGCCTCTCAGTCTCACATTCCACCTTCTTCTCAGTTCACTTCTATTTGTCTGCTTTCCCACATATCCTAAAATCAAAACCCCAGAAGACTGGAGTTTATTTTAGAGGCCCTTATGAAGAACAGAAAAATTTACTTCAGACTTCTGTGTCTCCACAGATGCAATCGTGATCATATATAAGATGGCCATATAATTTATTTTCCAAACCCTGGCACATTTGAGTTGGGGAGCTATTGAGGAATACACTGAGAAAACAGAAGTAAACCCAGACTGTCCTCAGCAAACCAAGTGAATGGTCACCACAGTTATGCTTCCCTTTTCTTCCTCTACAGGATCTTAAAGGAATAAAGGAAGATCCGGAATAAGCCACTTTTCATTACCAGTACAATCATTAGGCAACTGTTTATTAGCATGCACTTGTTCAGGGAAGAATATAAAGAAACTGTTGTGAAACTCAGTATGCCAAGGGAAGAGGACAACAAAAACCTACAGGTTAAGGCAAATTAAGGCAAGATCGAGACAGCATTAAAAGTGAAGGACAGGCTCTTTTTACATTTACCTCAGAATCTAGAGCAGAATATGGTTGCAAATAGATAACAAACGTGAAAAGGAAAAGTGGGACATAACCATCCAATCAACATTAACCTATGGAGTCTTTAGATAAAATCTAAGAACTTGGAATGTTCTCAGAAATTATGCTAAAATAAAACTCAATTTCGGAAACTCGAGGCAAAATAGGACTGGCCAAATGAATAGATTTGAATCCCAATTCTGCTGTTATTTAATTGTGGTAGTCTGTTTTTTAATTTAGGCAAATTACCTAAATTCTGGGTCCTCTCCACCCCCACCGTCTAACCCTGTCCTCTCACTTATATGGCAACTGACATCAAATTTAGGTCAAAGAGATAACTTGGGTGAGGGAGACCACGGTACCTGGGAAATGTTTGCCCAACACACCATGTAGATGTTCACTACACAACGCTGGGCAAATCTTCCTAGATGGGCAACGTGGGCCTGGGGTTGTCAGGTACTCCCATTTTTCAAAATAACCAGGAAATCAGGATTGGTATATGTCAGCAAACAAATTCAAATTTCTTCAAAATACCATGAAGGCCAAACAAAACACATTTGTCAGCCAGGCGTGGTGGCTCACGCCTGTAATCCCAGCACTTGGGCAGCAGGGGTGGGCGGATCACCGGAGGTCAGGAGTTCAAGACCAGCCTGGCCAACATGGCAAAACCCCGTCTCTACTAAAAAATACAGGCCAGGCGCAGTGGCTCACGCCTGAAATCCCAGCACTTTGGGAGGCCGAGGCGGGTGAATCACGAGGTCAGGACTTCAAGACCAGCCTGGCCAAGATGGTGAAACCCCATCTCTACTAAAAAATACAAAAAAAATTTAGCAGGGCGTAGTGGCGGGCGCCTGTAATCCCAGCTACTTGGGAGGCTGAGGAAGAGAATTGCTTGAGCCCGGGAAGGGGAGGTTGCAGTGAGCCAAGACTGCACCAATGCACTCCAGCCTGTGACAGAGCGAGACTCCATCTCAAAATAAATAAACAAAATAAAAGAAACAAAAATTATCTGGGGGGGGGGGTGCCTGTAATCCCAGCTGCTCAGGAGGCTGAGGCAGGAGAATCACTTGAACCTGGGAGGCAGAGGTTGCAGTGAGCTGAGATTGCGCCACTGCTCTCCAGCCTGGGTGACAACAAGACACCGTGTACACACACACACACACACACACACACACACACACACACCCGACTAGTTTGGTTGATGGGCTATCAGTTTGCAGTCTCTCTGAGATGTTACTTAACCGCTAAGCCAATAAAAAACTTTTGGTATATAATGGACTGAAATGGAAATGTGAGAACCACATAAAACATTTCTTGAAGAAATATGCATTCTTAGTTTCCAAAAATCACCTCCCAAGTGCTGTTGGTAGACAATCACTAAGTAAACTGGGTACCACCAGTAGCACTATTGTTCTCCTGGTTCCCATTCAAAACCTCAGCTACAGTTTGCTGCATTGTCTCCAATTCCATATTCCAGAATGAAGTCCCAAAATTCTTTTGGTATCGTTATGTACAGTCATCTCTTTTTTTCCTTTCCCCTCTCCGTTTTTCAATCCCCTCTGCAAGGTCTCTAGTACCCCTTCTTACTTCCCCCTTAGGTTAACCAACTTTCCAACCTCTCTCTTTTGCCTACTCCTACTCATCCCGAATCTGTCTTCCCTACCCCTTTACTCAGTCTGCACCCCAACTTCTCCTGAATCACTAACAGGCCCCTCCATATCTACTGGCTCAATGGTGCTAGACTAAGTCCAAAGTCCTTCAAACTCAATTCAGCGCAGGGCACCTTGGCCTCCCAGCCCTTTGGGAGGCCGAGCTGGAGGGATCACTTGAGGTCAGGTATTCGAGACCAGCCTGGCCAACGTGGTAAAACCCCGTCTCTACTAAAAACACAAAAATTAGCCAGGCCTGGTGGCGGGCACCTGTAATCCCAGCTACTCAGGAAGCTGAGGCAGAAGAATTGCTTGAACCTGGGAGGCGGAGATTGCAGTGAGCCAAGATCGCACCACTACACTCCAGCCTGGTCAACAGAGCAAGACTCCATCTCAAAAACAACAACAACAACAATAAAAACCTCAATTCAGGACCCTCCATGGAGCCCAGACCTACTATTCCCACTTCTTTCTACAAGCTAAGCTTCCTGGCTTATTTTCACCGAAGCACATACTCACTACCTCCCTTCTGTGCCCATTAATCCTTTAGCTCCCTTCCTAATATCCCACCTCAAAGTCTCGTCATACTCAAAACCCAAGCTCCATTATTCCTCCTCCATAAAGTCCACCAGGCCACTAGAGTTCATGAAGGTCACCTCTTCCTCCAAATTCTTAACCTTTATGGTGAGTAGCACATTGCATACCGTTTGATGTACTTTTCATTATTACTACTTAATCCAGATGGTTGTCAAATTTTGCTTACTGAAGGTAGAATCATGTAATAAATATACTTCTTGTAGAAACCTACTACATATTAACAATGTTATACATGGAGAATTTATTAAATAAATGTATGGAATCAATTGATCCAAAGCATACAGCATTTTCAAAATGTTAAGAATTATAACCAGGCCGGGTGCAGTGGCTCACGCCTGTAATCTCAGCACTTTCGGAGGCCGAGGCGGGCGGATTACCTGAGGTCAGGAGTTCGAGACCATCCGGGCCAACATGGTGAAACCCCATTTCTACTAAAAATACAAAAATTAGCCAGGCGTGGTGGCACATGCCTGTAATCCCAGCTACTTGAGAGGCTGAGGTGGGAGAATCACTTGAACCTGGGAGGCGGAGGTTACAGTGAGCCAAGATAGCACCACTGCACTCCAGCCTGGGCGATAAGAGTAAGACTCTGTCTCAAAAAAAAAAAAAAAAAAAAAAGAATTACTCATAACCAGATCATTATATGATCTGTCAATGCATTATGAGCTTTCTATTCAAGTTCGGTCCTAAAATGAACACAGTTATCAAATACTTTTCGTTAACCCCACATTGTCTTTTTTTCTGCTCAGATGAGATTTTTAACAGTAAGATATCAGTACTGCATGTTAGTGCCGCACTCCATCAAATCTGCAAGTTTTAACCACCCTGGTTAGTATCTATATTATTCCAGCGAGGTTTAAGCATATCCATTAGTCCACATGCCTGTATAGCTTCTTCCCAACCCAAAAACAGCTTTCTGAGGGTTGTTCCATATAGAACACTTTTAGTTGAGTACACTCTCATACTACACAAAAATAAAGACACAGTTATCTGAAACTCACCATGGTTGGGGAAAAACTCCTCATCTTCATGTCGTTTATCCACATTCTAGCTCCTTCTTTATTAGAAGACTCTTTCTTTACTGTACCATTGCTTACATCAGCTGAGGAGGAAAAAGTCAAATTACATTTAGAAGAAAATTCTGAACTTATTTTCCCATTATTTAAAAATCCAGAAGTTTAAGGCTGCTGCGGTGGCTCACGCCTGTAATCCCAGCATTTCTGGGACACCAAGGCGGGTGAATTACAAGGTCAGGAGTTCAAGACCAGCCTGGCCAAGATTGTGAAACCCCATCTCTACTAAAAATACAGAAACAAGCTGGGCGTGGTGGCAGGCGCCTGTAATCCCAGCTACTCGGGAGACTGAGGCAGAGAACTGCTTGAACCTGGGCGGTGGAGGTTGAAATGAGCCGAGATTGCGCCACTGCACTTCAGCCTGGGTGACAGAACAAGACTTTGTCTAAAAAAATAAAAATAAAAAACCCAGAAGTTTACATATTTCAAAAACCAAAGAATGTCAATCTGCCTATAACTAATTTATTTTTATTTATTTATTTTTGGAGTTTCACTCTTGTTGCCCAGGATGGAGTGCATTGGCGCAATCTCAATGACTGCAACCTCCTCCTCCCGAGTTCAAGCGATTCTCCTGCCTCAGACCCCCAAGTAGCTGGGATTACAGGAATGCGCCACCATGCCCGCCTAATTTTGTAATTTTTTTTTTAAGTAAAAACGGGGTTTCTCCATGTTGGTCAGGCTGGTCTTGAAATCCCAACCTCAGGTGATCTGCCCACTTTGGCATCCCAAAGTGCTGGGATTACAGGCGTGAGCCACCGCACCTGGCCTCTATTACTAATTTAAATTAAGCACAGGCATGAAAACATGCAAACCCATGTGTCTTTATGGAAGTAAAGAATTAACTTTAGAAAACAAGTAACTCAAAAGGAATGTGTGCAAGGGAAGCTTGAAAATTATTTATCAGAAAGATACCCAAAAGCCAGCATTACTTTGAGACACTTCATTTGACTCATTAAAAATAAACAAGGCTGGCGCGGTGGCTCACGCCCGTAATCCCAGCACTTTGGGAGGCTGAGGAGGCCCAGTCTCCACTAAAAATACAAAATTAGCCGGGCATGGTGGCGCATGCTCATAATCCCAGCTACTTGGGAGGCTGAGGCAGAGAACTGCTTGAACCCGGGAGGCGGAGGTTGCAGTGAGCTGAGATTGCGTCACTGAACTCCAGCCTGGGCAACAAGAGTAAAACTCTGTCTCAAAAAAATTAATTAATAAAAATAAAAAAATAAAATACAAAAAAAAATTAGCTGGGCGTGGTGGCGGGCGCCTGTAGTCCCAGCTACTAGGGAGGCTGAGGCAGGAGAATGGCATGAAAACAGGAGGCGGAGCCTGCACTGAGCCGAGATCGCGCCACTGCACTCCAGCCTGGGCAACACAGCAAGACTCTCAAAAAAGAAAAAAAAAACAAAAAAACCCAAAACCTGGGGTTATCACCCAAACAGAATCAATTTCATGTGATCTGGTGGTACTTACTAATTTTCAAGGCAAAATAATTATTTCTAGAAGAAGAAAAATCAATTTGGGAACTCCTTACTTCCACCTGCTCCCAGAGTAAAGATCTAAACAATGAACACTTTCTTCTATACCACTGGTTTTCAAACTCTTTTAAATATAGCAATAAAATCTCAGAATCCACTTATCAATCAGCAGAGCTACTTGACTGAATAGGGGTGGGAGGTATCCAGTCCAGAACCCCCGGAACCAGCCTTCAGTCTCCAAGAATCCCTGAAGTCCTCACAGTACCTGGAATTCTTGAGATAGAGGTGCGGAAATCACTGCCTTTAGGGAAGAGAGCGCTAACACCAGGAGAGCTGATCAGCATTTCATCTATTCTAGCAAAAGATGAAGAGTATTTGGGAGGACTATCACTTAGACTCCAAAACGAGTACAACTAATTAAAGTATTAACAGGCCAGGTGCTCACGCCTGTAATCCCAGAACTTTGGGAGGCCGAGGTGGGCTGATCACTTGAGGTCAGGAGTTCAAGACCAGCATGGCCAACATGGTGAAACCCCGTCTCTACTAAAAATAGCCGGGCTTGGTGGCTCATGCCTGTAATCCCAGCTATTTGGGAGGCTGAAGCAGGAGAATCACTTGAATTCAAGAGGCAGGGGTTGCAGGGAGCCGAGATCGCGCCATTGCACTCCAGCCTAGGCGATGGAATGAGACTTCGTCTCACAAAAAAATAAAAAATAAAAATAAAGTATTAACTAAACAAGGAAACTAGAACAGAGATGATATTTGGGGGCATGGTTTGTTTATTATAACTGTGAAAGAGCCAGTGATCAGCTCCTAGTTTTAAGATCAGAGAAAAAGTGACAGGTTAGAACCCAAAGGGGCAACAACCACACAGATAAGAAGTAGAACATGCAACACCTTGCTTTCTGCAGTTTCATATTTTCAACGTTTTTCCCCTTCAGTAAAAAGAGGACCATCTCCTACAACAAAAAACTTTGCTTGTCTTCAGCATTCACTTACCATCTTTTTTCTTTTTTTTTTTTTTTGAGATGGAGTCTTGCTCTGTCGCCTAGGCTGGAGTGCAGTGGCGCCATCTCAGCTCACTGCAACCTCTGCCTCCTGGGTTCAAGCAATTCCCTGCCTCAGCCTCCCAAGCAGCTGGAATTACAGGCGCCCATCATCATGCCCAGCTAATTTTCATATTTTTAGTAGAGGTGGGGTTTCACCATCTTGGCCAGGCTGGTCTTGAACTCCTGACCTCGTGATCCACCCACCTTGGGCTCCAAACGTGCTGGGATTACAGGCATGAGCCACCGCGTCCGGCCCATCTTTGTTTCTTAGTCCTGACCTAGCTTGACAGTTTCTCAGGCTTCCATACATGGATAGTCTTGCTGTGCAGCCTTATAAATGTCTCCATTTGTCTTTTAAAAATCACTACCTTAAATGTGGGAGAATGTACTGTACTAGATATCTTGTTCAGTCAGCTCCAAATCTATCCCGTTTTCTGTTTTGTTCTCTAAATTCTTCCCTCACAATGGCATACATCCACTCCTTTAAGTTATGATGCATATGCTGATGTGAGGAGTACAATGCTCAGAAAGCCACTCATATAAGAAGCAGGCTTCCTCATTAAATCCAAAGACCGTAACGAGAAGCATCTTCCACCAACTGTCGACCATCCCCAAGTCCCTTGCGAGTGATTCCAGAAACTGCCCTGCACCTCAGCCAGGTCAAGGTCACAGTGCTGCACTCCACGGCAGAAAATGGAATCAGTCCTAAGACAGCTAAAATGATTTCCCAACTTGCATCTCACTGCCAGGTTGCAGTCAGTTCAGGACAATGACCTTGAGAGGAGAACCAAAAAACAAAAACCAAAAAAACAAAAAACTACAGCCACAAGGACACAGTGGTATGGACCCAAACATAAAAACCAGATGATCTGAAAATTTTAATGATATCTGTCACTTAAGACAAAGTTCTACATCTTCCTATAAACACTTATTGCCCATTCTTTTAGAATGCTCTTAGCCCTCTATTTCATAAAAACACAAGCAGGCCGGGCGTGGTACTCACGCCTGTAATCCCAACAACACTTTGGGAGGCTAAGGTGGGCAGACTGCCTGAGCTCAGGAGTTCGAGACCAGCCTGGCCAACATAGTGAAACCCCGTCTCTATTAAAAATACAAAAATTAGCTGGGTGTGGTGGCAAGCGCCTCTAATTCCAGCTACTCGGGAGGCTGAGGCAGGAGAATCACTTGAATCCAGGAGACGGAAGCTGCAGTGAGCAGAGATCGCACCACTGCACTCCAGTCTGGGTGACAGACTGAAAATCCATCTCAAAAAAAGAAAAAAGAAATGTAGAATTGTGGGCTCTACTGAGAATCAGATTCTGCTTTCAAACAAGATCCACAGATGAGTCATAGGTAAACAGCTATTTGTAAAGGATTTGTAAAGGATTAAGAAAAATGTTAACTGACTACCTATAATATATAAAACTGGTAAGATTTCATGTTGCTAACGTAGCTACCTGATAATCCCAGAAATCACATTTCAAAGCTAAACAACCTACCCAAGGCATCTAAACTTTTGCTTCCCTCGAATTGTGTTAAAGACTGTAAGTACGCAAAATAATGCATATAACACCCTTTTATGGCCAGTTCTTTAAAAACCCAAGCAAATCGTTTTAAAAAACATGCTGACATAGCTTACCAGAGAGAGAAAGTTGATACTATTGAAAACAGACTTACTAGCTGCTGTTGCTACTGGCTGAGCAATATTAGCAGGTGGCTTTAGTTTCATCAGTTCATTAAGACTATTATTTTTCAGTAGATCTTTAAGCTGAACTTGGTCTTTTGAAGGTGCAGAGGTCATGGCATTTCGTACTGTTGGTGCTGAGACTGACGGGCGTGTGCTTGCAGTAGTCTGGATAAACTTAGTTAAAGTGATGGTTTGCCTGTTGGTTGTTACAGGTGGTGTTTTAGTCATTACAATTGTAGATCCCAAGGGTGGAAGGTGATTTATTTGATTCAGCACAAATGTTGTAGTAGATGGAGGCTGCTGCAAAATAGAAAACAAAAAACACACCACTGAAAAATGCTTCATTCTCTAATGAAGCTTATATCCACAAACCTGGAAGGACAACTGAAAATCTAAAATGCACTTTTATCATTGCTTTTTTTTTTTTTCTTTGAAGCACAGTCTCATTCTGTCATCCAGGCTGAAGTGCGATCATAGCTCACTGCAGCCTTGCCCAACTGGGCTCAAGTGATTCTTGCACCTCAACCTCTCAAGTAGCTGGGACTACAGGTGCACACCACCATGCCCGGCAAATTTTTTTTAGAGATAAGAGTCTCCCTATGTTGCTCAGGTTGGTCTCAAACTCCTGGGCTCATGCCATTGTCCCACCTCAGCCTCCCAAAGTGCTGGGACTACAGGCGTGAGCCACTGTGCCCAGCCTTGCCTAAATATTAGTACTTCATTTCTGATTTGATTAGCTACGAATTACCAAGTTAAACGGACAACTTTGATGAAAAGAAGGTATAGTTGTAATATAACCCTTTCTATAACTGTCAGGGATGGCAAGCATAAAATGGAACTATCCCACACAAACCGAAAATAACAGGACTAAGCCAGGCACAGTGGTGTGCACCTGCATTTCCAGCTAATTGGGAGGGTGACACAGGAGGTTCACTTGATTTTAAGACCAGCCTTGGCAAAATAGCAAGACCCCTCCCACCCCAATCTCCCCAAAAGACTAGTAACAGAAAGTTTCTAATGCCTTGATTCATGACATTTTCACTTTTTTCCTCCTCAACACTATTTGCTATTTCTCCACGACTCCTTTAATAATGAGTCTTTAATGAAGAGTCTACTATTGGCCGGGCGCGGTGGCTCACACCTGTAATCCCAGCACTTTGGGAGGCTGAGGCGGGCGGATCACGAGGTCAGGAGATCGAGACCATCCTGGCTAACACGGTGAAACCCCATCTCTACTAAAAATACAAAAAATTAGCCGGGCGTGGTGGCGGACGCCTATAGTCCCAGCTACTCGGGAGGCTGAGGCAGGAGAATGGCCTGAACACGGGAGGCGGAGGTTGCAGTGAGCCGAGATCGCGCCACTGCACTCCAGCCTGGGCAACAGAGCGAGACTCCATATCAAAAAATAAAAAATAAAAAAATAAAAATAATAAAGCCTACTATTTACAACTTTTTTTCAATATTTTGACTTGTCATCAATGACCGTGTTATATATCTTCACATACAAATCTATTTTTAAAAATATCTTTGTGGGGCTGGGAGCAGTGGCTCACATCTGTAATCCCAGCACTTTGGGACGCTGAGATGGGCACATTACCTGAGGTCAGGAGCTCAAGACTAGCCTGGCCAACATGGTAAAACCCTGTCTCTACTAAAGATACAAAAATTAGCCAGGCATGGTGGTGGGCGCCTATAGTCCCAGCTGCTCGGAAGGTTAAGGCAGAAGAATTGCTTGAACCCAGGAGGCAGAGGTTGCAGCAAGCCGAGATGGTGCCACTGCACTCCAGCCTGGGCGACAAAGCGAGTCTCCGTCTCAAAAAAAAAAAAAAAAAGAAACAAGAATGAAAGAAATGTGTCGCAAAGTAGGAGGTAAGGGTAGGATATTGAGAAAGTGGCAAAAGCAGAACTAGAGAGAGAAAACTATTTCACACTAAAAAGTTTTTTATTTTTTATTAATTATCCTTTTTTGTTGTTGTTGTTGAGACAGAGTCTCGCTCTGTCACCCAGGCTGGAGTGCAGCGGCCCCATCTTGGCTCACTGCAAGCTCTACCTCCCGGGTACATGCCATTCTCCTGCCTCAGCCTCCCGAGTAGCTGGGACTACAGGCGCCCGCCACCACACCTGGCTAATTTTTTGTCTTTTTAGTAGAGACGGGGTTTCACCGTGTTAACCAGGATGGTCTCGATCTCCTGACCTCGTGATCCACCCTCCCCGGCCTCCAAAAGTCTTGGGATTACAGGCGTGAGCCACCGTGCCTGGCTTCTTTTTTTATGTTTTTTGAGATGAAGTCTCACTCTGTCACCCAGGCGGGAGTGCAGTGGCTTGGTCTCTGCTCACTGCAACCTCCTCCACTTCCTGGGTTCAAGAGATTCTCCTGCCTCAGCCTCCCAAGTAGCTATGACTATAGGCGTGCACCACCACACCAAGCTAATTTTTGTATTTTTAGTAGAGATAGAGATGGAGTTTCACCATGTTGGCCAGGCTGGTCTTGAACTCCTGAACTCAAGTGATCCACCCACCTTGGCCTCCCAAAGTGCCAGGATTACAGGCATGAGCCACTGTGCCCAGCCCATTTCTTCTTTTATAGAGATGGGGTCCTGCCATTTTGCTCAAGCTGGTCTTGAATTCCTCGGCTCAAGCAATCCTCCTACCTCAGCCTCTCAAAGTGCTGAGACTACAGGTGCGAATCACCACACCTGGCCATGTTTTCTCACTACAGTTCTAAACTATTTTAGAAGTAAGGACGAATCTAAATCATTCTTACCCTCACATTTAATAGTGCTGGAGTAGGTACAGTCTCTGGTTCTTGTTTAACAGGAACTGCTGCTTCGGTCTCCAAACCTAGTTCTAATGCACTAAGTGGCACTGACTGGAGAGAAAACAACATCAGACAAAAAATAAAGGACAGCAGTAAATTCTGTTTCAAGGACAAGATTTGCATTTATTAAAAAATATCCAGTTTAACATTCAAACTGACGTGAAATCACTAACAGCAGATTTATAATGTAACAATCTTTGCAAGCACAAGATCTCCACAAAACCGCACTAACAATTCCTTTTTTAAAACATTTTTGTAGGCCGGGCGTGGTGGCTCATGCCTGTAATCCCAGCACTTTGGGAGGCCGAGGTGGGCGGATCATGAGGTCAGGAGTTTGAGACCAGCCTGGCCAACATGATGAAACCCCATCTCTACTAAAATACAAAAAATTAGCTGGGCTTGGCCAGGCGCGGTGGCTCACGCCTGTAATCCCAGCACTTTGGGAGGCCAAGGCAGGAGGATCACAAGGTCAGGAGATCGAGACCATCCTGGCTAATGTGGTGAGACCCTGTCTCTACTAAAAATACAAAAAATTCACCGAGTGTGGTGGTGGGCGCCTGTAGTCCCAGCTACTTGGGAAGCTGAGGCAGGAGAATGGCGTGAACCTGGGAGGCGGAGGTTGCAGTGAGTGGAGATTGCACCACTGCACTCTGGACTGGGTGACAGAGCAAGACTCGGTCTCAAAAATAAATAAATTAAATAAATAAATAAATAAAAACATTAGCTGGGCTTGGCGGCAGCCGCCTGTAATCCCAGCTACTCGGGAGGCTGAGGCAGGAGAACTGCTTGAACCTGAGAGGTGGAGGTTGCAGTGAGCCAAGATCGTGCCACTGCACTCCAGCCTGGGTGACAGAGTGAGACTCTGTCTCAAGAAAAAAAAATTTTTTTTAGTCTTTTTTTTTTTTTTAAGGCTAGTCAGGTGAAGCAGTGGGAGTAGAGGAGAAACAAAGAAATCTGTAACTGGCTGTGATCAATTACCTGTAAACAACACTGCACTCGGACCAGTCTATTTTTTTATTTTTCAGAAACAAGGTCTTGCTCTGTCACCCAGGCTAAAGTGCAGTGGCACGATAACAACTCACAACAGCCTCAAACTCCTGAGCTCAAGCGATCCTCCCACCTCAGCCTCCTGGGTAGCTGGGACATCAAGTGCACACAACCACGGCCACCTAATTTTATTTAACTTTTTGTAGAGACAAGGTCTCGCTACATTGCCCAGGCTGGTCTCAAACTCCTGGGCTCAAGCAATCCTTCAGCCTCAGCCTCCCTAAGTGCTGGGATTACTGGCATGAGACACTATGCCCAGCCAGAATCTTACGTTTTTGCTTTCAGAGAATGTATATAATGAAATCACAGAAAAATATCCCTAAATAATTAAACAACTATTAAGGAAATTAAAGATACCCCCACAAGAACACTAAACATCTCTTACACTGTCTATACGTTTATAATAATATCAAAGCAGAAAATAATGTTTTGGTTTTCATTATTATTTTCTGCCTCATAAATCAAAATGAATACTCAACATAAAAATAACATTTGGCCAGGCACAGTGGCTCACGCCTATAACCCCAGCACTTTGGGAGGCTGAGGCAGGCAGATCACAAGGTCAGGAGTTCCAAGACCAGCCTGAACAACATGGTGAAACCCCACCTCTACTAAAAATACAAAAATTAGCCAGGCGTGGTGGCCCATGCCTGTAATCTCAACTACTCAGGAGGCTGAGGCAAGAGAATTGTGAACCCAGGAGGCAGAGGTTGCAGTGAGCCGAGATTGCGCCACTGCACTCCAGCCTGGGTGACAGAGCAAGACTCCGTCTCAGAAAAAAAAAAAAAAAAAAATTAACACATTTAAAATTAAGGCTTCACATGTATATTTAAAATTGGGCCAAGCTTGGCTCGCACCTGTAATCCCAACACTTTGGGAGGCCGAGGTGGGCAATCGCTTGAGCTCAGGAGTTCAAGACCAGCCTGGGCAACATGGCAAACCCTGTCTCTACAAAAAAGACAAAAAATTAGCGGGATGTGGTGGCACGTGCCTATAGTCCCAGCTACTTGGGGGGCTGAGGCAGAAGGATGGCTTGAGCCTGGGAGGTTGAGGCTTCAGTAAGCCATGACTGCACCACTGCACCCCAGCCTGGGCCACAGAGTGAGACTATCTTAAAAAAAAAAAAAAAAATACTGCAAGTGGAAATCACTAAGAAAGAGAGGCTTTGGAAAACTCTTACCTGCTGAACTGACGGGGTAGGCATTGGAGTTGCAAGCCCTGCATCTCCACCATCAATATCAAAGAGGTCATTCGGACTAATTCCACTCTCACTCAAAGCAGCCAGCAGTAAATCTTGCCCTGGTTCCACCATCTTTAAAGGGAAATATTAAATATTAACATAAAAGACAAAAAGTAACAAATATTAACTCCCCTCTAAATATAAACAATCCAACAATCTCTACTAGACCCATTCATTCAATATTAATGAAGAACCTGCCATGTGTCAGACAAAGAGGATAAAAGAGAAATAGTCTTGGATCCCAAGCTCACTCTAAAATAGAAAGGATAGAGAAGTACATAAATCATAGCACAAGTATGCATCTACAAAAGGCTACGGGAACAGAGAAGGAAATAATGAACTCTGTGGAAGCAGAGATGTTATAAAGATGACAATGCAGCAGAGCATCAGGGAATCATCAGGTGGACAAGGATCCTCTCGACTATGCATTCAAAACATAGAGGCATGAAAGAATTTGACACACTTTAAAAACTATGGCTGGAGGCCAGATGCAGTGGCCCACACCTGTAATCCCAGCACGCCAGGAGGCAAAGCCAGGTGGATCACCTGAGTTCAGAAGTTTGAGACCAGCCCGGCCAAAATGGTGAAACCTTGCCTCTACTAAAAATACAAAAATTAGCCACATGTGGTGGCGGGTGCCTGTAATCCCAGCTTCTCTGGAGGCTGAGGCAGGAAAAACCGCTTGAACCAAGAGATGGAGGTTGCAGTGAGCCAAGATTGTGCCACTGCACTCCAGCCTGGGTGACAGAGCGAGACTCCATCTCAAAAAAAAAAAAAAAGAAAAAGAAAACCTCTGGAGTTAATTCAACAAGGGTATGGAAGCTCAGAACAGAAGTATGGGGCTCAGGCAGGAAACTGCAAGAGATGTAGGTATCACCTACAGCCCTGTACACCATGCTGGAGAGTTCACTTGCTGCTGTGGGAAACAGGGATTACTAACAAGTTTTCCGATTGAGGACTACTTGACACGGCAGATTTGTGATTTAGAAAGACTACAAGTCTGTAATCCCAGCACCAAAGTGGAGGTGCAGGAGGTTAGCTTGAGGCCAGCAGTTCAAGAACTGCCTAGAGACCCCATATCTACAAAAAAATTTTTTTAATTAGCCAAGTGTGGTGGTGCACGCCTGTAGTCCCAGCTACTTGGGAGGATCGCTTAAGCCCAGGAGTTGGAGACTGCAGGGAGCTGTGATTGCACAACTGCACTCCAGCCTGGGCTACAGAGTAAGACCCCCCACTTAACTCAGTAAAGAAAGAAAAAAATAGAAGGATTACTCAACAGCAATGTGGAAACAAACTAAGAGGGAGCAGAAGACCAGGAGCAGAATGACATCTTGGGAAACTGACATAGCTGACCAGGAGAGAGATGTATTATAACTGTATGGGGCAGAGAGAAAGAAGGGGAAATGGAATCCAAGATACTTAGGGAGCTAAATCCATCAGATTTAGCTTAAATACAAACTCAGAATGGAAGCGAGAATATGAAGCACGTCAGAGAAAAAGTATGAGCTGATGAATGGTTAGAGTCAGGCCAAGAGAAAATAAAAAATTAACACCGAGCCCAGAAGACCTAAAGGATGAGTTCTATAGAGTTTGCCAGGATGGGGGGCTAAACCCAATTTAAAGCAAGTAGACAGATTTCAGTTTGGAGGTTTTTCCAACTATAATCTCAGGGGCCAAACTATTCTGCTGCCATGGATTTTTACCCATTTTATAGCGGGGAAAAAGAGCTTTCTAAATTTTAACTTTTCTCATTAATTTCTCTGAAATAACTAATTTACATATACAAACATACTTATGAAAAATCTGTACTCTTCTCAGAAAACTAATTTCATGTTACATAAATATACTAATTTTCAGCTAGTCCATTTGTTCTCAGACTGTGATAAAATTAAGTGTGTTTCATGATGTCCTACAAAAATGGCATTAGCCAAGAGCACGATGAGCATGACTACGCAGTTTCACTCTTGTTGCCCAAGGTGGAGTACAATGGCGCGGTCTCGGCTCACTGCAACCACTGCTTCCCAGGCTGATGCTCCTGCCTCACCCTCCCAAGTAGCGCCCACCAACACACCTGGTTAATTTTTGTATTTAGTAGAGACAGGGTTTCACAATGTTGGCCAGGCTGGTCTCGAACTCCTGACCTCAGGTGAACCACCCACCTTGGCCTCCCAAAGTGCTGGGATTACTGGCCGTGAGCCACTGTGCCCGGCCTGAGCATGACTTCTAGCATGTAAGAACTGTTTCAGATGAAAGCATTTAACAAAGAAATCCTCTACTGCGTCTATGTCACCTACGTTTGTGTATCATTTAGACAGATGTTCTAATGGAAACATGAGTGAGTTTAAGGTGAAAACCAGATACCCAGAATGAAAGAGGGCAGACCACGTGTAGAAGAGTGGGAGGAAAAACAGACACCCCAAAGGAGATTTTTTGGAGACGGAGTCTCGCTCTGTCGCCCAGGCTGGAGTGCAGTGGCGCAATCTCGGCTCACCGCAACCTCTGCCTTCCAGGTTCAAGAAATTCTCCTGCCTCAGCCTCCCGAGTAGCTGGGACTACAGCCGCCCGCCACCATGCCCAGCTAATTTTTTGTATTTTAGTAGAGACGGGGTTTCACCGTGTTGCCCAGGCTGGTCTCAAACTCCTGGGCTCAGGCAATCCGCCCGCCGCGGCTTCCCAAAGTGCTAGGATTACAGGCGTGCACCACCGCGCCCAGCCTCCCAAAGGAGATTTCTCCAGAATTTTCCAGAAAAAGGAAAAGCAACCTGAGGAAGAAAACCATTTTGGGCAGGGAGTGAGGAAGGAAGGAGACAAGCCTAGCACCGTGTTAAATTCTTCATAAACATTACCATACTCAAGCCCAAAACAACCCTGAGTGAGATAGGTAATATAATTTAAGAGCTGAAACTGAGGGTCAGAAAACTTAAATCATCTACCGAAGTTCACTCACGCAGGAAGTGGTAGAAAATTAGAAACTAGATAGTTCAAACTCCCAAAATCCATGAAGTTTTCTTTCCAATGAGTAGATAAAGTTGATGTTGGTAAACTACGATGTTTCATTATTTTATTTCAGAATAAACGCCAGATTGAGATTAAAATTGGAGGGGGAATAAAGTATTAGACAGCAAGATATAAATAACATGAAGGAACTGAATGACAGAGTTAACAGGAGAAATGTCCCAGTATAGATTTCAAATAAAGTTGTTTGCCTGATGACTTTTGATTAAAAAAAAAAGACCAAGTTAACTAATTTTTCTAATATAGACACATTTGACGATACTTTTACAAATTATCCTACTGCATAATATGAACAAGTACCTAGAGCTCTAAATCAATGCTTTTAACATTTTCAATCCATAAAATACTTCGTTAAGACCAAAATAGGGTCTTGGCCCACTGGCTACAGATAATCTTGACCCAGATTAATAGAACTCTGGAGACTATCAAAATGTCATCTCTTTAAAATAAATACTGGAAATGATTTATTTACATTTGAAACAGAAGTACATTGTTTTAATCCAGTGACTTCCAAAACTACAGACCACAGAGCCCCTGCAGGCCATAGGCTCCATTAGTCCCTGAGCTATACACCAAGCCCTATCTAATAATATTCAAAAGTGTAGAGATGCCATTAATCAATGAAATGCATATTCACTGCAAAGTATTATTCAGTTCATGAGAGCTTTCTGAAATGTTTTCCTAACAATGAGCATTTAAGTACAAAAAAATTTTACTGAGAAACTTTTTGATGTTCATGTAAGAAAGAGAGCAACAGTTATAAATAACATTATCGGTGACCAGCTTAGAACTCACTCATAGGAATCACAATTTGACTTAGCCATTCCACAATGTATACTTGTATATACCAAAACATGTTATACACCATATAGACAATTTTTACTGGTCAATTAAAATAAGTAACAATTTAAGACCCTCTAATCTGATGAATGATGTGGGAATAACAACGTCTGTAAAAGACACTGTCTTTTACAAGCTACTAATGAAAGAGATTTTAATCCTAATATATATCTTATACATAAATGGAATACTAGGGATCATTTCTCAGCCAAACGGGCACAAATTCTCTATTTGTTCTTTTTTTGCAGGGTGAAGGAGGGAAAGGGGATAGAGAGAGAACATCTATCCCATTCTCTAACTCCATTAGGCAAAACCCTTAGTATGTAATTATATTTCTATTCAGAAACTATTATAGACTCACAGAATTTTGGTGCTCAAGCTGAGAGAGCCCTTAAAAACTTGTATTAGCCAATCTCCTCCTCATTTTACAAATAAGACCTGTTCATAGGAGGAAAAACATTTTCACTTTTAAGTCACAAAGCACCATATAAATGCTAAATACTGTTAGGTACAAGAGAACTGTGTTAGTGTGTCTACAAAGGAATTCATAGACCTCAGATGACATTTACCATGGAGCAGTCTGACAAACCCAAGTTACTAACCACAGAAGGTCTCTCTCTCAAAAAATGGACAAAAAAAGAGTTCAATTTTTATCATAAATACATTTGAAAGCTGGGTGCGGTGACTCACACCTATAATCCCAGCATTTTGGGAGGCTAAGGAAGGAGGATCACTTCAGTCCAGAAGTTTGAAACCAGCCTGGGCAACAAAGGGAGACCCTGTTTCTTTTTCTTTTTTTTTGAGGCAGAGTCTTGCTCTGTCGCCCAGGCTGGAGTGCAGTGGCGCGATCTCAGCTCACTGCACCCTCCACCTCCCAAGTTCAAGCAATTCTCCTGCCTCAGCCTCCCAAGTGGCTGAAACTACAGGCCCGTGCCACCATACCCAGCTAATTTTTGTATTTTTAGTAGAGACAGGGTTTCACCATGTTGGCCAGGATGGTCTCGATCTACTGACCTCGTGATCCGCCCGCCTGGGCCTCCCAAAGTGCTGGGATTACAGGCATAAGCCACCATGCCCAGCTGAGACCCTGTTTCTTAACAATAAAATAAAAAATAATAAAAATTAAAAAACGCTGGGCACGGTGGCTCCCCTGAGGTCACGAGTTTGAGACCATCCTGGCCAACGTGGTGAAACCGTCTCCTCTAAAAATACAAAAAAATAGCCGGGTGTGGTGGCAGGCGCCTGTAATCCCAGCTTCTCAGGAGGCTGAGGCAGGAGAATCGCGTGAACCCGGGAGGCGGAGGTTGCAGTGAGCCAAGATCGCAGCACTGCACTCCAGCCTGGGCGACAGACCGAGACTCCGTCTCCAACAAAAAATAAAAACAAACCTCAAAAAACTAGCTGGGTGCAGTGACATGCACCTGTGGTCCCAGCTACTTGGAAGGCTGAGGCAGGAGGATCCCTTGAGCCTAGCAGGTGGAAGCTGCAGTGAGGCATGTTCATGGCACTGCATTCCAGGCTGGGTGACAGAGTGAGACCCTGTCCCAAAAAAATGAAAAATAAAAGCATTTGAAAACATGACCTATTTCAAAACAATACGCCTATGAAAACTTCTATGATAAGTAAGACACAAAGACACAGCAGTAGAGAAAAACTAAGAGCTAGTTTTGGCAGGAAGAGAATACTGAGAAACAATAGCCAAACAGAAGAATGGAAGGATATAGTTCCCATTCAGAATACCAACACAGAAAGTTACCAAAGGGGACAAGTTTCCTCTTGTTGAGACCTAAAACCAATCTCTACAGCTCTGAGCAGACACGAGGGACATGTCCACAATAGCAGTAGCACACCACAGTGGCTGAGGAGATCATGGAGTCGGACAAAATACCTAGGTTCAAATACTGGCTGCATTGCCCACTAATAGTATGATATGCTCAAGTGAGAAGCTCTCTGACTCAGTTTCCTCATCTTAAAATAATACAAATAGAACTTCCTTCATAGGATTACTGTGTGAAGTAAATGTGATACTACCTGGAGTAAATATTAGCTACTAGCTAGCTACTATCATTTTTATATATATTAGTATTTCACCCAAAAAAGATGTTTACTCCCATATCACTGATTCAGCACTTTATTCCCCAGAATACAAACTTTGTTAGCAATCCATTAAATAATTAACTTTCATACTAGTCTTTGGGTTTTTTTGTTTGTTTTTTTGAGATGGAGTCTTGTTCTGTCACCCAAGCTGGAGTGCAATGGCACGATCTCAGCTCACTGCAACCTTGAATCCGCCCCCCTGGGTTCAAGCGATTCTCCTGCCTCAGACTCCAGAGTAGCTGGTATTACAGGCGCGTGCCCCCACACCCAGCTAATTTTTTTGTATTTTTAGTAGACACGGGGTTTTACCATGTTGGCAAGGCTGGTCTCAAACTCCTGACCTCAATTGATCCATCCGCCTCGGGCTCCCACAGTGTTGGGATTACAGGCGTAAACCACCGTGCCCTGCACATATCAATTATATAAAATACTAGTCCCTTTTTATCTAAAAGTGTTACTGCTACACATCCAACTTGACCAATCAGTTACTAAATTTAGAATAAACTGGTGGACATTTTTAAATGTGCACGGATACTATCACTTAGCAAATATCTTCACCTTAGCTAATAACAAAAAGGATTTTTTTCTCCTTAGAGTGCTAAGCATGTCTGATTCGAGATTCAGCTTTATCTGTGCTTTTATGCAGCTGTGATATGACTGACATTTAGTTTTAAGAATTTTAAGATAATGATCCAGTTAGAGATACAGTTCATCAACAAATATTAAGTGTCTACTGTGTGCAGTAGACACTTAAGAACATCAGGAGAAAGAAACAGCAGTTACAAACAAGTTAGTTTACAAAAATTTCCTTTATCTAAAAGAATGTAATCTGGGCTGGGCATGGTGGCTCATGCCTGTAATTCCAGCACTCTGGGAGGCCGAGGCAGGCAGATCACTTGAGGTCAGGAGTTCGAGACCTGACCAGCCTGGTCAACATGGTGAAACACCATCTCTACTAAAAATACAAAAATTAGCCGGGCATGGTGGCGCGCCTGTAATCCCAGCTACTCCAGAGGCTGAGGCAAGAGAATCACTGGAACCCAGGGGGTGAAGGTTGCAGTGAGCCGAGACTGCACCACAGCACTCCAGCCTGGGCGACAGAGTGGGACTCCGTCTCAAAACAACAAACAGCCAGGCATGGTGGCTCACGCCTGTAATTCTAGCACTTTGGTAGGCTGAGGCAGGCGGATCACAAGGTCAAGAGATTGAGACCATCCTGGCCAACATGATGAAACCCCATCTCTACAAAAAATACAAAAATTAGCTGGGCATGGTGGCGGGTGCCTGTAGTCCCAGCTACTCGGGAGGCTGAGACAGGAGAATAGCTTGAACCCGGAAAGTGGAGGTTACAGTGAGCCGAGGTCGTGCCACTGCACTCCAACCTGGCGAAAGAGGAGACTCCATCTCAGAAACAAACAAAACAACAACAAAGAATGCAATCTGTACTTTTCAACACCTACCCTTCATAGGACCTTGCTTGGTAAAGTATCCCCCACTGCAAAACCTGTAGGAAGAAGATATTTACAAAGGAATGTGCAAATTATATACAAAGCCACAAAAGTCCTTTACAAAAGCAATACACAAATAATTGAGTTGGAGGGAATTAAACAACTTTCTTGATTATCACTAGTCAAATTCAGATGGTCAACTGTCTTGATTCTCACTACAGGCTGAGTTTCCCGTATCTGAAACTTGGAACCAGAAGTGACTCAGGGTTTTTTGGATTTTGGAATACCTGTACATACATAATGAGATATCTTAGAGACTGGACCCAAGTCTAAACACAAAATACACTTATGTTTCGTATACACCTGATACACATAGCCTGAAGATAGTTTTATACAGTACCTTAAAATGTGCATGAAACAAAGTTTTGACTGCATTTTGGACTGTGATCACTCACGTGAGGTCAAGAGTGGAATTTCCCACTTGTGGCATCATGTCAGCGCTGAAAGTTTCAGATTTTGAACATTTCAGATTTTGAATCTTCAGATTAGGGATGCTCAACCCATATATGGGTGTGTTTTTTCCTTTTAACCTTCAAGATAACCCATGAGTATCAAATGCTACCCATTATCCCTTTATCACAGTTAATAAACTAAGGCTTAGAAAAATGAAATATGGGCCGGGCGCGGTGGCTCAAGCCTATAATCCCAGCACTTTGGGAGGCCGACGCGGGTGGATCATGAGGTCAGGAGATCGAGACCACAGTGAAACCCCGTCTCTACTAAAAATACGAAAAAAATTAGCCGGGCGCGGTGGCAGGCGCCTGTAGTCCCAGCTACTCGGGAGGCTGAGGCAGGAAAATGGCGTGAACCCGGGAGGCGGAGCTTGCAGTGAGCCGAGATCGCGCCACTGCACTCCAGCCTGGGCGACAGAGCAAGACTCCGTCTCAAAAAAAACAAAAATGAAATACAACAAAGGGAGCTTGGAATAGAATTACAAATTCAGAAGGTCTGACACCACGTCACTCCAAGATCCTGTACTCCCAACCCTGTTCCAGTACTTTTCAAACTACTGATCACAACACATTAGCAGGGTGTCAAATCAATTTAGTGTATCAGGTTTTGTTTTGTTTTGTTTTGAGATGGACTCTTGCTCTGTCACCCAGGATGGAGGGCAGAGGCGAGATCTTGGCTCACTGGAAGCTCTCCCTCCCGGGTTCAAGTGATTCTCCTGTCTCAGCCTCCCCAGTAGCTGGTATTATAGGTGCCCACCACCACACTCGGCTAATTCTTTTGTATTTTTAGTACAGACAGGGTTTCACCGTGTTAGCCAGGATGGTTTCCATCTCCCGACCTCGTGATCAGCCCGCCTCGGCCTCCCATAGTGCTGGGATTACAGGCGTGAGCCACCGCACCCAGCCTACTGTATCAGCATTTTAAAATATCTCAGTACAGGCCGAGTGCGGTGGCTCACGCCTGTAATCCCAGCACTTTGGGAGGCCAAGATGAGATCACTTGAAGCCAGGAGTTCGAGACCAGCCTGGCCAACATATACACTGGCCAACATATACATATGTCTCTATTAAATACACAAAAAAGGTAGCTGGCCGTGGTGGCACACACCTGTAATCCCAGTTACTCGAGATGCTGAGGTGGGAGAATCACTTGAACCCAGGAGGTGGAGGTTGCAGTGAGCCAAGATCGCACTCCTGCACTCCAGACTGGGCAACAGAGGGAGACTCCGTCTCAAAAAAAAAAAAGATATATATATAGTTGTATGGGTATATGTATACTAGGTCACAATGTAAACCGCATTTCTTACTGTGGGATGCAATAAAAATATTTGGAAAGCATGGCTCTAATCTATACATTGCCTCCCAATAAATAAGTTAATTTGATAGGTTTCATACCATATCTTATTCATAAAAGAGAATTCCTGATCTTTAAGAGCCCATCCTTTCCACTCAAGGAAATTTCAGTGGTATCCCTAAGGTTGTCTTAACACTTGGTGAGTTCAAGCCACAACAAATTGCATCTGTCAATCAGCATATAAAAACAAAGACAACTGCAAAAACTTTAGGATTACATCATTTTAGATAGTTATTAATTGGTATTTAATGCTAAAGTAATTACTCTTAAAAATTATCTTTGGCCAGGCATGGTAGCTCAAGCCTGTAATCCCAGCAGTTTGGGAGGCCAAGCCGGTTGGTCACCTGAGGTCAGGAGTTCAAGACCAGCCTGGCCAACGTGATGAAACCCTGTATCTACTAAAAAATTAGCCAGGCACGGTGGTGGGCGCCTGTTAATCCCAGCTACTTGGGAGGCTGAGGCAGGAGAATCGCTTGAACCTAGGAGGCGGAGCTTGCAGGTGAGCCAAGGTGGCACCACTGCACTCCAGCCTGGGTGACAAGAGTGAAACACCATCTCAAAAAAAAAAAAAAAAAAAGTATCTTTACACCAACTTTAGAAAGGCAAAGCATGGGAACCCACAGAGCCTCATGGAATGTGAGGTTACTCAGTAGGACTAGCCCTGAGTGTTCTCCATCTGCACAAGTGGCAACCACACTGCCTGCCCCACGAGCTGGGAGGCAGGTTTTGTACGGTACGTTGTTATTGATATGATATAAAACATCAAACGTCGTGGGTGATTCTGTTGTCAGTGACTGGGCTTCAGTACCACCTCTGCGTGTGGGGGACCCTGGTGTCTACGGGGGTCACAGCAGGTCGGACCCGTGGGTTTAACTCCAAGCCCCTCTGAGACCCGACAACCCCTCCCTCCCCCAGTTTAGCTGCTCAAGCCCGGAGAGGTTGAGGCAGTGCCCAAGGTCATACAGGAGAGAGATTCGAATCCTGAGCTCCCGACTGCTCAGGGGACCCCAGACCCCATCCAGCCCCTCAAGTGCTTCCCGAGCTCAGCCGAGACAAAGCACTTTTTAAAGCATAAAATGAATCTGCATGCTGCCCCTTTTTCAACAGTACTTTCAGTAAGGCACTTAAAACCTACAGGTTGGGCACAGTGGCTCACACGTGTAATCCCAGCATTTTGGGAGGCCAAGGCAGGCAGATCACGAGGTCAGAAGATCGAGACCATCCTGGCCAACATGGTGTAGCCCCGTGCCTATTAAAAATGCAAAAATTGGCCGGGCACAGTGGCTCACGCCTACAATCCCAGCACTTTGGAAGGCCGAGGCAGGCGGATCATGAGATCAAGAGATTGAAACCATCCTGCTCAAAATGGTAAAACCTCGTCTCTGCTAAAAATACAAAAATTAGCTGGGCGTGGTGACACACGCCTGTAATCCCAGCTACTTGGGAGGCTAAGGCAGGAGAATTGCTTGAACCTGGGAGGTGGAGGTTGCAGTGAGCAGAGATCACACCACTGCACTCCAGCCTGGGCAACAGAGTGAGACTCGGTCTCAAAAAAAAATAAAAAATGAAAAGAAGGCTGAGCACGGTGGCTCACGCCTGTAATCCCAGTACTTTGGGAAGAGGAGGTGGGTGGATCATCTCAGGTCAGGAGTTCAAGAACAGCCTGATCAACATGCAGAAACCCTGTCTCTACTAAAAATACAAAGTTAACCAGACGTGGTGGCTCATGCTTGTAATCCCAGCTACTCGGGAGGCTGAGGCAGGAAAATGGCTTGAACCCGGGAGGGGGAGGTTGCAGTGGGCCGAGATCGCGCCACTGCACTCCAGCCTGGGCAACAAGAGCAAAACTCCATCTCAAAAAATATTTAAATAAATAAATAAAAATACAAAAATTAGCTAGGCATGGTGGCGTGTACCTGTAATCCCAGCTACTCAGGAGGCTGACGCAGGAGAATCACTTGAACCAAGAAGCGGGAGGTTGCAGTGAGCTCAGATTACCCCACTGCACTCCAGCCTGGTGACAAAGCGAAACAGTCTAAAAAAAAAAAAAAATACAAAATTGCCCGACATATAACTGCATTCAATGAATGAATGAATAGTAGGCCACTAACTCAGTGTCTCCCCTCCAGCAACTAAAGTGAAGTTTTATTTAAGATTCTGAGGCCGGGCGCGGTGGCTCACGCCTGTAATCCCAGCACTTTGGGCGCCTGAGGCAGGCGGATCACCAGGTCAGGAGTTCGAGACCAGCCTGGCCAATATGGTGAAACCCCGTGTCTACTAAAAATACGAAAATTAGCCGGGCATGGTGGCACGCGCCTGTAGTCCCAGCTACTTGGGAGGCTGAGGCAGAATAACCGTTTTAACCCAGGAGGCGGAGGAATGCAGTGAGCCAAGGTTATGACACCGCACTCCAGCCTGGGCGAGAGAGCGAGACTCCACCTCAAAAAAAAAAGATTCTGCTGGGCGTGGTGGCTCACGCCTGTAATCCCAGCACTTTGGGAGGCCGAGGCAGGCAGATCACGAGGTCAGGAGATCGAGACTATCCTGGCTAACACGGTGAAACCCCGTCTCTACTAAAAGTACAAAAAATTAGCTGGGCGTGGCGGCGGGCACCTGTAATCCCAGCTACTCGGGAGGCTGAGGCAGGAGAATGGCGTGAACCCGGGAGACGGAGCTTGCAGTGAGCAGAGATCGTGCCACTGCACTCCAGCCTGGGCCACTGAGCGAGACGGGGGGCCAAGGGCGGTGGCTCACGGCTGTAATTCCAGCACTCCGGGAGACAGAGGTGAGTGGATCACTTGAGGTCACTAGTGTGAGACCAGCCTGGCCAACATGGTGAAACCCCTTTCTGCCAAACACATTAAAAAAAAATTAGCCGGGTGTGGTGGCACATGCCTGCAATCCCAGCTACTAGGGAGACTGAGGCAGGAGAATTGTTTGAACCCTGAAGGCAGAGATTGCAGTGAGCCGAGTTCATACCACTACACTCCAGCCTGGGCAACACAGCAAGACTCCGCCTCAAAAAAAAAAAAAAAAGATTCTGAAGGGGCCAGGCACAATGGCTCATGCCTGTAATCCCACCACTTCGGGAAGCGGAGGCCAGAAGATTGCTTGAGGCCAGTAGCTGCCTCCCAACATGGTGAGACCTCCGCCTCTCAACAAAAAAAAAAAAAAAAAAAAAAAAAATTAGCTGCTATAGTGGTGCACATCTGTAGTCCCAGCTACTCCGGAGGCTGAAGTGGGACGATCGCTTGAGCCCAGGAGTTCAAGCTGCAGTGAGCTATGACCACGTCACTGCACTTCAGCTTAAGCAACAGAGTGGGACCCTGTCTCAAAAATTTAAAAATAGCATAAATATTCTAAACGCAATTATATGGAATAAGTTGGAATGGAAAATAAAAAGCAGAAGCCAGAGGAAAAAAGTAAAGTCGTCTCCCATCGGAAAAATTTTGGAAACAACTTCTTTAAAAGATGAGAGAAAATGTTCCCTTGCTTGCAAAATTAATGTCCCACTCAAGTCAGCAGTAGGAAATTCTGCTATCTTCTGTGCAACGATGATAGCTTTCCCTACGCTTATGAAAATCAATTCTGATTGCTAGAAAATATGGTGGAAAATAGAATCCCTCTGTACTGTCAGCTCGCAGAATTATCTGAAAATGTTAAGTCAATTCCTGCTAGGGCACTCCGGATGACAGTTCTCTGTACCCTCCTGGCTGACTCTTTAGAAACCATATTCCATCCCTAATTCTGGCTGTCTAGAATATATGAAACATTTAACTCAACATAAAATGATAATAGCCAACTTTCAAAGGTCAAAGGGGACCAGTTTATAACCTTCCCTCAACACGTGTTCAGTACAAACTTCCGGGTGCACTTACAATTGGCTGCGCAATTCAATGGATAAAAACGTTGCTTTATTTGTCTCTCATTTTCTGGCCCGTTCTTTTCCCACGTTTCTCAACCAGCGACTCCCCAAAACAAAAGCCTCCCACAGTAAACCGAGCACGCACATAAAAAGAGCTTGTCTGTGCGAGGATCAAGTTAGTGGTCCGCAAACATTAACCAAACAGAAGCACAAAGCAGGGGTGGGAAGGGGAGGAGCTGGATGCCAGGGTCAGGAAAGAAACAATCAGAAGGGTTTAGGAACATCCAAATCTCCTCAGCGGTTAAACCGACCCCAAACCACTTCTGGGAAACCACCGGTATCCACTGCTTTGGGGAACTCTGGATGCTCGTTATGCCAAACGATCTCAAAGTAAGCAAATCCCCAACTGCCGTTCCCCTCCATGGGTAATTCTTAGGGTCTGGGAGGTGAGCTCGCCCGACGAGGCAGAACTACGCGAGTCGCCTGCACGTGTGCCCCGCGGTTTCCCCACCGCCCCAAGAGTGGGGCATGCACGAGACCGCGGTGTGGGGTTCAGATTTAGGAAGGACGACCGCGTCGCCTGCCTCCCTCCCTCGCCCAGAGCCGGGAGCAATGCTGGGGAAGGAGAGAGGACTTGGGAAGGATCCGGACCTTACTTTCCCCGCGGGTCCCGGACCCGCAGCCCCCGGGTTGTGAGGCGGAAGCCAAAGGGGCGACCCCAGCGGAGCCGGCGTGCACGGACCCTGCCCCGCGGTACAAGAGGGGTGCCTCCGGCCCGGGACAGCGGGGCTCCCGGAGCCCGAAAGCCCCACGAGCGGCGACAGCGGGGCCCGGCGCTGACGAACAGAGGAAGCGAGTACAACGGCGCCGCCGTCGGGAACATGCCCCCGAGGGCCCCGGAGCGCGCGGCCGCGGGGGACGGCAAGCGGCGAGGGAGGCCCCAAGCCGGGGCGAGGTGGCTGTCCCCCCAGCCTGGCCCCGCACGGCCCCCCGAGGAGGGTGGGAGTGGGAGGCTGTCCGGGAGGGTGAGTGTGGAAGGAGAAAAGGGCCAAGGGAAGGACTTACTTTCCCCGCGGGACCCGGCGCCAGGACAGCTCCTCCCGGGAGGTGTGAGTTTGAAGGACCAGAGGCGACTGGAGCGGAGGCGGCGGTGGCGGCGGCAGCAGCGGCGTCCTGCTCTGCCTACCTCCCCGCCGCCATCTTGACGCCCCTCCCCCAGCCCCCCCGCCCCGCCGGGAGGGGCGGGGGAGGGGCAACGGATGAGGCGCCGCGCGCACGCAGCGCCCTCACGTGACTTCCTCCCTCCTCCCCCACCCGCCTCTCTGCGCCCCCTCCGCCCCGCCTCCCTCCTAGGTGAAGGAAGATGATTTCCCCCCCATCTTGACCACCCCTCAGTCTTCGCCGCCAAAAACGGACTCCGCCGGCTCTCCTCGGCCCGGTACCAGTTGTTGGATCCAAGAGAATTCCGGAACCCAAACGGTCCATTACCGCGGCTCTGGGGTGGGCGAGGGGTGAGGGGGCCGGGTTTCCGCGAAGGGGGAGGGGGAAGGCGAAGGCCACCTAGGAGAGTCACGTGACTACTGTTTCCGCCGGCGCTCACGGAGAGCTCGCGGTAATTCCGTTTCCCCGCCCTTTTTTCCCCGCGGCCTGTCGGGAAGAAGGTCCGCGTTCCAGGACTATCGGGAGGTCGGCCGGAGGGCCGCGCGCATGCGCCCCGCGCCTGCTTTCAAACTCCGGCTAGGAAGGGCCTGGAGCTATTTTCAGAACCTGTTAGGGTGGGGAGCAACAGCCCAGGAAGTTACCTAGCAGCGTTTCTGTCACTTGGAAGATCTCTTCATTACCTAGTTAGTCCTAGAAACAAAATGTTTACATATTCATTGCTTGTTAGGCTCGCTCAAAGCACTTTATTGGCAGTGAAACCGCAAGTAACCCGGAGCCCTCGGCGCGACCACGGCTAGAATCAGCCTAAGGCGTGTGAGCTCGGCCATCCCACGTCTGTCTTCACGCTCACCCGCAAGCCCAACACACTGGGGCTCCCAGTTAATGAATACTGAAGAGTAGGGCTGTCCCTACCGCTTCTCACTTCCTTGTTTTCATCTTTTCGTTATTCTTAAGCGACCTAACACAATAAACATATTACCTTGTTGGTAACCCTTTTGTAAAGTCATTCTGAAAGTGCTGTTTGACTCCGTTGCTTGGGTAATAAGCACGCCTGGGTGATTCTTGCCCCCTACTGGCTGCGCAATCCTACAAGCCTAGTGCTGAAAGCAAACCAAGTAGCTGGAACAGTTGGAGGTTACAGTGCGAACTCTTCCAGAGACAAAGTATTCGGGGAAAGAAAGGAAAAAGTAGGCACAGAAAGAATAGGAAACTTCAGTGTTTGTACACATAGATATGTATTATATATCTATGTGTACATTTATAAATATTTTTAAAGTGCTAACTAATCGCTTTACTAATTACATTATTTCATTTAATCCTCTCACACACATAGAAAAAAACCTATAAAGACAAAAATAAAAAATATTTTAGGCCGGGCGCAGTGGTTCATGCCTGTAATCCCAGCACTTTGGGAGGCCGAGGTGGGCGGACCACCTGAGGTCAGGAGTTCGAGACCAGCCTGGCCAACATGGTGAAACCCTATCTCTGCTAAAAATACAAAGTTTAGCTGGGGCGTGGTGGCGGGCACCTGTAATCCCAGCTACTCTGGAGGCTGAGGCAGGAGAATCGCTTGAACTCAAGAGACGGAGGTTGCAGTGAGCCGAGATCGTGCCATTGCACTGCAGCCTGGGCGACAGAGCGAGAATACGACTCAAAAAAAAAAAAAAAAAAAACCTTAGGCACAGGCCAGGTGTGGTGGCTTACGCCTGTAATCCCAACACTTTGGGAGGCTGAAACGGGGATCTCAGCCAGGAGTTTGAGACCAGACTTGGGTAACAAAGTGCAACCTCATCTCGACAAAAAAACATTTTTCTTTTTGAGACGGGGTCTCGCTCTGTCGGTCGCCCAGGCTGGAGTGCAGTGGCGCGATCTCGGCTCACTGCAACCTCTGCCTCCCGGGTTCACGCCATTCTCCTGCCTCAGCCTCCTGAGTAGCTAGGACTTTTTTTTGTGTGTGTGTATTTTTAGTGGAGACGGGGTTTCACCGTGGTCTCGATCTCCTGACCTCGTGATCCGCCCATCTCGGCCTCCCAAAGTGCTGGGATTACAGGCGTGAGCCACCGCGCCCGGCCCAACAAAAAACTTTTAATTAGCCAAGTGTGATATATAGTCCCAGCTACTCAGGAGGCTAAGGTAGGAGAATCACTTGATTGCCAAGAAGTTTGAGGCTACAGTGAGCTATAATCGTGCCACTGCACCAGCCTGGGTAACAAAGTGAAACTTTTTTTAATTTTTTTTTTTTTGAGACAGATTGTTGCAATGGCGGGATCTCAGCTCACTGCAACCTCCGCCTCCCGGGTTCAAGTGATTCTCCTGCCTCAGCCTCCTGAGTAGCTGGGATTACAGGTGCCCACGACCACACCCGGCTAATTTTTTGTATTTTTAGTAGAAACGGGGTTTCACCATGTTAGCCAGGCTGGTCTCGAACTCCTGACCTCAGGTGATATGCCCACCTCAGGTGATATGCCCGCCTCAGCCTTCCAAAGTGCTGGGATTACATGCGTGAGCCACTGCGTCGGGCCTTATTTATTTATTTATTTATTTATTTATTGATACGGGGTCTTGCTTTATCTCACCCAGGCTGGAGTGCAGCGGTGTGATCTCGGCTCACTGCAGCCTCTGCTTCCCAGGTTCAAGCAATTCTCCTGTCTCAGCCTCCCGAGTAGCTGGGACTACAGGTGTGTGCCACCACACCCAGCTGATTTTGTATTTTTAGTAGAGATGAGGTTTCACCATATTGGCCAGGCTGGTCTCAAACTCCTGACCTCAGGTGATCCACCCGCCTCAGCCTCCCAAAGTCCTGGTATTACAGGCATGAGCCACTGCGCTTGGCAAAACTCTGTCTGGGAAAAAAAAAAATTCTTAGGCTTGCAACTGACAGTGATGTTTCCACCACATTCTATTGGTTAACAAGGCAGCCAAATTCAGCTCAGGAAAGGCAACACAAGGGTATGACTAGTGGGAAGTGTTGTTCATTGGACGCCACCAAAGTAAATCATAAGGAATTTTGAGGGTGAGGGACCTTTGGGACATCCTATTGGAGATACTTAGGAAGCAATTGAATCCTACAGCTTGGGGATCCAGATGGGGATTAATGTGAGACGGGATAAAATTATACTAGGAGAGGCTGGACACGGTGGTTCACACATGTGATCCAGGCACTTTGGGAGGCAAAGGTGGGTGGATCACCTGAGGTCAGGAGTTCAAGACTAGCCTTGCCAACATGGTGAAACCCAGTCTCTACTGAAAATACAAAAATTAGCCGGGTGTGGTGGTAGGCACCTGTAATCTGAGCTACTTGAGAAGCTAAGGCAGGAGAATCGCTTGAACCCGGGAGGTGGAGGTTGCAGTGAGCCGAAATCATGCCACTGCACTCCAGCCTGGGCGGCAGAGTGAGACTTCATCTCAAAAAAACAAAAAAAAATACAACTAGGAGAGAATGCAGAGAGGAGAGCCAGGGGCAGAGCTGAGGTTCTGTGTCTAAGAAGTGAGCACCAGGCCAGGTGTGGTGGCTCACGTCTGTAATCCCAGCACTTTTGGAGGCCAAGGTGGGTGGATCATGAGGTCAGGAGTTTGAGACCAGCCTGGCCAACAAGGTGAAACCCTGTCTCTACTAAAAATACAAAAAATTAGCCGGGTGTGGTGGTGCACACCTGTAATCCCAGCTACTCGGGAGGTTGAGGCAGGAGAATCACTTGAACACAGGTGGCGGAAATTACAGTGAGTGGAGATGGCGCCGTTGCACTCCAGCCTGGGCAACAGAGCAAGACTCTGTCTCAACAACAACAACAAAAAAGAAGTGAGCACCGGGCCGGGCACAGTGGCTCACGCCTGTATCCCAGCACTTTGGGAGGCCAAGATGGCAGGATCACGAGGTCAAGAGATCGAGACCATCCTGTCCAACATGGTGAAATCCCGTCTCTACTAAAAATACAAAAATTAGGTGGGTGTGGTGGTGTGTGCCTGTAATCCCAGCTACTCAGGAGGCTGAGGTAGGAGAATCACTTCAACTCAGGAGGTGGAGGTTGCAGTGAGCCAAGATCGCGCCACTGCACTCCAGCCTGGTGACAGAGTGAGACTCCTCAAAAAAAAAAAGTGAGCACCCAGTGAGCATGAGAAAGGTCAATCAGAGAGGTCAAAGCAGAATCAAGGAGAGATTATATCATGGATGCAAGGGAGTAGTCATCCCAGCAACACTTCTCCACCCTGGCAGCTGCACTTCTATGCAATAGCATCAACTATACCCAGTTTGCAGTTTTCCACACACTCGCTGAATTAGCCTCATCACACCAAATCCTTCCCTGAGACACCAGGAGCAATCAGAGCCCCCATAAAGGTCACCCTCTAATTCAGAGACACTAGCACCAGCGATGTCTAATGCAGCAGAGAGCACCAGTGTGTGGCTGAAGCATCTACTGGATTATTCAAGATGGCAAACACTGTGGTAGACAGTTATTGTTTTTGACTGCCCAGAATCTATGGTTCTTTCTTCAGAGAGCCGCATCTTAGTTTTATCTCCCTCTCTCAAAGTCCATGTGGTTTGGAGAGCACTAACCATGTCTCATGCACATCACTCCAGAATTGAGTGTGCAAGCCAGGTCTAGCTGATTAGAATACTGGATCCACAGCCATAGTGATCGATTTGGTGCCGGGCCAGTGAGTCGCAGTTCTAGTACTTTGCATTGAAAATATCAGGAAAAAGATACTCTCTTGCCTCTGATGTTGCTAAGACAGTGTTGGGAAGTTGGGGCAGAGGCCCTGTGGGGCAGGAGGCCACGCTGATAATGAGGTCAACCCAGAAAACAGCAGGGCAAAGGAGTAGGTGGGGTGGGGAGGGACTGGATTCTGATGACATCTGCTGAGTCCTGGGACCCTGTCAAACCTGAAGCGATTTCTAGCCCTGAGCGTTTTTGGTTTTTCAGTTTTCTTTTTTCTTTTTTTTTTTTTTTCAGATGGAGTCTCACTCCATTGCACAGACTGAAGTGCAGTGGCATGAACTCAGCTCACTGCAACATCTGCCTCCTGGGTTTAAGCAATTCTCTGTCTCAGCCTCCCAAGTAGCTGGGACTACAGGCACCTGCCATCATGCCTGGCTAATTTGTGTATTTTTAGTAGAGACGGGATTTCACCTTGTTGGTCAGGCAGGTCTCGAACTCCTAACCTCAGGTGATCCACCCACCTCAACCTCCCAAAGTGCTGGGATTACAGGTGTGAGCCACCGTGCCTGGCCCTGGTTTTCTTTTTATAGAGACAAGGTCTCACCATCTTGCCCAGGCTGGTCTCTAACTCCTGGGCTCAAGTGATCCTACTGCTCTGGCCTCCGAAAGTGCTGGGATTACGGGTGGGAACCACTGTGCTCAGCCTTAACTTTTTTGATATAAGAGTCAATACAGGGGGGAAGGGGGAGGGGGGAGGGATAGCATTAGGAGATATACCTAATGTAAATGACGAGTTAATGGGTGCAGCACACCAACATGGAGCATGTATACCTATGTAACAAGCCTGCATGTTGTGCACATGTACCCTAGAACTTAAAGTATAGTAAAAAAAAAAAAAAAAAAAAGTCAATACAAAAAAAAAAAGAAAACAAGAGTCAATACAGGCTGGGCTGGGCGCAGTGGCTCACACCTGTAATCCCAGCACTTTGGGAGGCCGAGGTGGGTGGATCACCTGAGGCCAGGAATTCAAGACCAGCCTGGCCAACATGGTGAAACCCTGTCTCTACTAAAAATACAAAAAATTGGCCGGGCACAGTGGCTCACGCCTTTAATCCCAGCACTTTGTGAGACTGAGGCGGGTGGATCACGAGGTCAGAAGTTCAAGACCAGCCTGGCCAAGATGGTGAAGCCCCGTCTGTACTAAAAATACAAAAATTAGCCAGGCATGATGGCAGGCACCTGTAATCCCAGCTACTCGGGAGGCTGAGGCAGGAGAATCCCTTGAACCCGGCGGGGTGGAGGTTGCAGTGAACCTTGATCACGCCACTGCACTCCAGCCTGGGTGACAGAGTGAGACTCCATCTAAAAAAAAAAAAAATTAGCCGGGCGTGGTGGCGGGCACCTGTAATCCCAGCTACTCGGGAGGGTGAGGCAGGGGAATCACTTGAACCCAGGAGGTGGAAGCTGCCGTGAGCCGAGATCGTGCCACTGCACTCCAGCCTGGGCTACAGAGGGAGACTCGGTCTCAAAAAAAAAAGAAAGAGAGTCAATACAGGCCAGGCACGGTGGCTCACTCCTGTAATCCCACCACTTTGGGAGGCCAAGGCAGGTGGATCACCTGGGGTTAGGAGTTCGAGACCAACCTGGCCAACATGGCGAAAACCTGTCTCTACTAAAAACCCACACAAAAAAATTAGCTGGGCATGGCGGCAGGCGCCTGTAATCCCAGCTACTCGGGAGGCTGAGGCAGGAGAATCGCTTGAACCCTGGAGGTAGAAGTTGCAGTGAGCTGAGATTGTGCCACTGCACTCCAGCCTGGGTGACAGAGGGAGACTCAGTCTCAAAAAAAAAAAAAAAAAACAGGCCAGGGGCTGAGTGTGGTGACTCACGCTGGTAATCCCAACACTTCGGGAGGCCAAGACAGGAGGATTCCTTGAGGCCAGGAATTTGAGACCAGCCTGTGCAACATAGTGAGACCCCATCTCTACAAAGATAAAATCAAGAAAATTAGCTGGGCATGGTGGCACAAATGTATGGTCCCAGGTACTCGAGAAGCTGAGGCACAGAATCCCTTGAGCCCAGGAAGTCGATGCTGCAGTGAACCATCTTTGTGCCACTACATGAACTCCAGCCTGGGTGACAGTGAAATCCTGTCTTGAAAAAATAATAAATAGCTCCCTCTCTCCCCCCCCCCTCCCCCTCCCATCTTTCTTCGGTCTCTCTCTGTTGCCGAGGCTGGACTGTACTGCTGTGGTCTCGGCTCGCTGCAGCCTCCCTGCCCCAGGCTCCCGTGGTTCTCCTGCCTTGGCCTGCTGAGTGCCTGAGATTGCGGGCGCGCGCCGCCACGCCTGACTGGTTTTTGCATTTTTGGAGGAGACGGGGTTTCGCCCTGTTGACTGGCCTGGTCTCCGGCTCCTGACCTCAAGTGGTCTGCCCGCCTCAGCCTCCCAGGGTGTTGGGATTGCAGACGGAGTCTCGCTCACTCAATGCTCACTGTTGCCCAGGCTGGAGTGCAGTGGCATGATCTCGGCTCGCCACAACCTCCACCTTCCAGCCACCTGCCTTGGCCTCCCAAAGTGCTAAGATTACAGCCTCTGCCCGGCCGCCACCCCGTCTGGGAAGTGGGGAGTGTCTCTGCCCGGCTGCCCATCATCTGGGATGTGGGGAGCCCCTCTGCCCGGCCACCCCGTCTGGGAAGCGGGGGGCGCCTCCGCCCGGCCGCCGCCCCGTCTGGGAAGTGAGGAGCGCCTCTGCCAGGCCGCCCCGTCTGGGAAGTGTATCCAACAGCTCCTAAGAGATGGCGACCATTGAGAATGGGCCATGATATCGATGGCGGTTTTGTCGAAAAGAAAAGGGGAAAATGTGGGGAAAAGAAAGAGATCAGATTGTTACTGTGTCTGTGTAGAAAGAAGTTGACATAGGAGACACCATTTTGTTCTGTACTAAGAAAAATTCTTCTGCCTTGGGATGCTGTTAATCTATAACCTTACCCCCAACCCCGTGCTCTCTGAAACATGTGCTGTGTCAACTCAGGGTTAAATGGATTAAGGGCAGTGCAAGATGTGCTTTGTTAAACAGATGCTTGAAGGCAGCATGCTCGTTAAGAGTCATCACCACTCCCTAATCTCAAGTACCCAGGGACACAAACACTGCCGAAGATGGCAGGGACCTCTGCCTAGGAAAACCAGAGACCTTTGTTCACGTGTTTATCTGCTGACCTTCTCTCCACTATTATCCTATGACCCTGCCACATCCCCCTCTCTGAGAAACACCCAAGAATGATCAATAAATACTAAAATAATAATAATAATAATAATAAATAAATTAAAAGTCAATACCTTCCCTTATTTTCTTGAATCAGATTGAGTTGAGTTTCCCTTGTTTGCAATCCAAAACAATCCGGAACAATACAGATACTAACTAAATTACAATGTTGAAAGTTTCAATTATAAATTTAAATTAAGCTTTACAAGTTTTTATCGGCCCCAATTATCTACCTTTTTTGAGTATGGACTGATATGAACTCAAATTGTCCCAAGAAAGTAGGCTTTCCCACTGTCTGTTGTCTGTTGCCCAGGCTGAACTGGAGCACAGTGGTGCGATCATAGCACCTGTAGTCCCAACTACTCGAGACCCTGCCTCAAAAAAAAAAGTTAGAGACCATCCTGGCCAACATGGTGAACCCCCAACCGTATGTACTAAAAATACAAATATTAACCAGGCATGGTGGCATGCACATGTGATCCCAGCTACTCGGGTGGCTGAGGCAAGAGTAGCTGGGATCACAAAATCGCTTGAACCTGGGAGGCAGAGGTTGCAATGAGCCGAGATCATGCCACCAGGCGACAGAGTGAGACTCTGTCTCAAAAAAACAAACAAAAAAAAAACCCATGGACGATTTTTATGTTTTTATAATGGAAACATTGCTGTTAATGTTTGTAAACTTTCCCTTAAAAAATCGCATTTAAAATATATAAACACTTTGTTTTGTTTTTTGAGACAGGGTCTTGCTCTGTCACCCAGGCTGGAAGAAGTGGTGAGATCATGGCTCACTGCAGCCTCGAACTCAGGGGCTCAAGCAATCCTTTCAACCTCAGCCTCCTGAGTAACTGGGACTACCGGGCTAATTTGTAAATTTTTTTTTTCTTTCTTAGACTGAGTCTCACTCTGTCACCCAGTCTGGAGTGCAGTGGCATGATCTCAGCACACTGCGCCTCCTGGGCTCAAGTGATTCTCCCGCTTCAGCCTCCTGAGTATCTGGGATTACAGGTGCCTGCCAGCCATGCCAGGCTAATTTTATTTTTTTTTTAGACAGCATCTCACTCCGCCACCCAGGCTGGAGTGCAGTGGTGCAATCTCGGCTCACTTCAACCTCTGCCTCCCAGGTTCAGGCGATTCTCCTGCCTCAGTGTCCCGAGTAGCTGAAATTACAGGCGTATGCCACCACACCCGGCTAATTTTTGTATTTTTAGTAGAGACAGGGTTTCGCCATGTTGACCAGTCTGGTCTCAAGCTTCTGACCTGAAGTGATCCGCCCACCTTGGCCTCCCAAAATGTTGGGATTACAGGCATGACTGTCCAAATTTGTAAATTTTTTTATGGAGACAAGGTCTCGCTGTGTTACCCAGGCTGATCTTGAATTCTCGGCCTCAAGTGATCCTCCCCCTTTAGCTTCCCAAAGCACTGGTATTACAGGTATGAGCCACCACACCTGGCCTTAAAATACCTAAATTAGGCCAGGCGCAGTGGCTCATGCCTGTAATCACAGCAGTTTGGGAGGCCGAGGTGGGTGGATCACTTGAGGTCCGGAGTTCAAGACCAGCCTGACCAACATGGAGAAACCCCGTCTCTACTAAAAATACAGAATTAGCTGGGCGTGGTGGCACATGCCAGTAATCCCAGCTACTCAGGAGGCTGAGGCAGGAGAATCACTTGAACCCAGGAGGCAGAAGTTGCGGTGAGCGGAAATCGCACCATTGCACTCCAGCCTGGGCAACAAGAGCAACACTCTGTCTCAAAAAAAAAAAACACCTAAATTATTTTTTAATAACACTCTTGCTGTGGGTTGCATTATGTCCCCCACAATTTCGTATGTTGAAGTCATATCCTAACCCCCAGTACCTCAGAATGCGACCTTATTTGGAGATGTTTTTACAGATCTAATCAAGTTAAAATGAGGTCATTGGCCTTAATCCAACGTAACAGTGTCCTTGCAGAGGGAGAACACTATGTGAAGATGCAGGCGCAGATCTCGGTGATACTTCTACCTTCTACGAGCCAAGGAATGTCCGATTGTCTGCTCACCGCCAAAAGCTACAGGAGAGGCATGCGAGAGACCACTGCTCATAGCATTTGGAGGAACCAACCCGCCAACACCTTGATTTTGAACTTCTGCCCCCCAGAAGTGTATGACAATACATTTCTGTGGCTTAAGCCACTTAGTTTGCAGTACTTTGTTACGGTAACCAGCAAATCATACATCTATTAAGAACATCTCCCAGAACCAAAATGATGATATTCATTCATTCCTTCAAACTCACCAATTTAAGATTAAAAAAAGAAAGAAAGCCTACACAGGAAAAAATTAAGAAAAATCACATTCTGGGCCGGGTGCCATGGCTCACACCTGTAATCCCAGAATGCTGGGAGGTGGAGGCGGGCAGATGATTTGAGACCAAGAGTTTGAGACCAGCTTGGGCAACATGGCAAGACCCTGTCTCTACAAAAATTGCAAAAAATAGCCAGATATGGTGGTGTACGCCTATCACCCCAGCCACTCGGGAGGCCGAGGTGGGAGGATCGCTTGAGCTTGGGAGGTTGAGGCTGCAGTGACCTGTGATGGCACCACTGCACCACAGCCGGGGTAACATTGCGAGACCCTGTCTCAAAAACAAACAAAAAAACAAAAACAAACTGCCCTTGCTCATCAATAAATACATTTTCCATGTGATTTTATAATAAAATAATTTTTATTTTTATTTATTTGTATTTATTTTGAGACAGAGTCTCGCTCTGTTGCCCAGGCTGGAGTGAAGTGGCATGATCTCGGTTCACTGCAACCTCTGCCTCCCGGGTTCAAGCGATTCTCCTGTGTCAGCCCCGCAAGTAGCTGGGACTACAGGTGCATGCCACCATGCTCAGCGAATTTTTGTATTTTTGGTAGAGACGGGGTTTGGCCATGTTGGCCAGGCTGGTCTCAAATTCCTGACCTCAAACAATCCACCTGTCTTGGCCTCTCAAAGTGGTGGGATTACAAGCATGAGCCACTGCACTTGGCCATAAAATAATTTTTTTTTTTGAGATGGAGTTTCACTCTTGTTGCCCAGACTGGAGTGTCGGCCAGATCTCGGCTCACCCCAACTTCCTCCTCCCGGGTTCAAGTGATTCTCCTGCCTCAGCCTCCCGAATAGCTGATATTTTTAGTAGAGACAGGGTTTCTCCATGATGGTCAGGCTGGTTTTGAACTCCTGACCTCAGGTGATCTGCCCACCTTGGCCTCCCAAAGTGCTGGGATTACAGGTGTGAGCCACCGCGCCCGGCCTATTTTTTTGTATTTTTTAGTAGAGATGGGATTTCACCATGTTAGCCAGGATTGTCTCGATCTCCTGACCTCGTGATCCACCTGCCTTGGTCTCCCAAAGTGCTGGGATTACAGGCACGAGCCACTGTGCCCTGACTTTTTTTTTTTTTTGAGACAGAGTGTTGCTCTTGTTGCCCAGGCTGGAGTGCAATGGCGTGATCTCGGCTCGTTGCAACTTCTCCCACCTGGGTTCAAGCAATTCTCCTGCCTCAGCCTCCAGAGTAGCTGTGATTACACGCATGCACCACCAGAGCTGGCTAACTTTGTATTTTTAGTAGAGACGGGGTTTCTCCATGTTGGTCAGGCTGGTCTTGAACTCCAGACTTCAGGTGATCTGCCCGCCTCGGCCTCCCAAAGTGCTGGGATTACAGGCGTGAGCCACAGGCCTGGCCCTGGCCTGATAATTTTTAAAACTGTAAGGAATTCCCAATATATTGTACAACTAGTTTGATAATACCTTTCCTTTAAGAGAAAATGTGAGGAGAAAAGTAGCTATATCCATTTGACAGAGAAGCAAAAAGCCTGATTGTGCATAAAAGCTATTTGGGGTTGAATGCAGTAGCTCACACCTGTAATTGTAGCACTTTGAGAGGCCGAGGTGGGAGTCGGCTTGAACCCAAGAGTTCAAGATAAGCAACATAGCGTGACCCTGTCTTTTTTTTTGAGATGGAGTCTCACACTCTTGTCACCCAGGCTGAAGTGCAGTGGCATGATCTCAGCTCACTGGGGTTCAAGTGATCATCCTGCCTCAGCCTCCTGTGTAGCTGGAATTACAAGTGTGTGCCACCACATCTAATTGTTTTTTGTTTTGTTTTGTTTTGTTTTGAGATGGAGTCTTCACTCTGTCGCCCAGGCTGGAGTGCAGTGGTGCGATCTCGGCTTACTGCAAGCTCTGCTTCCCGGGTTCACGCCATTCTCCTGGCTCAGCCTCCCGAGTAGCTGGGACTACAGGTGCCCACCACCACGCTAGGCTAATTTTTTGTATTTTTAATAGAGACGGGGTTTCACCATGTTAGCCAGGATGGTCTCGAACTCCTGACCTCGTGATCCGCCCACCTTGGCCTCCCAAAGTGCTGGGATTACAGGCGTGAGCCCAGCCAATTTTTTGGATTTTTGGTGGAGACAGTGTTTCACTATGTTTACCAGGGTGATCTCGAACTCCTGATCTAAGGTGATCCACCCGCCTTGTCCTCCCAAAGTGCTGAGATTACAGGTGTGAGCCACCGTGCCCGGCCCTAATTTTTGTATTTTTAGTAGAGACAGGGTTTCACCATGTTGGACAGGCTAGTCTTGAACTCCTGACCTCAAGAGATCTGCCTGTCTCGGCCTCCCAAAGGGCTAGGATAATAGGCGTGAGCCACCTCAGCACCCGGCTGAGAACCTGTCTTTTGTTTCTTTTTTTTTTTTTTTTGAGACGGAATCTCCCTCCGTTGCCCAGGCTGGAGTACAATGGCATGATCTCGGCTCACTGCAACCTCTGCCTCCTGGGTTCAAGCGATTCTCCTGCCTCAGCCTCCCAAGTGGCTGGGATTACAGGCGCCCGCCATCATGCCCAGCTAATTTTTGTATTTTTAGTAGAGACGGGGTTTCACCATGTTGGCCAGGCTGGTCTCGAACTCCTGACCTCAGGTGATACGCCCACCTCGGCCTCCCAAAGTGCTGGAATTACAGGCGTGAGGCATAGCACCTGGCATATTGTACATACATTATACATATTAATATATGTGTGTATATAGAGAAAGGTACTTTTAGGCCAGGCATGTTGATTCAGGCCTAAAGGAGGTTGGAGAAGCACTTGAAGCCAGGAGTTCAAGACCAACCTGGGCAACGTACTGAAACCTGGTCTCTATTAAGAAAAAAAAAAAAAAGAGGCGGGCGCAGTGCCTGACGCCTGTTAATCCCAACACTTTGGGAGGCCGAGGCGGGCCGATCACCAGATCAAGAGATTGAGATCATCCTGGCCAACATGGTGAATCCCCATCTCTACTAAAAATACAAAAATTAGCTGGGCGTGGTGGTGTGCAGCTATCATCTCAGCCACTGGGGAGGCTGAGACAGGAGAATCACTTGAACCCAAGAGACAGAGGTTGCAGTGTGAGCCAAGATCGCGCCATTGCACTCCAGCCCGGTGACAGAGTGAGACTTCATCTCAAAAAAAAAAAAAAAGAAAGAAAGAAAACATGAAGATAGTAACATATATTTATATATATTTGCACATTCTCTATCATATATATATATATATATATATATACATTTTTTTTTTTTTTTAATTTGAGACGGAGTTTCACTCTTGTTGCCCAGCCTGGAGTGCAATGGCACAATCTCACCTCACCGCAACCTCCACCTCCCGGGTTCAAGCAATTCTCCTGCCTCAGCCTCCCGAGTAGCTGAGATCACATGCATGCGCCACCACGCCTGGCTAATTTTGTATTTTTAGTAGAGACAAGGTTTCTCCGTATTGGTCAGGCTGGTCTCGAACTCCTGACCTCAGGTGATCCACCTGCCTCTGTCTCCCAAAGTGCTAGGATTATAGGCGTCAGCCACCATGCCTGGCCATATATATTTTTTTGATTCTCACTTTGTCGCTCAGGCTGGGGTGCAGTGGTGTAATCTTGGCTCACTGCAACCTCTGCCTCCCAGGTTCAAGCGATTTTCCTGCCTCAGCATCCCTAGTAGCTGGGATTACAGGTGTGCGCCACCTGTAGTTTTTTTGTATTTTTCGTAGAGACTGGGTTTCGCCATGTTGGCCAGGCTGGTCTCGAACTCCCAACCTCAAGTCATATTCCTGCCTGGGCCTCCCAAAGCGCTGGGGTTACAGGCATGAGCCACCACGCCCAGTGTCGATAATTTTAATTTATGTACTCTTTGCAATAAATTAGTATTCAGATTTACAATCTATGAATCTACCCTTTGCTTAAAACCATTTAGTGGCTTTCCATTGGACTGGAGTAAAAATATAAGTCTTCCTAGTGCCCTTCTGTAAGTCAGCATCCAGTTAGGAAAACAGAGAAGTTAAAATAGGAAATTCATTAAACGGGTGACAGAGGACTGAGAAGGCAGAAAAGGAACACCGAGGTAATGTAAATAACAACTAGAGGAAGCAGCTACCACCTCCAAAGCTGGAGATAAAAATAAAAACAAGGTGGGGTTAGTAGAGCTAGCAAAATCGGAGGAAGAGCCCCGGAGAGCTCGTTCTCACCCCTCTAAGAAAGAGGCACATAGCCAGGCGCTGTGATTCATGCCTGTAATCCCAGCACTTTCAGAGGCAGAGGTGGGCGGATCACTTGAGGTCAGGAGTTCGAGACCAGCCTGGCCAACATGGCAAAACCCTGTCTCTACCAAAAATACAAAAAATTAGCCTGATGTGGTGGTGCATGCCGGCAATTCCAGCTGTGTGGGAGGCTGAGGCAGGAGAATCGTTTGAACCCAGAAGGCAGAGGTTGCAGTGAGCTGAGATTGTGCCACTGGGGTGACAGAGTGAGCCTCTGTCTCAAAAAAAAAAAAGACAGAAAGAAAAAAAGAAAGAGGCACAACCAGATTGGTGCTGGGCCTCCCAGAGCCCTGTGTAGTTGGGACTCAAAACTCTGAGGAGGGGTCTGCTGTTGGTGCCTCCGCGGGAGCACAAGGAGGCTGTCTCTGGGAATGTGCAAAGAACCTGGAGACTGAACCAAATACTACTGCCAGAGGCAGTGTTATTACTGAGGGGAACATGCTAGGAATAGTAAGCAAACAGGCAAGAACAAGTCCCCTCTCTTCCTCCTGCCTCCCAGACTGCTTCTATCTGCTCTCATTGGAAGAACCTAACATTAACTGAGAACGGGGAATTATGGTTTGCTGCTCTGTATCACAGAACAGGGTAGAAAAGTAGATATTACCCAGGCTGATCTCAAACTTATGAGATCAAGCGATACACCTGCCACAGACTCCCAAAGTGCTGGGATTACAAGCATAAGTCATCAGGCCTGGCCTGCCTTTTTTCCTTATAGCATTAATCACTACTTAAAATGATCTTTTGGGCTGGGAGCAGTGGCTCATGCCTGTAGTCCTAGCAATTTGGAAGGCCAAGGTGGGCAGATCACTTGAGGTCAGGAGTTCGAGACCAGCCTGGCCAACATGGCAAAACCCCATCTCTACTAAAAATACAAAAATTAGCCGGGTGTGGTGGCGGGTGCCTGTAATCCCAGCTATCTGGGAGGCTGAGGCAGGAGAATCGCTTGAACCTGGGAGGCCGAGGTTGTGGTGAGCCAAGATCCTGCCACTTCACTCCAGCCTGGGCGATGGAGCGAGACTCTGTCTCAAAAAATAAATAGGCCGGGTGCGGTGGCTCACCCCTGTAATCCCAGCACTTTGGGAGGCCGAGGTGGACTGATCACCTGAGGTCAGGAGTTTGAGACCAGCCTGACCAACATGGAGAAACCTTTGTCTCTACTAAAAATACAAAATTAGCTGGGCATCGTGGCGCATGCCTGTAATCCCAGCTACTCGGGAGGTTGAGGCAGGAGAATCGCTTGAACCTGGGAGGTGGAGGTTGCGGTGAGCCGAGATTGTGCCATTGCACTCCAGCCTGGGCAACAAGAGTGAACTCTGTCTCAAAAAATAAATAAATAAAATAAATAAATAAATTAAATTAAATAATCTTTTGGATGGGCGTGTGGCTCACGCCTGTAGTCCCAACACTTCGGGAGGCCAAGGCAGGTAGATCATTTGAGGTCAGGAATTCAAGACCAGCCTGGCCAACGTGGTGAAACCCCTTCTCTACTAAAAATACAAAAATAGGCCCGGGCGCGGTGGCTCACGCCTGTAAGGCAAGCGCTTTGGGAGGCTGAGGCGGGCGGATCACTTGAGGTCAGGAGTTCAAGACTAGCCTGGGGAGCATGGTGGAACCCCGTCTCTACTAAAAATACAAAAAAGAAATAGCTGGGTGTTTTGGCGCATGCCTATAATCCCAGCTACTCGGGAGGCTGAGGCAGGAGAACTGCTTGAACCTAGGAGGCAGAGGTTGCAGTGAGTCGAGATCATGCCATTGCACTCCAGCCTGGGTGACAGAGCGAGACTCCGTCTCAAAAAAAAAAAAAAAATAGGTGGGCATGATGGCACACTCTTGTAATCCCAACTACTTGGGAGGCTGAGGCAGGAGAATTGCTTGAGCCCAGGAGGTGGAGGTTGCAGTGAGTCGAGAACGTGCCCCTGCACTCTAGCCTGGACGACAGAATGCGACTCTGTCTTAAAAAATAAATAAAATAAAATAATCTTTTAGGCTAGGGGTGGTGGGCTCATGCCTGTAATCCTAGCACTTTGGAAGGCTGAGGCAGCTGGATCACATGATGCCAGGAGTTTGAGACTAGCCTGGCCAACAGGGAGAAACACTATCTCTACTAAAAATATAAAAATTGGGCCGAGCGCAGTGAGTCACGCCTGTAATCCCAGCACTTTGGGAGGCTGAGGCCATCATATCAATTGAGGTTAGGAGTTCAAATCCAGCCTGGCCAACATGGTGAAACCCCATCTCTACTAAAAATACAAAAATTAGCCAGCCGTGGTAGTGGGTGCCTATAATTCCAGCTACTCAGAATGCTGAGGCAGGAGAATTGCTTGAGCCCAGGAGGCAGATGTTGCAGTGAGCCGAGATCAAACCACTGCACTCCAGCCTAGGGAGACAGAGAGAGACTCTGTCTCAAGAAAAATAAAAATAAATAAACAAAATGATCTTTTTTTTTCTTTTTTCTCTTTTTTTTTTTGAGATGGAGTCTCTCTTTGTCGCCTAGGCTGGAGTGCAGTGGCGTGATCTCGGCTCACTGCAAGCTCTGCCTCAGCCTCCCGAGTAGCTGGGACTCCAGGTGCCTGCCACCACGCCCGGCTAATTTTTTTTTGTATTTTTAGTAGAGATGGGGTTTCACCGTGTTAGCCAGGATGGTCTCGATCTTCTGACCTGGTGATCCGCCCGCCTCAGCCTCCCAAAGTGCTGGGATTACAGGTGTGAGTCACCACGCCCGGCCTTAAAATTATCTTTTAAATAACGCCTTGTTTCTTCCCTAAAAAAATGCAGGGAAGGAGCTGGGTCTACTTTGCCTTCGGATCCTTGGGGGATCCAAAACAGCGGCAGGCATAGAGCTCAATAAATGTTGAAATAATAAATTTTGGAGAAAGCAAACACCTCTCTCTCTATATATATTTTTTGTTTGTTTGTTTGTTTGTTTTGAGACAGAGTCTCGCTCTGGTGCCCAGGCTGGATTGCAGTGGGACGATCTTGGCTCACTGCAACCTCTGCCTCCCGGGTTCAAGCAGTTCTCCTGCCTCAGCCTCCTGAGTAGTGAGATTACAGGCACGCACCACCACGCCTGGCTAATTTTTGTATTTTTAGTAGAAACGGGGTTTTCACCATGTTGGTCAGGCTGGTCTTGAATTCCTGACCTCGTGATCCACCTGCCTCGGCCTCCCAGAGTGCTGGGATTACAGGTGAGAGCCACTGCGCACCACCACACCTCTACATATTTATGGAAGCTGTAAGGCATGTTGGAGATTATGGCACCAGCTCCTTCATTTGACAGGTAGGGAAATGGAAGACCAGAGAGCTGAACTGATGTGCCAAGTGACACAGTGAATTTGTGACAAAAGTGTCCTTTTCTACCTTTCCCAGTGCTTTCACATATATCATTTTATTTTCCTATTTTCCTGGTGCTTTGGCAGAGTCTTTGGGCAATGGTTGGGTCTCCAAAACCTTTTCAATTACCAAAGAGGCAGGATGGATTAGTGACTTCGTCCCACACCCCTGGGAGGGGCCCCAGGGAAGAGCAGTAGTAACTGGACGCCTTCCCTGAGTCCAAAGCAAAGACACTCTAGGACACCTGATTCTCTGGGAACATACTGACTGAGCCCCCTCTCCTAGAGGGGAACAGTGAATACTTGCTTCCCTGGGGTTAAGGTAGCCATTTAGTGTTTGAACAGTGGAGAGACTGACCCAGGCCCTGCAATTACATTGCTGGGTGACCTTGGGCAGCACGTAAGTGACCCGCTTCCTCTATTGCCCCATCTGTAAAATGGGTGGGTGTGAAGCATTAGGATCTTTGCGGTTGGAAGGACCGTCCCTACTGACCCAGTTAGTTGGTAGGAGTTGTGCCTGTGGGATTTTTTTTTTTTTTTTTTTTGAGACGGAGTCTCGTTCTGTCGCCCAGGCTGGAGTGCAGCGGCGTGATCTCGGCTCACTGCAAGCTCTGCCTCCCGGGTTCACGCCATTCTCCTGCCTCGGCCTCCCAGGTAGCTGGGACTACAGGCGCCCGCCACCACGCCCGGCTCATTTTTTTGTATTTTTAGTAGAGACGGGGTTTCACCGTGTTAGCCAGGATGGTCTCCTGACGTCGTAATCCACCCGCCTCGGCCTCCCAAAGTGCTGAGATTACAGGCGTGAGCCACCGCGCCCGGCCGGGTTTTGAATACTGGAATATTCAATAAACCTTTTTTTTTTTTTTTTTTTTTTTTTTGAGACAGTGTTTCGCTCTTGTTGCCCAGGCAATGGCGCGATCTCGGCTCACCGTAACCTCTGCCTCCCGAGTAGCTGGGATTACATGCTATTCTCCGGCCTCAGCCTCCCGAGTAGCTGGGATTACATGCATGCGACACCACGCCCGGCTAATTTTGTATTTTTAGTAGAGACTGGGTTTCTCTATATTGGTCAGGCTGGTCTCGAACCACTGACCTCAGGTGATCCGCCCGCCTCAGCCTCCCAAAGTGCTGGGATTACAGGCGTGAGCCACCGCGCCCGGCCAAAACCTTTCAAACCTGAGAATGAATGGATCGAACTGCTGGAGAGGTCGGTGTGCTGGAGTTGCTAAACTGCTGGGAGTTTCCCAGCTCTTAAGGGAAGATCGAGGGGTCAAAGGTCGGGTTCCGGTCAAGCCCACAGAGAACCGGAAGTCCCAGATCCGGTCGGCTCGGAGCCCAGGGCTCCAGCCGGGCTACTCACGCTCCGGAGGCGGAGCTTCAGCAGCGGGAGGGGGAGGAATCTGGGGCCTCCCAATGGCAGCTCGGGTGTCTTCCATCGCAGCCAATCAACGTCGGGCGACGGTCAAATTTAAACTCCTCTCCCACCTCCTCCGCCTGGACCTGTCGGGAAAGCGTTTGTAGTTATTGCGGCTGCTGGACACGCCCCGCCGCCGAAGAGGCGGGAGAAGGGCGGGGCCTTTCTCCGAGTTGGCCTATCACTACGGGCAGCCTGCGGAGAGGCGGGCGGCGGCGCCAATCGGGGCGAGCAGCTGGAGCCCGGCGGAGCAGTTGGCTGGAGTTGTTGCAACTTTTTTCGAAAGCTGGGTTTCCCGGGAGATCCCAGGCGGTGACAGAGTGGAGCCATGGCCAGAGGTATTTGCCCAAGCGGACGGCACCGGAGCGGCTGGGTCGGGGGTCGTGCTGGAGGGGTTGCCGGGGTGGAGGCAGCGGCTGCGGGGAGACGTCCTCCTCGGGTGGCTCGGGGCAAGCTTGGGGACCCGCGTTGGGGGAGAGGGGGTGCTGCTGCGGAACCCGCCGGCCACCCCCTGCGGCTCCAGATGCCCCCAGAAACTCCTCCCACTGCCGTGCTTCTGTTTCCCTTCTATGAAGTGAACACCTGCGGGCCTGCCTCTCCACGGCAGCAGATCCATATGTCAGAGCTCTTTGGAAACTAAAGCGCAGGGCACCTCCAGGGAATAGGTGTTATTGATAGAAGTGGGGCGGGGGCAGGAGTGAGGCTTCGCCCACTTTGGGGCCCTCTCTCTTTGGGAAAGGAGGTGATCCCGAGGCGAAGGCGCAGATCGATAACCTGCATATTGGGGTGTGCGTCAGGGTGGACACCGCAGCAGGCGCCTTTCCTCCCTCCCCACGTCCTGAGTCAGCTCTGCGCCGCTGGAGCGAAGGCCGGGCCCCGCTGGCCCACTTTGGGGTGAAACGGGTTCCTGGCATCTCGCGGGCGCGGTCGTTCGCCCCGCATCTGGTCAGGACTTCGCCCCCCGGTAGATGGCTTGGGTGGGCTTGTACAGTCCTGGGAGGCGATGCCCTGTCTGAAGTCCTCTGCATACTTAGTTGGCTGTCAGGACAGTCCCTCCCGGGTATGCGGCAAAGAGATCTCCAACCGCTTGGTCATTTCCAGCCACTGCGTCTCCTTCACGCCAAAGGGCCAAAAACTTGAGCGTGAAAGTTGACTAGAATTAGTATTAAAAAAAAAAAGTTTTGGTATTATATTTTTCTCAAAATTTCAAGGCTTCAAGTGTTAGTAGGAATTTGCTTTAGTGCAGTATGCTCCCTATAGCAATAATAATGAATAAAATAATGATTCATTCAGCAAATATATATTGGGTCCCTTTGTTTTCAGGCCCTGAAGTCAGTTGCATCATCTATTCTCCTAGCATCCCTAGAGGTTCTTTTGGGATAAGACTTACCCAGAGCCCGATGAAAAAATGAGGCATAGTAAACTTCAGGTTAAAGAGCTTCATCACCCAACTCTTGGAGAAAATTAATACTAATATTTGTCCTTAGAAAAGTGTTAAGCATCTAAAAGTATATTTAACATTATCTGACTAATTTATCTGACAAATTTTAATAAAACTATGCTTCCTGGGTTCATTTTTCTCATCACAGCAAAATCATTTAAACTACTTGTTTTAAAAGTAGTGCATTAATTAATCTATGAAGAAAACTAACCATCTATCATTGAAATACTTAAAATATGACTAAATAATAATTATGGCCAGGCACGGTGGCTCACACCTGTAATCCTAGCACTTTGGGAGGCCAAGGCGGGCAGATCACCTGAGGTCGGGAGTTCGAGACCAGCCTAACCAACATGGAGAAATCCCGTCTTTACTAAAAATACAAAATTAGCCGGGCATGGCAGCGCATGCCTGTAATCCCCACTACTTGGGAGGCTGAGGTAAGGAGAATTGCCTGAACCTGGAAGGTGGAGCTTGCAGTGAGCCGAGATTACGTCACCGCACTCCAGCATGGGCAACAGAGCAAGACTCCATCTCAAAAAAACAAACAAGAACAATAACAAAATAATAATAATTACCACTGAGGGCCAGGCACTTTATTAACTCAATTGATCTTTACAAATTGTTATTCTCATTTTTTGGAAGAGGAAGCCTGAAGTCCAAACTTGCTGTCCAGACTCTAGCTTGGCTGGGTCTTTGCTTGTGCCACCCAACCTCCCTTACTTACCCAAAGCGAAGATAATGTTTGTCAGCTCCTCCCATGGCCAGCTTACAAATCACCTATGTAATTATTAGTTATTGATTCTCACTGTCTCACTTGACCCCCAAATTAGTAGTTACCTGTTTCTTAGGCTTTACTGCCCTTGCAAGCTATTAAATTGGATATCTAGATTTAGATTTTTTTTTTGAGACAGAGTCTCTCTCTGTCGCCCAGGCTGGAGTACAGTGGAGTGATTTCAGCCTGCTTCACCCTCCCTCTCCTGTGTTCAAGTGATTCTTGTGCCTCAGCTTCCCAAGTAGCTGAGATTACAGGCACCTGTCACCACACCCAGCTAATTTTTGTATTTTTAGTAGAGACGGGGTTTTGCCATGTTGGCCAGGCTAGTCTTGAACTCCTGACCTCAGGTTATCTGCCCGCCTCGGCCTCCCAAAGTGCTGGGATTACAGGCAAAAGCCACCATGCCTGGCCAATATTTAGAATTGTAAATACCAAATCATTTACAGCACTTCAAATGAACAGTCTTTTTCTTCTAGAAAATTGGGCTTTGAACTTGCAATTCACTTTGAGAGCCCTGCTGGGTCACAGAAACAAACTGGTCAGATGCCAGGCAACACCTCACTCATTTTGAAGTTTTATAAGCATGCAAATATTTACAACCCCAATATATTAGTCTCAGGGGTCAGTCCACCTACCTTTCACTATTTCTACTGCCATTGTTGAATGGTCTCTTGGTTGGTTGCCCTCCTCATTTTGCCATCTTCAGTTCATTAACCCTTAGCACCTGGTGGGAGGTCTCCAAAAATATAGACCTTTTTTTTTGGGAGACAGAGTCTCACTCTGCCACCCAGGATAGAGTGCAGTGGCACAATCTTGGCTCACTGCAAACTCCGCCCCCCTGGGTTCAAGTGACTCTCCTGCCTCAGCCTCCCAAGTAGCTGGGATTACAGGCATGCGCAACCACGCCAAGCTAATTTTTGTATTTTTAGTAGAGACAGGGTTTCGCCATGTTGGCCAGGGTGGTCTCAAACTCCTGATTTCAGGTGATTTGCCCTCCTCTGCCTCCCAAGGTGCTGGGATTACAGGTGTGAGCCACTACGCCCAGCCGGTGTATTTGTTATATACGTATAAACTTGCGGAGAAAGGACTGTTTTGAAACTTAAATTGAATGATCTGTATTTACGTCTTCTAGATACTGGAGCTGCAGAATTGAGAGGAATAGGTGCTAGACTTGTAATGTGTCCCCTGCAATTGGGGGCTCAAATGCAGAGAAAGCTATGACCATGAGTGGGGCGTGAGGTGTGGCTCGGTATATTAGAATGTGAAATGGACAAGATTATCTATGTGGGTGCTTCCTGCTCCAAAACCATGATTCTCATGGCAGTTAAGCTGCAAAACTTCTCTGCCTTGCAGAAATAGAAGATGCTTTCAAATGGCTCAACCTGGTTATCAGAGTGTCACTTTCGAATCCTCTTTCACCCTCTGGGTAATCTTTTGGATATTCAACTGTAGTAGGCTCTGCAGAGGGCATAGGCAGAGTACCTAGCCCACTGGAGTTAGTGGTTGGGCTGGAGACCCGGCCTTGAAGGATGCTAAAGCATGAGCTGATTTGGGAGGGATTGTCTGAGCAGTGACCTGTCACCACCTAATCCTACTCAGTCTTATCCGTTCCAATGGGAGGCGAGGGAGGCTAGGTGGGAGGATGGCTACAAACAGCCATTTGCTTATCTGTGGATGTTGGAAGGTGCTCTGGTGGATTATGGAATTCAAGGTTCTTGGTTTTTACCCATGAGGACACTGAGGCCCAGACTGGGGAAGTGACTTGGCGATGGTCACAAAACATCTCTGGGCAGATGCAGGGAAATAAGTCCAGCCCCTGAATCCCAGGCCATGGGCCAGGCTGCAGGAGCTGGATGCCTTGAAGTATCTTGTTTGCATCTATGACTTTGCACAAATACGTGAATCTGGCTGTGGGCCCTCAAGCCTTAATGGCCACAGAGTAGTGGTGCAGGGCAGTGAGCTATGCTGAAACAGCCACCAGAGTGACGGGAACCTCGTCTGTCTTTGGGGGCATTTTCTCACGGCGGGATAGGAGAACAAGGTGACGTGTTAAACCCTTCTGCAATACCATTTGCTCCTCCCAAACTCCATTTCCTCATCTGTAACCAGGAAGGGTAGTGGCTGGGAGGGCAAGGCCCTGGGGTCAGTTGGCTGGGGCTGAAAACCCATCTAGTTCTGAGAACTTGGCCAAGCTCCTCACTTTCTCCATCTGTTGAAAAGAGATAATAATGGTGTCTACCTTTGCAGGGCTGCTGTGAGGTTTCAATGAGATAACGGCAAGAGACTCGCCCAGGAAACCGATCATTATAACCCCTGGCTCTGTCTCCCCAGGGCTTCCTACCGGTCAGGTACAGCCCTTCTGGGTTTGACACCTGGCCCCATCACTTCCTAGTTCTGTGGCCCGGGACAAACCCCTGCACATCCCTTGAGTCACAGTGTCACCATTGTAAGCTGGGATGCCGACAGGACCTAGCCCCGTGGGCGTGCGGGGAGGATTCAATGCCTGTGAAACTCTCGGTGGGCACAGCGCCGGGCACACCCGAGGGCTTGGCCTGGCGCGTTCACCGCTGCTGATTTCGCCTGGCACAGACCGGGTTCCCAAAATATCCGCAGAGCCAGCGGAAAAAGGAGCCGGGCGGGCTGGCGGGAGGGCGGGCGGGAGCCTGGGCTGTCATGACGGTGTTTCCCACCCCTTCCTCCGCGAGTGGCTGAGGCCGCGCGAGAGGGGGCGCGCCCGAGCCGGGATTCGCCGCGCCCGCCCGCCCGCCCTCCGGAGCGGCCTGGCGGCGCCGCCCCTACCAGCCCCCTCCCCGGGCCGGGCGCCGGACGGTGGGCGGCTGCGAGCGGGCGGGCGGGCTGCGGAGGACGCGCCGCCTGCGCCTCCCTCCCTGCGTGCCTCGCCCCGGGCGGCCCGGGGCTGCCGCGGTGCGCGGGTGCCGGGCCCTGCCTCGCCGGCCATGGGGGAAGGGGGCGCCGTGGGGCGCCGCCGGCCCTTCCCCGGGGCGCCGCGGCGGCGCTGGTGGCGGCGGCAGCAGCAGCAGCAGCGGCAGCGGCAGCGGTGGTGGCCGGGCCGCGGCGGCGGCGGCGAGGGCGCGGGGCGCGCCGCCATGGGCCTGGCCGGGCTGCAGGTGGGTGTGTCGGGCCCGGCCGCGCGGGGGGCGGGCGGCGCGCGGGGCCTGGCCGGGCCGGGCGGCGGGAGGGCGACGCGGGCTCCGGCCCGGCCCTCCCGGCTGCGCGGGCGGCTCACCAGAGCCAGGGCCTCGAAATATGGCTGCGGCGGGAGGCGCCGTCGCGGCGCCCGGCCCGGGCGGCTCCGCTCCCCGCCCCGCCGCGCCCTGAGCGCCCCCTCCCCCGCTTCCCCCGGGTCCCCCTCTCCAGGCAGGAAGATGTCCAAGCCCCGCGCGGTGGAGGCGGCGGCGGCGGCGGCGGCGGTGGCAGCGACGGCCCCGGGCCCGGAGATGGTGGAGCGGAGGGGCCCGGGGAGGCCCCGCACCGACGGGGTAAGCAGGCACCCTCCCCGCACCCCTGCGGCGCGCCCGCCGGGCCGGGGCCGCGAGCACATGGGCGACCCCGGGTACCCGCCCGGGGCGCCCGGCCGGGCCGCTTCCTTTGCTGCCGCCTGGCTGGGAGTGGCGCCCACACGGCTCCGCCATGAGCCTGGCGGTGTTTGACCTCGGAAAAGTTTGACTGCGCCTTCATGGCGTCTCCGCAGCCCAAGACCCTACTTCCCCGGAAGTGGTCGCGGTCCCAGGCTGTGCGGGGCCTGCGCGGGCCCCTCGGAGAGGTCACGGGTCTCACCGCCTCGGTGTTGAATGGTCCCCGAGGCGGCGAGGGCCCGGCGTTGCTTCTGGGGACGCCCTCCTCCGTCTGTACTTACTCAGAGGAGGGGCCCCACGCCCAGAGACGCCCGCAGTGACCTGAACTGCCCCACCGCCCCGTCCACTCTCTTACTGACGCCCAGGTGCGGCTTGCGACAAAGTGGCCGCCCCGAATGCGCTGGCTGTGGCCCCTGCTCTTCCCAGCTTCCCCAGTCACCCTGAGAGAAGTCCTCCTGTCGCAGCCCTGGGAGGCTGCGGGGCTGCAGTGATTTGAGAGGGGTCAGGCTGCGGCACTCATGGGGCTCTGGCTGTGCTGACAGGCCCTCCAGCCGCCCTCAGCACCAAGTGGTTAATCAGGTTCCCCGGGGCGTGTTTCTGTGCTGAGTCCCTGAGGCTCCTGCCAGGGGAGTGAACTCCTAAAGATAGCCTAGCTCTTCACATGCCCAGGTCCTTTTGACCTCCCTGTTGCGGGTAGGCTGTCTCCTTCCTATATAGACCTTGGGTTGCAGCCGACTCTCCTGCTGGCCAGCTGTCCCCTTAGTGATTTAGAGACCAGCGCGTTCAGGAAACGTTTCACGGGACCTGGGATTCTAAACCTGCCAGTGCTCTCCTGAGACAACGGGGGCTGGCATCCCCTGGTAGCCCAGTTTTTGAAAAACGGTGTTGTCTGATTTTCATCTTTTGTATTCCTCCTCCTCGTGAATGCTCTAGGATCTTCTTCTTCAAGCCTCTTTCAGAATATGCTTTTGTCTTTTTAGGAGAACGTATTTACCGGGCAGTCAAAGATCTATTCCTACATGAGCCCGAACAAATGCTCTGGAATGCGTTTCCCCCTTCAGGAAGAGAACTCAGTTACACATCACGAAGTCAAATGCCAGGGGAAACCATTAGCCGGAATCTACAGGAAACGAGAAGGTAAGCTTTTGAAATGGCCTCGTTCTGATCCCAGCTGGTCGGGTTGCAGAAGCCTCTGTCCTCTGCAAGAATGCACATATATATTTATCCAACCTTTTCAGTCTCAGATTCGAGAGGTTTGAGCCATGTTCTGTCTTGCTGCTGAAAGAATGGCTTGTCCCAGGGTGTGTGCCCTGTAGGTCTGACAGGTTCTCCCTGCTTTCACAAGAGTTAGCATATCCTTCAAGCTTGATTGTCTTGCTTAGTTGCAAAAATAACATACCTGACCCACAATTAGAGAGGCTCACAAGTGCTGAAAGTGCAGAAGTCATGAATTCAGGTTGTACAGACCAGGCGATTGCAGACCTAACTAATGTGTTCGTGTAGGGAACTGACTTCCTTCCCTTTTATGAGCTGGCCTTGACCCCATTTCTTTTTCTTTTTTTGAGACGGATTTCCGCTCTCGTCCCTCAGGCTGAAGTGCAATGGCACGATCTCAGCTCACTGCAACCTCCGCCTCCTGGGCTCAAGCGATTCTCCTGCCGCAGCCTCCCGAGTAACTGGGATTACAAGCGGCCGCCACCACGCCCAGCTAATTTTTGTATTTTTGGTAGAGACGGCATTTCACCGTGTTGGCCAGACTGGTCTCAAACTCCTGACCTCAGGTGATCCACCTGCCTTGGCCTCCCAAAATGTTGGGATTACAGGCATGAGCCACCGCGCCTAGCTGCCTTGACCCCATTTCTAGAGTTTCTTGCCACTCAAGCATTTGGTGTTAGTTTCTGAAGCAGCATCCTATGCAATGAGATTTGGAGTTAAAATGTTAAACCCGAAAATACAGGGTTAATGAAAACGGTCTGGTCTTGCAAAACAGACTGAAACCTCTTAGACATCTTGCTCTAATCCAAATATTCCCTTTCAAAGCTGCAGTGGGGAGTGTCAGCTTTCCCCAATTCACCATGCTCTCTTCTAATTAAAACTTGTTTGAAAGAAGCAGAGCCTCTGGCTGCCAGCAGCTCCGTACAAGGAAGCCTTGTGTTCGCTAACAGAAAGTGTCATAAATGACGATTTGGCATGAACTCTAGGCCGGATCTGAGAACCAGGGCTGGGCAAGCCCTGAACTGGGGACAGGAGCCCACCCTGTGCTTGATCTCCCCTGGTACACAGGGCAATATTCTTTTATTTGATCTTCAGATGACTTGGGTTCCAATCTTAAGTTTGCCACCTGAAAGAAGGAGGCTTAGATAGGTTGCTGCTCTCTTCTGAGCCTCTGTTTTCTCATCTGTAAATGGGGAGAGAGGAGTCTGACCTCACACACACAGGACTGTTTTGAAGGGTGGTTGCAGCGTGGATGCCAAAGGGCTTTGTGGTGGACTCCATGTGCCAGCTCTTCACCCCTGGACTGCCAGCTCATCCCTGGACCTGTGGCACTTAGAATTCCTGCCCACAGGGTTGGGGAGAGGCGCTGTCTATAAATGGTAGTTGCCCGGACTCTAGTCCTTTAAAATAGGGCAGTCTATACATTGTACCAAATGGTGGCCTGGTATACAAGCTAGTGTATTTGGCTCATGGTTTTACTAAATGGCCATGATTAGAATTTTGGGTCAGAGTCCGGGCATGGTGGCTCGGGTTTGTAATTCCAGTACTTTGGTAGGCCAAGGCAGGAGGATTGCTTGAGCCCAGGAGTTTGAGACCAGCCTGGGCAACATAGTGAGGCCTCATCTCTACAAAAATGAAAATAAAAAAAATTAGCCTGGCATGGTGGCATGCATCTGTAGTCCCAGCTGCTTGGGAGGCTAAGGCGGGAGGATCCCTAGCACCCAGGAGTTTAAAGCTGCAGTGAGCTATGATCATGCCACTGCACTCCAGCGTGGGGAACAGACAGAAACCCCATCTCTAATATAAAAATAAAAAGAATTTAGGTCAGCTGGACTTTGGAGACCCCAAGGTCCAGGCTCTGGTCCTTGATTCTGCTGTGATACAGACTGAGTGACAGATGATGTTCACGGGCACCACACACTCCTGGGCCTGATGTCCTGGCTTTAATTCTCTCTGATTTCACCCAGGAAGGTGTGTAGAGGAGGAAGAAAGATCTGGATGGTTTTAATGGTTTTTGTTTGTTTTTTTTGAGACAGAATCTCGCTCTGTCTTACAGTCTGGAGTGCAGTGGTGCATCTCGGCTCACTGCAACCTCCATCTCCCGGGTTCAAGCAATTATCCTGCCTCAACCTCCCAAGTAGCTGAGATTACAGGTGCCCGCCATCACGCTCGGCTAATTTTTTGTATTTTCAGTAGAGATGGGGTTTCACCATGTTGGCCAGGCTGGTCTTGAACTCCTGACCTCTGGTGGCCCACCCGCCTTGGCCTCCCAAAGTGCTGGGATTACAGGTGGAGTCACTGTGCCCGGCCTAATGTATTTATTTATTTTTCTGTTTTGTTTATCTAGATATAGTTAATATATCATAACGTTCATTTTAAAGCATATGAGTCGGTGGTTTTTAGTATATTCACAGAGTTGTGCAACCATTACCACGGTCTAATTCCAGAATGTTTCCATCACCCCAGAAAGGTACCCATTAGGCGTCACCTTCGATTCCCCATCCCTCTAGTCCAAGGTAACCATTAAAGTACTTTCTGTTTCTGTGGATTTGCCTGTTCTGGACATTTCATATGGATGGAATCACAAAATACGTAGCCTTTTGTGTCTGGCTTCTTTCACTGAGCATCATGTTTTCAAGGTTCATCCGCGGTGTAATAAGTGTCAGTGCTTCACTCCTGTTTTTTATTTTTGAGAAGGAGTCTCTCTCTCTCACCCAGGCTGGAGTGCAATGGTGCAATCTTGGCTCACTGCAACCTCTGCCTCCCAGGTTCAAGCTATTCTCCTACCTCAGCCTCCCAAATAGCTGGGATTATAGGCGCACACCACCACGCTTGGCTAATGTTTTTATATTTTTAGTAGAGATGGGGTTTTACCATCTTGGCCAGGCTGGTCTCGAACTCCTGACCTCAGGGGAGCCACCCTGCCCAGCCCTTCATTCCTTTTTATGGCTGGATAATACTCCCTTTTGTGGATAGGCTACATTTTGTTTATTCATCTGTTGATGGACATTTGGGTTGTTTCCAGTTTTTGGCTATTACAAATAAGCTGTTACGTTCCTGCATAGATTTTTTTGGGGACATATGTTTTTAATTCTCTGGAATAGATGCCTAGGAGTGAAATTGCTGGGTCATATGGTAACTCTGTGTTTAACTTTTTGGGAAAATGTCAAACTGTTTCTAAAGTGGCTGCACCATTTTATATCTGTGAGCAGCGTACTATTTACTTAATTTTTTTTCTGTTTTTTTTTTGAGACAGAGTCTCACTCTTTCGCCCAGGCTGGAGTGCAATGGCATGATTTTAGCTCACTGCAACCTCCGTCTCCCAGGTTCAAGCAGTTCTCCTGCCTCAGCCTCCCGACTAGCTGGGATTACAAGTGTCCGCCAGTACACTTGGCTGATTTTTGTATTTTTAGTAGAGATGGGGTTTACCATGTTGGCCAGGCTGCTCTTGAACTCCCGACCTCAGGTGATCCACCCACCTCGGCCTCCCAAAGTGCTGGGATTACAGGCAGGAGCCACCGTGTCCAGCCTATTTACTTAGTTATTTAAAAGTAAAACATTTTTTAAAAAGGTAAGCAGTTTTCCAACACTGGCACTCCACAAGTGTTTTAAGTGACAGATCATTGCAGTGTGTCTCCCGATACCCAGGCCAGTCTGCTGGGGCACCATGCTGAGAACTGCTGTGAACCTGGGGCTTCAACCCCACTAGAAGGGGACCTTCTTTTTCTTCAGAGTCTGAAATGAAGGGTGCCAGGCAGCTCTTGGGGAAGAGTTTCTGCTTTGTCACCTTACTCCTGTCCCCTAATGCTGTCCCAGCCTTCAGGAATGGAGCTTTTGATCTGAGTCTGCAACCTGATTCCTGAAAGCTATTGATCAAGCGCCCTTGCCAGCGTCTCCGTCTCTGGTGCTTCTGCCTCACAGGCTCTCTATCTCCCACGTCAAGACGCAAAAGCCTAAAACCTCTGCCCAGTGTCTTGGTCAAAAAATCGAGCTGGAGCTAGGCACTCCCCCTGTCATAGCCCATAGCGGACACAGGGCTTAACAGGCCAAGGGCACTCCTGCCTGACAAACCCAGGATCCTGTCTTCTCAAAGCTTGTCTTAGAATGCAGCTGGTCGTCTGGAAATTGAGAGACAGAGTACAGAATAAACCCCTGTCTTTCCCCCACCTCCGCCTGCAGAGAAAAGAAATGCTGGGAACGCAGTACGGAGCGCCATGAAGTCCGAGGAACAGAAGATCAAAGACGCCAGGAGAGGTCCCCTGGTACCTTTTCCAAACCAAAAATCTGAAGCAGCAGAACCTCCAAAAACTCCACCCTCATCTTGTGATTCCACCAATGCAGCCATCGCCAAGCAAGCCCTGAAAAAGCCCATCAAGGGCAAACAGGCCCCCCGAAAAAAGTAAGTGCCCCCTTCAGTCCTCTTCCTAACATGGAGCAGTTTGGTTCCTCTGACGCCAGGGAAGCCTGCTCAGGTGCCTATGGGGGTTCAGTGGCCACCTCTCAGCCTCTCTCACGTCAGAGACTCAGATGCCCCAAGTCATCAGCAGGGATGCCACTGTTTGTCAGTTTCTGGATCTGGCATGGGTCCAGAGTTCAAGAGCCTCTCTTTCCTCCCCTCCTCACCCACCCCAGCATAAGCAGCCTTTGTTTTTTAAATTTATTTTTTTGTTTGTCTTTTTTGGTGATTGGTGTTTTGTGTTTTTTTTTTTTTTTTTTTTGAGACAGAGTCTCTTGTTGCCCAGGCTGGAGTGCAATAGTGCGATCTCAGCTCACTGCAAACACCACCTCCTGGGTTCAAGCGATTCTCTTGCCTCAGCCTCCTGAGTAACTGGGATTACAGGTGCATGCCACCATGTCCCGCTTATTTTTGTATTTTTATTAGAGACAGGGTTTCACCATGTTGGTCAGGCTGGTCTCAAACTCCTGACCTTGTGATCTGCCTGCCTCAGCCTCCCAAAGTCCTGGGATTACAGACGTGAACCACCATGCCCGACTGTTGTGTTTTTTGAGACAGGGTCTTATTCTGTTATCCAGGCTGGAGTGCAGTAGCTCACTGCAGCCTCAACCTCTCAGGACCAAGTGATCCTCCTACTTCAGCCTCCCGAGTAGTTGGGACCATAGGTGTGCACCACCATGCCCGGCTAATTTCTTTCCTTTTTTTAGAGATGGGGTTTTGCTGTGTTGCCTGGGTTGGTCTTGAACTCCTGGGCTCAAGTGATCCTCCCTCCTCAGCCTCCCAGAGTGTTGGCATTACAGGCATGAGGCACTGCGCCCAGCCAGCAGCCCGTCTTTGAAACTCCTCTGAGGCCCTCATGGGCAGGTGACTGAGTGACCCGCAGGCTCCAGTGGACAAAGGTGTTTAAGTGACATCATCTCCAAGGAGCTGTGTGCCTCCAGGTTTTCAGTCCTGATATTTATTTTCTCCTCTTCCCCTCTTACCCAGAGCTCAAGGAAAAACGCAACAGAATCGCAAACTTACGGATTTCTACCCTGTCCGAAGGAGCTCCAGGAAGAGCAAAGCCGAGCTGCAGGTAGTCACGTGCTTTAAATTCCAGTTTGTGGAGGGGCAGGGTGGCCCACCAGGCAGTGCGTGGCGTGTGAATATGTGTGTGTGTCCTCAGCCTTGTTTTCGTCATCTTGGGGCAAGTCTCTTGGCCCCTCTGGACTTGGTTTTCTCCTGGATCTATCGGGGATCCTCACAAAGCTTGTCCTGCCTTTCTGCTGGGGTCACTGCAGGGCTTGGTTAAGACACTTGTGTGAAGGAACCTTGTGACTTGTAGCATGTGGCAGGGAAAGCCAGGCGCGACTCTGAAGGTGGATTTTCCAGGACTTGTTGGCAGAGCCATTGGGAGCCTGGGACTGTGGGAAAGGCTGCCTGTTCTTTCAGAGGCTTTTCTTGTCTGTTTTCTGGAAGTTTCCATGTTGTGGCCCAGGGTGTTAAACAGCAGTGGCTTGGAGCCACTTGCTGGTTGCGTAGCCTCGGGCCAGTCACTTACCCTGTCCATGCCTTGGCTCTCCAGTCTGTAAAATGGTACAATAATGTAGTACCTGCTAGAGCTGTGGTGAGCATTCAATAAATGTGGTCATGCAAGAGGAACCCTTAGAACCATGCTTGGCACTCAGTAAGTGCCAGCTAACTGTTACTATCGCCACCCCTGCTTCCTCAGTGTTGTCACTCCCGTCTGCTCTTTCCCACACTGCTACCATGCTAGGAGCCTGCAGACCAGTGAGCAGCACTGGCTGGAAGGCCAGCTGGCCTATGCGGGCCTCCGCTGCCATGTTTGCAGAGGGTTGAGCTATGCGGCAGGCAGTCAATATTTGCTGCAGTGAGGTGTGGTTATTGCCTTTCTGTGAAGGAAACCCAGGGCATGGCAGGTCCCTCTGCTCTTCCCCCTCAGGGACACCTGGGGCTGCCCCTCTGCTCTCCCTCACCCCCACAGTGACCACTGGGTTGGGAGAGGTGCTCAGGATTGCATCCTACACAGAGAGGTGGGGACCCCGGCTTTGGCAGTTTCAGCATTTCAGCCCTCATGCGGACTCCTTCAGCGTTCTTGATGTTAAATGCGCAGATACACAGTGGTCTAGTATTCTTTCTCTTTTTCTTTTAATTGATGAAGCTTCATTTAAAAAAATTTTTAAAAAAGGTCCATTTTCTTCCCCACAGAGAGCAGCTTTGGTTTTATTGCCTGAAAAAGGCAATGTCTTTCAGCCAAGAATGAGCTGTTTAAAACATTTGTCGGCAGTGGGAGGCTGTGCTAGGTCACTTTTTTTTTTTTTTTTGAGGTGGAGTTTTGCTCTTGTTGCCCAGGCTGGAGTGCAATGGCGTGATCTTAACTCACCGCAACCTCCATCTCTTGGGTTCAAGTGATTCTCTTGTCTCAGCCTCCTGAGTAGGTGGGACTACAGGCATTCGCCACCACGCCCAGCTAATTTTGTATTTTTTTTTTTAGTGGAGATTGGATTTGTCCATGTTGGTCAGGCTGGTCTCGAACTCTCGACCTCGGGTGATACACCCACCTCAGCCTCCCAAAGTGCTGGGATTACAGACCACCGTGCCCGGCCTGCTAGGTCACTCTTAAAGACAGCACTGGGCCAGGTGCAGTGGCTCACACCTGTAATCCTAGCACTTTGGGAGGCCCAGGTGAGTGGATCATCTGAGGTCAGGAGTTTGAGACCAGCCTGGCCAACATGGTGAAACCTTGTCTCTACTAAAATACAAAAATTAGCCAGGTATGATGGCAGGTGCCTGTAATCCCAGCTACTCGGGAGGCTGAGTTGGGAGAATCACTTGAACCCAGGAGACGGTGGTTGCAGTGAGCTGAGATCGTGCCACCGCACTCCATCTTGGGTGGCTGAGCAAGACTCCGTCTCACAAAAAAAAAAAAAAAAAAAAAAAGACAGCACTGCAGACGGTGAGGTGGTGCCAGGCCACAGAATCCCAGACACCTCCCAGCCAGGGTTGGAGCTGCGGTGTGCCCACACACAGGGCCTCTGCTGAGCGTCCACCAAGGGCTGCTGTGGACTTTAGGGTAGGGGGAGCCGAGTTGGCCTTGTTAATAAGAAGCAAGAGTTTGTGCTGGGCAGAGTGAAGGCTGCGATGGGACAGGATGCAGGTCTGCTAAATCTTGCAGCAGATGAGCAGAAGGGAAGAACACACTTGCTTCCCTAAAGCACAGTCTGCAAACACAAGAAAGCTCGCCCTGTTCCTGGACCAGGAGCTGTGCTGTGCCCCCCACTGTTTGTGTTGGCTCTGCTGAGTGCAGCCATGCAAGCTGTTGTTGGCCAGGGCAGGGAGGCCATAGCTGGCCGGGATGACGTGGCTAGAGCTGGTCAGGGTGGAATATTTTCTGACTGCACAGATAAAGCCCAAGAACGGGACAGCTGGGGCTCATCGGAAGGGTGGGGTCAGTCCTGACCTGACTGCCATGTTGGGCCCAGGCTGTGGATCCAGGAGGGTGGGGCATAATACAGCCTGTTGTTGGCCAGATGATCTGGGGTGAAACTGCAATTCAGAGCCTCTTATATACCTCCACTGAGGCTGAAGACAGCAGCCAGGGCGGGCCTAGCGCCAGGGCGTGGGTCCTGGGCAACAGGGTGGGATCAGGGCTGCTGGGTTTGGACACAAGGTGGGCCTTGGAGAGATGCCCTATCCACCAAGTGCTTCACTGCAGGGGCCCCTTGGCCGGCCAGCCTGGCTGTGGGTGGGGTGGCAGCCAGCAGCGGGGCAGGGACCATGCCTCTTGGCAATGGCTGGGCTTCCTCATGCCCAGCTCGAACCCAGGGCCAGATGTGCAAGCAGCCTGTTGATTCCGCTTGGGAAGGTCCCCTCCTTCCTGGTCACAGGCGCTCCTCAACTGCCCTAGTTCCAACCTTGTATCCCTCCCACTCCATCTCCTTCTAGGCCCATCTGTGGGTTCCTGCCAGAAGTCCCTTTAGAAAACCCAGGGCTGGTTGTTTGCAGGCCCCAAATTCCAGGCCTTTGGGAGACTCAGCCTCCCTGGCTTTGTGCCGGGGCATCTGGCCGGGTCCCAGCTTCCCTCTGCGCATCTCCTACCTGCCGTGTTTGGTCCCAGCAGAAAAACCCCCATTCCACTACCCCGGTCTTCCCATGATCACTCCCGTTTACACGGGCCCCCGTACTTCTCAGCACTCTCTGCACACTTGCAATGAATGGGTCACACAGCAAGGTGGTTGTGTGTGTGATGGTGGTGGTGTTGCTTTGAGGGCCTGCTGTGTGCACTGTTCTAGACCAGGAGATTCCACAGTAAACCAGACCAGCCCATAGGGCTTGTTTTCGAATGGGGAGTAATTAACAACAAAAAAGACACCAGCTACTTAGGAGGCTGAGGTGGGAGGATTACTTGAGAGCAGAAGTTCAGTACCAACCTGGGCAACATTGTGAGACCCCATCTTTTGTGGGTTTTTTGTTGTTTTGTTTTTTTTGAGACAGAGTCTCACACTGTCACCTGGCCTGGAGTGCAATGGCGCGATCTTGGCTCACTGCAGCCTCCACCTCCCGGGTTCAAGTGATTCTCCTGCCTCAGTCTCCTGAGTACCTGGGATTACAGGCGCCCACCACCACGCCCAGCTAATTTTGTATTTTCAGTAGAGACAGGGTTTCACTGCGTTGGCCCGGCTGGTCTCAAACGCCTGACCTCATGATCCACTTGCCTCGGCCTCCCAAAGTGTTGGGATTACAGGCGTGAGCCACTGAGCCCGGCCGTGAGACCTCATCTTAAAAAATAATTAAAAAGGCCTCCCAAGTAGCTGGGACTACAGGTGCCCGCCACCACGCCTGGCTAATTTTTGGTGTTTTTAGTAGAGACGGGGTTTCACCGTGTTAGCCAGGATGGTCTTGATCTCCTGACCTTGTGATCCGCCCGCCTCGGCCTCCCAAAGTGCTGGGATTACAGGCGTGAGCCACTGCGCCCAGCCAAAAAGTTTTTAAAATGTTTTTATTTTGCAATTTTTTTTTTTTGAGACAGAGTCTCACCCTGTAGCCCGCGCTGGAGTGCAATGGTGCGATCTCGGCTCACTGCAACCTCTACCTCCCAGGTTCAAGCAATTCTCCTGCCTCAGCCTCCCAAGTAGCTGGGATTATAGGCGCTTCCCACCACGCCCAGCTGAGTTTTGTGTTTTTAGTAGAGACAGGGTTTCACGATGTTGGTCAGGCTGGCCTCAAACTCCTGACCTTGTGATCCACCCACCTCGGCCTCCCAAAGTGCTAGGATTACAGATGTGAGCCACTGCGCCTGGCCAATAATTTTAATTTTATAGAAAAGTTGCAAAGATAATACAGAGAGTTCCCCAGACTCCTTACCCATCTTCTCTCACTTAAGTTACTGTGGTGAATTTGTCACAGCTAAGTAACAACCGACATTGGTATATTACTGTTGGTTGAAGTTTTTTTTTGTTTTTCATTTTTTGTTTTGAGACAAGGTCTCACTCTTTTGCCCAGGCTGGAGTACAGTGGCATGATTATGGCTTACTAACCTCTGCCTCCTGGCCTCAGACTCCCAAGTAGCTTGGATTACAAGTGTGCACCACTATGCCCGGTTGATTTTTGTATTTTTAGTAGAGACAGGGTTTCGTCATGTTGGCCAGGCTGGTCTCGAACTCCTGACCTCAGGTGATCCACCTGCCTCGGCCTCCCAAATTGCTGGGATTACAGGCATGAGCCACTGCACCTGACCAAGTTTTTTTTTTTTTTTTTTTTTTAAATCTATTCCACCAATATGTATCTTTCTTTTTCTTTTTCTTTTTTTTTTTTGAGATGGAGTCTTGCTCTGTCGCCAAGGCCGGAGTGCAGTGGCGTGATCTCGGCTCACTGCAAGCTCCGCCTCCCAGGCTCACACCATTCTCCTGCCTCAGCCTTCCGAGTAGCTGGGACTACAGGTGCCCACCACCACGCCCGGCTAATTTTTTGTATTTTTAGTAGAGATGGGGTTTCACCGTGTTAGCCAGGATGGTCTCAATCTCCTGACCTCGTGATCCGCCCGCCTTGGCCTCCCAAAGTGCTGGGATTACAGGCGTATATCTTTCTTTTTTTTTAACCTTCTTGACCCTTATCTTTCATATCTTTTAAGTGGAACATTTAGTCCATTTATGTTTAAGGTTAATATTGATATGTGAGGTTTTGTTAGGTGTATTACTATTAAATAAGTTTATGGGAAGGTTTTTTTTGTTTTTTGTTTCTTTTTGAGATGGAGTCTTGCTCTGTCTCCCAGGCTGGAGTGCAGTGGTGCGATCTTGGCCTACTGCAAACTCCACCTCCTGGGTTCAAGCGATTCTCCTGCCTCGGCCTCCTGAGTAGCCGGGATTACAGGTGTGTACCACCATGCCCAGCTAATTTTTGTGTTTTTAGTAGAGACGGGGTTTCGCCATGTTGGCCAGGCTGGTCTCAAACTCCTAACCTCAAGTGATCCACCCACCTCAGCCTCCCAAAGTGCTGGGATAACAGACGTGAGCCGCCATGCCTGATCATGTTTTCTGTTTTTTTTAAGACAGGGTCTCACTCTGTTGCCCAGGCTGGAGTGCAGTGTCTCAGTCATGGCTCACTGCAGCCTCAACCTCCTGGGCTCCAGCAATCCTCCTCCTTCCTCAGCCTCTAGAGTAGCTGGGACCAAAGGTGTACGCCACCACACCTAGCTTATTTATTTTTTGTAGGGACAGGGTCTGGATCTGTTGCTTAGGCTGGTCTCTAACTCCTGTCCTTAAGCGATCCTTCCTCCTGGTTTTCCTGAAGTGTTGGGATTACAGGAGAGAGCCACCGCCCCTGGCCTCATTTACATTTTAAAAGACCCCTCTGGCTACCTTGTGGAGAACTGAGTGTTCCCTGGGGTCAGAGTGAAAGCCTGGTGACTAGCGAGGGGGCCGGGGGCCGTGGCTGGGCTGCAGGGCCACAGTGGGAATGGAGATGGAGAGGAGGTGGCAGGATTTGGGACTGTCCTTGAGGTTACTCATTCACCATTGTTCCCAGCACAGACTGCAGCGCCTGGCACATTGCAGGTGTGGATTGAGTGCCTGGAAAAGCTGCAAGCTGGTTTGGGCCTCTGTGTAGGGGGAAAGGGCTGAGCTCGGCAGTTGGTGTCAGGCTCCTGACACGTGTCATCTGGTTTGGTGAAAGTCTATGCTGTCAAGACATGCTGGTTTGGGGTGAGCCACACTGGTTTGGAGCTTCCGATCTGTCTTCATTTGGTTCCCTTTTGCTCCGTAGTATCTGTGCAATGGCAGAGCAGTAGAACCCAGGGTTAGGGATGGAGGTAGGTGCAGGAGGGGTGGCCTTAGAGGAGAGGTGGATCCGGGGGTGCCCCCTCCCAGTTCTCTGTTCAGGGCTGTATTGACCCTCAGGATTGGAGGCCCTCTTCTCATCCATGGTGGTGGCCTCCATACAGGTGAATCTCAGCGATCCTAAACAGAAGTATGAGCCATCAGACCAGAGCCATGTGGACTGCGTGTGTCCCATCCAAAGGGCACAGCCTCTGATCTGCTGTACCCGATTTTCTTTTTTCTTTTTTTTTTTTCTTTTTTAAGACGGAGTCTTGCTGTGTCGCCCAGGCTGGAGTGAAGTAGCACAATCTTGGCTCACTGCAACCTCCACCTCCCAGGTTCAAGTGATTCTCCTGCCTCAGCCCCCCGAGTAGCTGGGACTACAGGCTCCTACCACACCTGGCTAATTTTTGTATCTTTAATAGAGACAGGGTTTTACCTATTTGCCAGGCTGGTCTCGAACTCGTGACCTTACGATCCGCCCGCCTTGGCCTCCCAAAGTGTTGCGATTACAGGTGTGTCCACCGCGCCTGGCCCACTGTACCTGATTTTCTGTGAAGTCAGAGGCCTGATTTTCAGATGTGGGCAAGTTGGACGTTTTTTAACATGCTGCATGGGCAACAGAACATATCTACGAGCCCCATTCTGTTCTTGGGTCGCCACTGTTTCCCTCCTGATCCAGTTGAACCCCAGGTGACAGATCTTCCACAACAGATGGGTGATGAGAAAAGGAGGGATACTTGGGGGCTTTGCCATCACTGGGGACCCATCATCCCCAGTGATGCCAAATGAGGCCGATTGTGGCCCGGTGGGCATGGCCTGGGCAATCAGGGCTCAAGACCATCAAGCTACCCACGATGGGCCTAGGAGAAGATACTGATGCTGTTTTTCTTTCTCTCTGCCCAGTCTGAAGAAAGGAAAAGAATAGATGAATTGATTGAAAGTGGGAAGGAAGAAGGAATGAAGGTAAGGGGCTGCTGTGCTTGCTGCATCATAGCTAAAGCTGGAAGAGCTCACCTTCCCTGGTCCCGTGGCTGAGAGTGGCCACCATGTGGCTTTAACCTTCTAATGGCCATGGTGACCAGGCAGACTCTATTAGGTTGTCAAAGAGCCAAATACCAAAAGTTGTTAAGGAAATGTCTTATGAAGGAAACATAAATGGGCTTTGTATATAAATGTTATCCAGGGGAAGCTTTTCTTAGAAATTGTGGTTAAACAATTCAGTGGCTTTTTGTACATTCACAATGCAATGCAACCATCATCCCTGTCTAATTTCAGAATTTTTTCATCCTCCCAAATGGAAACCCTTACCCATTACTTATCACTGCCCACCATCCCCACCTCTCCCCTGCCCAGCCCCTGGCAGCCACTCAGCTGCTTTCTGTCTCAGTGGAGTTGCTCTTCTGGGCACTTCATATAAATCGGATTATACAATATGTAGCTGATGCCCAGGGAAACTTTTAAAAGGAGAAACTAATATATTTTTAAACTGTTTTCCTAGATAATGACAATGCCCAAGAAATGTGCTTTTCTCTTACTGTATTTCAAGCACACTCAGTTTGGGCGAGAGGAGAAGTACTCTCTACAGTGGGGTTCAGATGGGCCTAGACTAGGGCTCAGGGTTCAGAAAGCTTCCACTTCCACCCACCACCTAGGGGGATTCCAGCTTAAGTCCTGGGCCCCTCCAGCAACCCCATTCAACTCCATGTAGAACAGAGTGAGGAGACACAGGAGAGAAATTGTGGAATGAGGTAGAGACCCAGAACACTGGGCGTGCTGTTCGCCTAGGAAGGCATAGCGCACAGCCCCTAGACAGAGAAACCAGGTGTGTGGATTTGAGCTGTGTCACTGCCTAGCTGTGTGGCCTCAGACACGTGGTTGTGCCTCTTTAAGCCTCAGTTTCCTCATCTACAAAATGGGGCAATCTCCACCTAGCAGATCTCTCACGAGCTCTGATGTAACTGCTTTGCAGATGAGCACCAAGGAACCACGTTTGTGGAGTGAGGGAACGTTCTAGAGCTGGCCTGTAGTGATGGTTGCACAGCTGTATACACTTCATAAAACCCATCAACCTGTACATGTAAAGTGAGTGAATTTTATGACATAGCTCAGTACAGCTGTTAAAGACTGGGGTAAGCCCCCAGCTCCCCGGAGACCTGCTGTGCACAGTGGCATCCATTGCTATTATGAACCAACACCCTCTCTTATCACCTTCTGACAGATTGACCTCATCGATGGCAAAGGCAGGGGTGTGATTGCCACCAAGCAGTTCTCCCGGGGTGACTTTGTGGTGGAATACCACGGGGACCTCATCGAGATCACCGACGCCAAGAAACGGGAGGCTCTGTATGCACAGGACCCTTCCACGGGCTGCTACATGTACTATTTTCAGTATCTGAGCAAAACCTACTGGTGAGTCCACTGTTGCTTAGAGTGGCTTTTCTGTCCTCTAGGCAGTGAGGAGAGGCCAAAGGGCCAGGAACTCCTGATTCTGTTTGGTGGCCAGTCTTCTGGTTTTGTTGTTGTTGACTTTTTTTTTTTTTATTTTTTGAGATGGAGTCTTGCTCTGTTGCCCAGGCTGGAGTGCAGTGGTGTGATCTCGGCTCACTGCAACCTCCTCTCAGGCTCAAAGAATTCTCCTCCCTCAGCCTCCAGAGTAGCCCAGCTAATTTTTTTTTCTGTATTTTTAGTAGAGGTGGAGTTTTGCCACATTGGCCAAGCTGGTCTTGAACTCCTGACCTCAGACGATCCACCCGCCTTGGCCTTCCAAAGTGCTGGGATTACAGGTGTGAGCCACTGCACTCGGGCTGTTGTTGCCTTTTTTCAAAGCTGTGATGCAATTATCGCCTGCTTCCCTTTTTTTTTTTTTTTTTTTTTTGAGTCTCGATCTGTCGCCCAAGCTGGAGTGCAGTGGCACAATCTTGGCTCACTGCAACCTCCACCTCCCGGGTTCAAGATATTCTGCCTCAGTCTCCAACGTAACTGGGATTACAGGTGTGCGTCACCACGCCCAGCTAATTCTTATATATTTTTTTAGTAGAGACAGGGTTTCATTATGTTGGCCAGGCTGGTCTGACCTCATATGGTCTGCCTGCCTCAGCCTCCCAAAGTTCTGGGATTACAGGTGTGAGTCACTGCGCCTGGCCCCAGCTTCCCTTTTTTTTTTTTTTTTTCTTTTGAGATGGAGTCTCGTTCTGTCGCCCAGGCTGGAGTGCAGTGACGCAATCTTGGCTTACTGCAACCTCCACCTCCCAGGTTCAAGCGATTCTCCTGCCTCAGCCTCCTGAGTAGCTGGGACTACACGCACATGCCACCATGCCCGGCTAATTTTTTGTATTTTTAGTAGAGATGGAGTTTCACTGTGTTAGCCAGGATGGTCTCGATCTCCTAACCTTGTGACCTGCCCACCTTGGCCTCCCAAAGTGCTGGGATTACAGGCATGAGCCACTGTGTCTGGCCCCAGCTTCCCATTTTTAATCTTTGGAATTGGAGCTGTCCTGGATGTTATCTCATCCAAGGGGAGAAGTGGGCTAGTCACATGAAAACCTGTTAAGCAGCTCACCTGGCTCTCCTTCAGGGCATTTGGCCAGAGCAGCTCTGGAAATCACTAATTGATCTTGCCTGGCTAGGACCAGTGGAGTTGAATTTTTTATTTTTTATTTTATTTTATTTTTTTGAGATGGAGTTTCACTCTTGTTGTCCAGGCAGGAGTGCAGTGGCACGATCTTGGCTCACTGCAACTTCCACTTCCGAAGTTGAAGCAATTCTCCTGCCTCAGCCTCCCAAGTAACTGGGATTACAGGCATGCGCCACCACGCCCAGCTAATTTTGTATTTTTAGCACAGACAGGGTTTCACCATGGTGGCCAGGCTGGTTTTGAAATCCTGACCTCAGGTAATCCACCCGCCTCAGCCTCCGAAAGTGCTGGGATTACAGGCATGAGCCACCGTGCCCGGCGGGGTTGATTTTTTTAATCCATTTATTTTGTGAAACTCTACCATTTCCTCCTGTGCCTCCATAAAGAGCCCTTTGGGTCCTACCCCATCCCCCCACCCAGGGCCTGTGCAGGCTCTCAAAAATAGCTTTGTGGGCCGAGCGTGGTAGCTCATGCCTGTGATCCCAGCACTTTGGGTGGCCGAGGTGGATGGATCTTGAAGGTCAGGAGCTCCAGACCAACATGGCAAAACCCCGTCTCTACTAAAAATACAAAAAAATTAGCCTGGCATGGTGGCACACGCTTCTAATCCCAGCGACTCAGGAGGCTGAGGCAGAATTGCCTTACCCTGGGAGGCAGAGGTTGCAGTGAGCTGAGATCGTGCCACTGCACTCCAGCCTGGGCGACAGAGCGACGAGACTCCTTCTCAAAAAAAAAATTAAAAAAAAAATGCTTTGCAAATTGAGCCAGGCCTGGTGGCTCATGCTTGTAATCTCAAAAACTCAGGAGGCCAAGGCCAGAGGATCACTGGAGCCCAGGAGTTGGAGACCAGCCTGAGCAATATAGGGAGACCTTGTCTCTACAGAAACAATTAAAAATTAGCCTGATGTGGTGGCATGTACCTGTGGTCAAAGCTACTCGGGAGGCTGAGGTAGGAGGATGACTTGAGCCCGGGAGGTGGAGGCTGCAGTGAGCCGTGATCGTGCCACTGCACTCCAGCCTGGGTGACGGAGCGAGACCCCCTCTAAAAAGGAAAAAGAAAATAGCTTTATGAATTGAATCTTTCCAAAACACATGGCTTTAAATCAGTATCCCACCAGAGCTGAGCACAAGTGTGACTCTCTCCAGGTTGAAAAGCCTCTTTATCCATTTAATCCTCTCTGGCCCTCCTTCCCTCCAGCGTGGATGCAACTAGAGAGACAAATCGCCTAGGAAGACTGATCAATCACAGCAAATGTGGGAACTGCCAAACCAAACTGCACGACATTGACGGCGTACCTCACCTCATCCTCATCGCCTCCCGAGACATCGCGGCTGGGGAGGAGCTCCTGTATGACTATGGGGACCGCAGCAAGGCTTCCATTGAAGCCCACCCGTGGCTGAAGCATTAACCGGTGGGCCCTGTGCCCTCCCCGCCCCACTTTCCCTTCTTCAAAGGACAAAGTGCCCTCAAAGGGAATTGAATTTTTTTTTTTACACACTTAATCTTAGTGGATTACTTCAGATGTTTTTAAAAAGTATATTAAGATGCCTTTTCACTGTAGTATTTAAATATCTGTTACAGGTTTCCAAGGTGGACTTGAACAGATGGCCTTATATTACCAAAACTTTTATATTCTAGTTGTTTTTGTACTTTTTTTGCATACAAGCCGAACGTTTGTGCTTCCCGTGCATGCAGTCAAAGACTCAGCACAGGTTTTAGAGGAAATAGTCAAACATGAACTAGGAAGCCAGGTGAGTCTCCTTTCTCCAGTGGAAGAGCCGGGACCTTCCCCCTGCACCCCCGACATCCAGGGACGGGGTGTGAGGAAGACGCTGCCTCCCAATGGCCTGGACGGGATGTTTCCAAGCTCTTGTTCTCCTAATGTCTCAACAGGCGCTCACTGAAGTGTATGAATATTTTTTAAAAAGATTTTTGCAGTAAGCTAGTCTTCCCCTCTGCTTTCTCGAAAGCTTACTGAGCCCTGGGCCCCAAGCACGGGCCAGGCATAGATTTCCTCTTCCACAAGCTGCCACTTTTCTGGGCACCTTGAAGCATCAGGGCGCGAAATCAAACTAGATGTGGGCAGGGAGAGTGTTGCTTACCTGCCTTGCTGGGGCAGGGTTTCCTGAAACTGGGTTAATTCTTTATAGAAATGTGAACACTGAATTTATTTTAAAAAATAATAATAAAAATTAAAAAAAATTAAAAATAAATTAAAAAAAAAAAACCACAGAAAACAACTTACATGTATATAGGTCTTGAAGTGAGTGAAGTGGCTGCTTTTTTTTTTTTTTTTTTTGCTTTTTTTTGCTTTTTGTAGAAGAGATTGAGAATGGTACTCTAATCAAAAATAAAGTTTTGTAGTGGGACCAGAAATTACTTACCTGACATCCACCCCCATTCCCCCTCATCCTGCTGGGGTTGAAAGTTCCATACCTGCTGTCGAGGCCTTGTGTTTGTCAGACACCCAGTGTCCTCCTGCAAGGACGCAACTGTGAGCTGAGGTGTGAGCCTAGGAGCCCAGGACCCCTGACCCCGGCCACTGCTGCCAGCCTCAGAAAGGCAGCCAGGTGTGCAGGGGAGCACGCAGGGCCCGGCAGCCCCCAGGAATCAAGGATAGGGCTAAGGTTTTCACCTTAACTGTGAAGGCAGGAGGAATAGGTGGCTGCTTCCTCCCGCCCTTCACAGAACTGATTCTCACACACTGTCCCTTCAGTCCAGGGGGCTGGGGCTCAGGAGCCATGACCTGGTGTCTCCTGCCCACCCTGGTCCCAGGTAAATGTGAATGGAGACAGGTATGAGAACTTGTCCTCGTCTTTGATTCCCCCCTAACCCCACCTCGGGCCTCACGACGGTGCTACCTAAGAAAGTCTTCCCTCCCCACCCCCCTGCTAGCCTGGTCAGTGGTCAGCAAATTGGAAGAGGATCCGATGGGAGTGTAAATGTGAGACACAATGTCTTGATTATACCTGTTTGTGGTTTAGCTTTGTATTTAAACAAGGAAATAAACTTGAAAATTATTTGTCATCATAAAAATGAAACAAATTAAAATATTTATTGCCAGGCAAGGCCACCTGTGTGTCTTTCTGTTTTTACAATTTGACTGTGTCACACCAGCATGTCTAAGCTTTGGTAAGCATCCTCCTGGGGAACCAGAAAAGCTTACTGACGTGATTTTGAGCGTGTTTCCCAGAACTCTGAGCTCTTTCGTTTCCTCATCTGTATACTGGGGACCATAGGGTATGTGAAGATTAAAAGTTAATGCTTTTTTTTTTTTTTTTTTTTTTTGAGACAGTCTCACTCTGTTACCTAGGCTGGAGTTCAGTGGGGCAATCTCAGCTCACTGCAGCCTCCAACCTCCACCTCCTCGGTTCAAGCAATTCTCGTACCTCGGCTACTTGAATAGCTGGGATTACAGGCATGCACCACCACACCTGGCCTTTTTTTTTTTTTTTTTTTTTTTTTTTTTTTTTTGAGATGGAATTTCACTCTGTTGCCCAGGTGGGAGTGCAGTGGCATGATCTGGGCTCACTGCAACCTCCACCTCCCAGGTTCAAGCAGTTCTGCCTCAGCCTCCCAAGTAGCTGGGATTACAGGTGCCAGCCACCACACCCAGCTAATTTTTTTATATTTTTAGTAGAGACGGTCTTTCACCATGTTGACCAGGCTGGTTTCGAACTCCTGACCTCAAGTGATCTGCCTGCCTTGGCCTCCCAAACTGCTAGGATTACAGGCGTGAGCCACTGCACCCGGCCACAGTAGAGACAGGGTTTCACCGTGTTGGCCAGGCTGGTCTCAAACTCCTGACTTTAATGATCCACCCGCCTCGGCCTCCCAAAATGCTGGGATTACAGGCATGAGCCACCACGCCCAGCTTAAAAGTTAATGCATTTTGAGCCTTAGAACAATGGCACATAGTAAGCATCATAAACTTTAGCTGATGTAATTGTCATTGTGACTTATAATTTACTAGACTTGATGATTCTCAGGAGGCTCTGAATCATCACTGCACCTGTCTTGGGCTGGAAGTCCCTATTACCAGCCCAGATCCCTGTCCCCTCCATGCTTGGGCACTGGTGGTAGATTGGAACAGTGAGTAGAGCCCTTGGCTTAGATGCAAAAGATCCAGTTCCAGCATCAGTTTTAAGTGTTTGTCAGCCATGTGACATTGGTCAAGTCACTTCCCCTCTCTGAAACTTGTCTCAAATAGGGATAATCTCTGCCCACTTGACTTGCCTCCTCCCGCAAAGATTCAGGCATCAGTATTATAGCCTCACCTTGGAGGGGACATGTGGCTGCTGGAACAGAACCTCTGCTTCCAATCCACTGCTGTGTAACTTGGGCAGGTACGTAGTTTCCTTGTGCGTCAGTTTCCCTCCCTGTAACGTGGAGACAGTAATAATACTTGTACAGGGTGATTGTGAGGATTTAATGAGTTAATAAAAAAACCACCAACACTTGGAACAGTGCCTTGCACATAGACAGCCTTCAGTAATCAGTATTAGCTATTATTAGAATTAAAAATTTGGCTAGCTTCTTTTCAGTGTTTACAAGTACTCAGGACTAATAGCTAATAAGTGCCTCCAAGTTCTGATATGTAGTTGCTATATTTATTTGTTCATTTTACTTTTTGTAGAGATAGGGTCTCACTATGTTGCCCAAGCTAGTCTCAAACTCCTGGCCTCAAGCGATCCTCATGCCTCACCCTCCCACAGGGCTGTGATTACAGGCATGCATGAGCCACTGTGCCTGACTTATTTGTTCTTTTTTTTTTTTTTTTTTTTTTTTTTTGAGATGGAGTCTTGGTCTGTCTGTCGCCCAGGCTGGAGTGCAGTGGCGCAATCTCAGCTCACTGAAACCTCCACCTCCCGGGTTCAAGCGATTCTCCTGCCTCAACCTCCTGAGTAGCTAGGATTACAGGCGTGCATCACCACACCCAGCTAATTTTTGTATTTTTAGTAGAGACGAGGTTTCACCATGTTGGCCAGGCTGGTCTCCTGACCTCGTGATCTGCCCATCTCCCAAAGTGCTAGGATTACAGATGTGAGCCACCGCACCCAGCCCTATTTGTTCATTGTAAAAGATGACTGCTGGCCAGGCACGGTGGCTCATACCTGTAATCCCACCACTTTGGGAGGACGAGGCAGGCGGATTATGAGGTCAGGAGCTGAGATCCTGCCACTGCACTCCGGCCTGGGCGACAGAGCGAGACTCTGTCTCAAATAAATAAAATAAAAGATGATTGCTACAGCAACCACTTCCTGTGCCTTCTGAGACTTGGCTTGAAAACTTACTTTTTTTTTTTTTTTTTTTTTTGAGATGGAGTCTCATTCTGTCGCCCAGGCTGGAGTGCAGTGGCATGATCTCAGCTCACTGCAACCTCTGCCATCCAGGTTCAAGCAATTCCCCTGCCTTGGCCTCCTGAATAGCTAATTTTTGTATTTTTAGTAGAGACAGGGTTTCACCTTCTTGGCCAGGCTGGTCTCGAACTCCTGACCTTGTGATCCACCCACGTCGGCCTCCCAAAGTGCTAGGATTACAAGCGTGAGCCACTGCACCCGGCGAAAACCTACTTCTAAGCCTGTTCCTCCCCGGTCTAGGTTTGTAGTTGGAATCCTGCAGTGTGAGAACCGCCAGAGCTCAGCTGACGTCACAGCTCTGTTACCTGTGGTCAAGCTAGGCCCATCTCTAGGAGAATCACCCCCAGGACCTATTTTCCAAAATGCCCACCTGCCAGCATCAGATTTAACCAAGAGTTGCAGTCCAAGCATTTCTCACCGTAACTTTTTTTAGTCTCCTGGGGTACCACAGCCACCCAGGCCATCTTAACCTTTCTTTCTGAGTGGGTTCTCTTACCCTATCTATCCCCACAGGGAGGCAGGGGAACATTTATATATTTGGAGACAGGGTCTCACTCTGTCACCCAGGCTGGAGTGCAGTGGTGTGATCATAGCTCACTACAGCCTCAAACTCCCGGGCTCAATTAATCTTCTCGCCTCAGCCTCCCCAGGAGCTGGGACTACAGGTGCTCACCACCATGCCTGGCTAATTTTTTATTTTTTGTAAAGATAGGTTCTTACTATATTGCCTAGGCTGGTCTCGAACTCCTGGGCTCAAGCAATCCTCTCACCTTGGCCTCCAAAAGTGCTGGAATTACAGGCTTGAACCACTATGCCTGGCCAGGGTTGCAGTGTTACACAGGGTTCTAGGGATTAGGAGCCCTGATCTAACGATGCTGTTGAGACAGTGTTTTGGACTAGACTCTTAAACACTGCCAACTCTTCCTGGAAGGCAGAGTGGTTGAAGCCTGGGTGTGGACTTTGTATCTGGGCTCAAGTCCTGCTTCTACCACTTTCTAGCTGAGGACCTTGGACAAGACTTTTCACCCATTATGCCTTAACCTCCTTGGGAGGACCCCAAGGACAATAGTGATACCCATCCCACAAAAGTATGTGAGACAGCATCGGAAAGGTACTTAGAATGATGCAGGCGAAGCATACAGTAAATTATTACTATTATTACGACTTGCCAGTGACTCTGGACCCATAGAGCTTGGCAGCTCCGCGCCCGGGCCTTGGAATCAGGCACGCATTTGCCTCCTGGGCAAGCTGCTTCCTAGCTCCACAGCCAGAGTTTCAGTTTCTAAACCTATAAACTGGCCGGGCACGGTGACTCATGCCTGTAATCCCAGCACTTTGGGAGGCCGAGGCGGGCGGATCATGAGGTCAGGAGTTCGAGACCAGCCTGGCCAATATGGTGAAACCCCGTCTCTACTAAAAATACAAAAATTAACCCAGTGTGGTGGCATATACCTGTAGTCCCAGCTAGTCGGGAGGCTGAGGCAGGAGCATCGCTTGAATTTGGGAGGCGGAGATTGCAGTGAACCCAGATGGTCACTGCACTCCAGCCTGGGCGATAGAGCAAGACTCCGTCCCCACCCCAACCCCCCAAAAAAAAGCCGGGTGCGGTGGCTCACGCCTGTAATCCCAGTGTGTCCGGAATTGGTGGGTTCTTGGTCTCATTGACTTCAAGAATGAAGCCGCGGACCCTCGCGGTGAGTGTTACAGTTCTTAAAGGCGGCATGTCCAGAGTTTCTTCCTTCTGGTGGGTTCGTGGTCTCGCTGGCTCAGGAGTGAAGCTGCAGACCTTCGTGGTGAGTGTTAACAGCTCTTAAGGCGGCGCGTCTGGAATTGTTCGTTCCTCCCGGTGGGCTCCTGGTCTCGCTGGCTTCAGGAGTGAAGCTGCAGACCTTCGGGGTGTGTATTACAGCTCATAAAGGCAGTGTGGACCCAAAGAGTAAGCACGAGTAAGAGTTATTGCAAAGAGCAAAAGAACAAAGCGTCCACAGTGTGGAAATGAACCCGAGCAGGTTGCCACTGCTACCTCGGGCAGCCTGCTTTATTCTCTTATCTGGCCCCACCCACATCCTGCTGATTGGTAGAGCCTAGTGGTCTGTTTTGACAGGGCGCTGATTGGTGCGTTTACAATCCCTGAGCTAGACACAAAGGTTCTCCACGTTCCCACCAGACTCAGGAGCCCAGCTGGCTTCACCCAGTGGATCCCGCACCGGGGCTGCAGATGGAGCTGCCTGCCAGTCCCGTGCCGTGTGCCCGCACTCCTCAACCCTTGGGTGGTTGATGGCACTGGGCACCATGGAGCAGGGGGTGGCACTCGTGGAGGAGGCTTGGGCCGCACAGGAGCCCACGGAGGGGATGGGAGGCTCAGGCATGGCGGGCTGCAGGTCCCGAGCCCTGCCCCACGGGAAGGCAGCTAAGGCCCGGCGAGAAATCGAGCGCAGCGTGGGTGGGCTGGCACTGCTGGGGGACCCAGCACACCCTCAGCAGCCGCTGGCCCGGGTGCTAAGCCCCTCATTGCCCAGGGCCGGCAGGGCCCGCCGGCTGCTCCGAGTGCGGGGCCCGCCAAGCCCAAGCCCACCCGGAACTCCAGCTGGCCCGCAAGCGCCCCGCGCAGCCCCGGTTCCCGCTCGCGCCTCTCCCTCCACACCTCCCTGCAAGCTGAGGGAGCGGGCTCCGGCCTTGGCCAACCCAGAAAGGGGCTCCCACAGTGCAGCGGTGGGCCGAAGGGCTCCCCAAATGCCGCCAAAGTGGGAGCCCAGGCAGAGGAGGCGCCGAGAGCGAGCGAGGGCTGTGAGGACTGCCAGCACGCTGTCACCTCTCACCAGCACTTTGGGAGGCCGAGGCGGGTGGATCACGAGGTCAGGAGATCGAGACCATCCTGGCTAACACAGCGAAACCCTGTCTCTACTAAAAATACAAAAAAATTAGATGAGTGTGGTGGCAAGTGCCTGTAGTCCCAGCTACTCAGGAGGCTGAGGCAAGAGAATGGCGTGAACGTAGGCAGCAGAGCTTGTAGTGAGCCGAGATCGCGCCACTGCACCCCAGACTGGGCGACAGAGCCAGAGACTCCGTCTCAAAAAAAAAAAAAAAAAAAAAAATCTATAAACTGGTGCACCGGTACCGGTCCCCATCTCCCCAGGTTATGAGGAACAAATGAGATAATCCACAGAGCAGGCGAAACACATTGAGTAAGCCACTGTTATTTACTAAGAAGACAGGCTCACGGAATGGTTGCGGCAGCCTCATTAGTTCCTTTGCGAAGTGCAGACACCCGCTCTGTTTCATTGATTCCTAAATGCATTTTGTTCACATCTTAACACCTCTGAAATCAGGATGAGTCCTAAAATCGATAGCTTCTTAACATTTTAGTTTGCAGCAATCTTTCCCTTCATAGTGACACCAGATAATCGTGCATCGCTTAGACTGAATGAATGCAATTGATTCATTATACAATGAAATGTAGATATGTGACATATACACACATATACCATGTATACCATCGTAACTAAGAGACCACTCTAGATAAGCTATAGAAAGTATAAAAATCATTTTACTTTAATACAAAATCACATAAAGAAAGGCATGTTGGCTAAATCAAATATTCACTAAATATCAGTGAAGTCACCACTGGAATTTCAATAGCACATTTTCCTGCTTTCTTTTCTCCCTTCTGCTAACCATTGACGTCCAGGGTCATCCGTGGGAGCAGATGAGTAGGACACGCATCTGCACGCTGGAGGCCCCGGGAGTTGACATGGGAGCAGGAAGTGGACCCCCCCACCCTGCACATCCCTTCTGTTTTTCTTGATTTCAGCCTCACTGGCCCAGGCCAAATCTTCAAGGGTGTCTAGTTCCGCAGCCAGGGAGAAAGTGATGCCAAGAGAACCTCGTCTCCTCCCTCCTCAGTCTGCTTTGAAGGGGAAATAAATACACAGGCCCAGTGTGTCTGTGTGGCACAGGGAGGTGGTTTTGCCAGGCATCTTGGAAGGTTGTCTTCTAGAATCAGAGCCATAGCCTTACTTGTGGCCTTGGATCTAGGTCTGTTTCCCCGATCGAAAAAAGAACCTGGTGTGGAGAGAGAGAGGGTTCAGGGTAAGCAGAAGGAACAAAGCAAGGGGCGCAGAAACCCCCGTAAAATTTCTAAGTAGCTCTTGCAGCTGTTGACTCAAAAATATGTCCAGGCCAGGCATTGTGGCTCACGCCTGTAATCCTATGATTTTGGGAAGCTGAGGCAAGAGGATGAGGATCACTTGATCCCAGGAGTCTGAGACATGCCTGGGCAGCATAGTGAGACCCCATCTCTAAAAAAAAAAAAAAATTAACCAGGCGTGGTGGCATACACCTGTAATCCCAGCTACTCAGGAAGCTGAGGCAGGAGAATCGCTTGAACCCGGGAGGCAGAGGTTGCAGTGAGCCAAGACTGTGCCACTGCACTCCAGCCTGGGCGATAGAGCAAGACACTATCTCAAAAAAAAAAAAACGAAAAAGCAAAAAAACCCCAAAAAACCCGGGTGCGGTGGCTCACGCCTGTAATCCCAGCACTTTGGGAGACGGAGGCAGGCGGATCATGAAGTCAGGAGATCGAGACCATCCTGGCTCACACGGTGAAACACCGTCTCTACTAAAAATACAAAAAATTAGCCGGGTGTGGTGGCGGGCGCCTGTAGTCCCAGCTGCCTCGGGAGGCTGAGGCAGAAGAATGGCATGAACCCGGGAGGCGGAGCTTGCAGTGAGCCGAGATTGTGCCACTGCACTCCAGCCTGGGTGACAGATCGAGACTCCGTCTCAAAAACAAAAACAAAAACAAAAAAACACATTCATTCATTCATTCATTCACTCATTCATTCTAGTAGCTCATTAAGTTTATCTGACCCTGAAAGGGTGGCCTCACGCTCATTAGCCACTAGCCACATGTCCTCAGGCTAGCTCATGCACAGAACACACATTTCACTTTTGCTCTATTAGGCTCAAACTCCAATTAGGTGTCCTAAGCTCCCGTAGAAGGACGCTGAAAGAAACCAGTAGTTTATGCCTTCTGGAAGCCAGATTTGCAACAAGACAGCCAATGAAAGTCCTAAATGAACACCTTCACTTCGGACACCTGGGTGGAGGTGCTCTTTCATTATCTTACCTCAGAAGACCCTTCCTTGTGGAAGAAACACAGAAGACCCTTCCTTGTGGAAGAAACACTCCCATTAGGCTGGCTGCAGTGGCTTACGCCCGTAATCCTAGCACACTGGGAGGCTGAGGCGGGCGGATTGCTTGAGCTCAGGAGTTCCAGACCAGCCTGAGAAACGTGGAGAAACCCCATCTTTACCAAAAATACAAAAATTAGCTGGGCGTGATGGTGAACACCTGTGATCCCAGCTACTCGGGAAGCTGAGGTGGGAGGATCGCTTGAACCTGGGAGGCGGAGGTTGCAGTGAGCTGAGATCAAGCTACCGCACACCAGCCTGGGTGACAGAGTGAGACCCCATCTCAAAAAAAAAAAAAAAAGGAAAAAAGAAACACCCCCATTGGCCTTACTTTGACCCTGTCTCCCAACCCTTCTCCACAAGGCAACCAGAGTGAGCTTTTTGTATGTAAATACGGTCATATTACTCTCCAGCTTAAAACCATCCAATGTCTCTTCCCAACGTACCTAGAATAAAACCCACAGTCAGCACCAGAAAGAATCCACGTGGCCCTGTGTGACCCAGCCCCTCCCACCTCTCCAATCCCGCCTCCATTCTCTTCCCTGTTCCAGTCACCATGGTCTTCTGTTCTGAAAAAAATTTTTTTTTTTTGAGACAGAGTTTCACTCTGGTTGCCCAGGCTCAAGTGCAATGGCACGATCTCGGCTCACGGCAACCTCCGCCTACCGGGGTTCAAGCAATTCTCCTGCCTCAGCCTCCTGAGTAGCTGGGATTACAGGCATGCGCCACCACGCCCAGCTAATTTTGTATTTTTAGTAGAGATGGGGTTTCTCCATGTTGGCCAGGTTCGTCTTGAACTCTGGACCTCAGGTGATCTGCCCGCCTTGGCCTCCCAAAGTGCTGGGATTACAGGCGTGAGCCACTGTGCCTGGCCTGTTCTGGGAATTTCTGTAGCCTGAAGCTCTAACACTTACTGTTCCGTCTACCAGGAATGCTCTTTTGTTTTGGTGGGAGACGGGATCTTGCTCTGTCATCCAGGCTGGAGTGTAGTGGTGTGACCATGGCTTACTGTAGCCTGGACCTCTTGGGCTCAAGAGATCCTCCCAAGTAGCTGGAACTACAGGCACATACCCGGCTAATTTTATTCTTTTTTGTAGAGATGAGGTCTCTAGAAAAAAGCTCTCTATGTTGCCCAGGCTAGTCTCAAACTCTTGGGCTCAAGCGATCCTCCGGCCTTGGCCTCCCAAAGTGCTGGGATTACAGGAATGAGCCACTGCGCCTGTCGTGGAATGCTCTTCCTTCCGGTCTTTATTGTACTTCAGTGATCAGTTTGAATGTCACCTCCTCACAGAAGCCTTCCAGGACTTCCCAACTCTATTTTCTTGTGTTTTTTTTTCCCACTGCTGTGATAAAAGATAACCCAAATCTAAAGTAGTCCTCTCTCTCTCGTTCTGTCCCCTTATTTGTGATCATAGCACATATAGCTATCTGAAATTGTCCTGTTAATATATTTCTTTACCTGTTCACTCTCTGACTCCCTCTACTAGAATGTAAGGTCCATGAGCCAGAGACTTTAGGGTCTGTTCACTGCTGTATCTTCAGCACCTACAACAGTGCCTGGCACATGGCAGACCCTCAGTAAATATTTGTTGAATGAATGAAGTACAGGAAAGCTGCAGCCTACTGTGCTGACACCTGGCAACTAAGAAGGCACATATCAGTGTGGTCCAAGGAACTTGTGAAAAAAATCCAGATTTCTGAGCTTCATCCAAGAACCACTGACTTGATTTCTTTTTCTTTCTGTTTTTGTTTTTTTTTTTTTTTTTGAGACAGAGTCTTGCTCTGTTGCTAGGCTGGAGTGCAGTGGCGCAATCTCAGCTCACTACAACCTCTGCCTCCCGGGTTCAAGCAATTCTCCTGCCTCAGCCTCTTGAGTAGCTGGGACTACAGGCATGGGGTTTCACTATGTTGGCCAGGATGGTCTCAATCTTCTGACCTTGTGATCTGCCCGCCTCAGCCTCCAAAAGTGCTGAGATTATAGGTGTGACCCACTGCGCCCGGCTTTTTTTTTTTTTGAGACGGAGTCTCACTCTGTCACCCAGGCTGGAGTGCAGTGGCGCGATCTCGGCTCACTGCAAGCTCCGCCTCCCGGGTTCATGCCATTCTCCTGCCTCAGCCTCCTGAGTAGCTGGGAATACAGGCGCCCACTACCACGCCCGGCTAATTTTTTGTATTTTTAGTGGAGATGGGGTTTCACCGTGTTAGCCAGGATGGTCAGCCAGAATGGTCTCCATATCCTGACCTTGTGATCTGCCCACCTTGGCCTCCCAAAGTGCTGGGATTACAGGCGTGAGCTACTGCGCCCGGCCTACTGACTTGATTTCTGAGAATCTGAATTTTACACAAGCACCTCACTCTTAGTATAAGAGGCAGCATCCGAAGAACTATGGGATCAACCCTGGTGCACAGACATGAGGGAAGTATTCAGAGGAAAGTGCATAGCATGTTCCAATGCTGGGACACGGCTCATTCAAGAGGAATGGTCCCACGTGGGACAGGGAGAGGTCCCTGGGCATTTCCCACAGCCAGGCTGAAACTGCCTGTTGCTCCAGTTCTATTCTGGTTATCAAGAGGATATCGACTCCCTTTTTTCTTTTTTTTTTTTTTTGAGATGGAGTCTTGCTCTATTGCCCAGGCTGGAGTGCAGGGGTGTGATCTCAGCTCACTGCAATATCCTCCTCCCAGGTTCAAGTGATTATTCTACTTCAGCCTCCCGAGTAGCTGAAATTACAGAGGCCATGGCTAATTTTGTATTTTTATTTATTTAATTTTTATTTTTATCTATTTATTTTTTTCAGACACAGTCTCACTCTGTCGCCCAGGCTGGAGTGCAGTGGTGCGATCTTGGCTCACTGCAACCTCTGCCTCTCAGGTTAAAGCGATTCTCCTGCCTCAGCCTCCCAAGTAGCTGGGACTATAGGTACACGCCACCACACCCAGCTAATTTTTGTATTTTTAGTAGAGACGGGGTTTCTTTTTTTTTTGAGACAGAGTCTTGCTCTGTTGCCCAGGCTGGAGTGCAGTGGTGTGATCTTGGCTCACTGCGACATCCGCCTCCTGGGTTCATGCCATTCTCCTGCCTCAGCCTCCTGAGTAGCTGGGATTACAGGAGCCTGCCACCATGCCCGGCTAATTTTTTTGTATTTTTAGTAGAGACGTGGTTTCACCATGTTAGCCAGGATGGTCTCGATCTCCTGACCTCGTGATCCTCCCACCTCGGCCTCCCAAAGTGCTGGGATTACAGGCCTGAGCCACTGCGCCTGGCAGAGACAGGGTTTCACCATGTTGGCCAGGATGATCTTGAACTCTTGGCTTGGTGATCCGCCCACCTCGGCCTCCCAAAGTCTTGGGATTACAGGCGTAAGCCACTGTGCCCGGCCTATTTTAATTTTTTTTGAGACAGAGTCTCGTTTTGTTGCCCAGGCTGGAGTGCAGTGGTGCAATCTCAGTTCACTGCAATCTCTGCCTCCTGGGCTCAGGCAATTCTCCTGCCTCAGCCTCCCGAGTAGCTGGGATTACAGGCACCCGCCACCATGCCCGGCTAATTTTTGTATTTTTAGTAGAGACGGGGCATCACCACGTTGGCTAGGCTGGTCTCGAACTCCTGACCTCAGGTGATCCTCCCACCTCAGCCTCCCGAAGTGCTGGGTTTACAGGCGTGAGCCACTGCGCCCGGCCAAGTTTGACTCTTGATTCCATTTCCCGAGCATCACCATGTGCAGCAGGAAACATTCTGGAAAGGTGTTTTCCCTGCCGTAGATTCCATGTAGCCCAAGATTAGGGGCGAATGCACTTAGGAGGTAAATAGATGCGGCTTCAGGTCTGAGTTCCACCACCACTGACCCACTGTGTAACCTTTGCAGGTCATTGATCCTCTCTGACTCTCAGTTTGCCTGTCTGTAAAACAGATCTCCTGAGTAGATGTTTACTCAGCTCAGTGTCTGGCACATAGCAAATGCTCACTACGTGGGAGCTACGTTCAATCTTTTTTTTTTTTTTTGAGACAGGGTCTCACTCTGTTGCTCAGACTGGAGTGCAGTGGCACCATCTCGGCTCACCTCAGCCTCCGCCTCCCAAGCTCAAGTGATTCTCCTGCTTCAGCTTCCTGAGTAGCTGGGATGAAGGCGAACGCCACTACCACCCAGCTCATTTTTGTATTTTTTAATAGAGTCACGGTTTCACCACGTTGGCCAGGCTGGTCTCGAACTCATGACCTCAAATGATCCACCCACCTCGGCCTCCCGAAGTGCTGGGATTACAGGTGTAAGCCACTGCGCCTGGCTTAGCTATGGTGAATCTTAAGGTATGGGGAATTATCTTTCCCTTTCCCCAGTCCTACTTCATCTCATCAAATTAAACCCAACAGCCTCTGAGTAATATTGGGAAGAAAACTGCTATTTCCCTGCCCGCCATACTGAGCTCACATGAACCACTGCCCCCAGAGGAAGAACCATGACTTTGCTCTCCGGAAGCTACATGCCTGACTGCCTCTTCCTTTGGTTCTTTGCTGAGCTGCTGCTGCTGCTGGGCCAGAGGTATTCTCCCCTGTGCTCCTGCCCCTTGCCCTCTGCCCCTGCTCCCTTCCAAGCTCCTCAAGGTCCTGTCCCTGAGAAAGAAGGCCTGGGTTATTCCTCTTTTTTTTTTTTGGAGTCTCGCTCTGTTGCTCAGGCTAGAGTGCAGTGGCACAATCTCGGCTCACTGCAACTTCCACCTCCCGGGCTCAAGCGATTCTCCTGCCTCAGCCTCCCAAATAGGTGGGATTACAGGCATCTGCCATCACGCCCGGCTAATTTTTGGATTTTAGTAGAGACGAGGTTTTGCCATGTTGGCCAGGCTGGTCTCGAACTCCTGACCTCAGGTGATCTGCCCGCCTCAGCCTCCCAAAGTGCTGGGATTACAGGAGTGAGCCACCGTGCCCGGTCATCGTTATTATCATTTTTGTTTTCTTTCTTTCTTTCTCTCTTTTTTTTTTTGAGATAGGGTCACGCTCTGTTACCCAGGCTGGAGTGCAGTGGTGTGATAATAGTGATAATGGCTTACTGCAGCCTCGAACTCCTGGGCTTAAGTAATCCTCCAGTCTCATCCTCCTGAGTAGCTGGGACCACAGGTGCAGGCCACCACGCCCAGCTAATTTCACTTGATCTCAGCCAAAAGGCCGACAAATGATACCAGCTAATTAAAAAAAAAATTGGCCAGGCGCAGTGGCTCATGCCTGTAATCCCAGCACTTTGGGAGGCTGAGGCAGGTTGGTCACGAGGAGTTCAAGACCAGCCTGACCAACATGGTGAAACCCCATCTCTACCAAAAATACAAAAATTAGCCAGGCATGGTGGCGCATGCCTGTAATCCCAGCTACTCGGTAGGCTGAGGCAGGAGAACTGCTTGAACCTGGGAGGCAGAGGTTGCAGTGATCCAAGATTGCACCACTGCACTCCAGCCTAGGTGACAGAGTGAGACTTTGTCTCAAAACAAAAAACAAAACGATGTTTTTTCATTGACATGGGGTCTCACTTTGTTGCCCAGGCTAGTCTCAAACTCCTGGCTTCAAATGATCCTCTTGCCTCAGCCTCCTGTAATCTCTGTTGAGATTACAGGTGTGAGCCATTGCACCCAGCCTGGTCAAACATCACAGGGAGGCAGTGGAGTGTAGAAGCCAGACTTCCTTGGGTTCCTGACTTCACTATTTACCCTCTGTGCGACCTTGGGCAAATTACCTTACCTCTCAGTAGCTATTTCTCCGTCTGCAAAATAGTATCTACCTTGCAGGGTCACTGTGATGATTCGATGAATTAATATATGCCAAGTGCCTAGGCTACTGCCTGGCAGATATCATTATAATACACTGGCATTGAGTTTTCCCATGAGCTGCAGCACCACAACCGGGAGAGTAGAGGGCCTCCCTGCCCTGGGCAGCTGGTCAGCCTCTTCTTGCCCCCGACTACTTCCTTGAGTTATTATTTGGCAGGACCGGGGGGCAGCAAGGTGACACTTACAGCTTTTTTATGATTCTCTTCTCCTCCTTGTTCCTGCCAGCATTGTTGGCCCTAGTAACCACAGCATCTTTTTCTCTTCGTCCTCCTGGGCCTTCTCTTGGTGGAATCAGGCCACTGGGAAACGGGACAAAAAATAAATGGATTATTTTATTACAGACCTTTTTTTTTTTTTTTTTTTTTTGAGTTGGAGTCTTTCTCTGTTGCCCAGGCTAGAGTGCAGTGGCGCCATCTCAGCTCACTGCAACCTCCGCCTCCCAGGTTCAAGTGATTCTCCTGCCTCTGCCTCCTGAATAGCTAGGACTACAGGCGCCTGCCACCATGCTCGGCTAATTTTTGTATTTTTAGTAGAGATGGGCTTCACCATGTTGCCCAGGCTGGTCTCAAACTCTTGGCCTCAAGTGATCCACCTGCCTCAGACTCCCAAAGTGCTGGGATTACAGGCATGAACCACTGAGCCTGGCTTTTATTACAGACCTCTTATCTGTGCAGCTCTGAAAATAAAGGGTCTTAATGATGATGATGATGATGATTATTATGGTAATATTATGGTTGAAAGCACTAGAGTCAGAGAAATTCTGTTTAAAATTAGAATCTTCCCTCTACCTTTCCAATGTGATGCCTCGTTTCTTTTTTTTTTTTGAGACGGATTCTCGCTCTGTTGCCCAGGCTGGAGTGCAGTGGCACGATCTCGGCTCACTGCAAGCTCCGCCTCCCAGGTTCCCGCCATTCTCCTGCCTCAGCCTCCCGAGTAGCTGGGACTATAGGCGCCCACCACCACGCCCGGCTCATTTTTTGTATTTTTAGTAGAGACAGGGTTTCACTGTGTTAGCCAGGATGGTCTCAATCTCCTGACCCAGTGATCTGCCCGCCTCAGCCTCCCAAAGTGCTGGGATTACAGGTGTGAGCCACCGTGCCTGGCCCTCTTGTTTCTTTCTCTTACCTAATTACATTGGCTACTGCTTCAAGCTTCTCAGTTGTCTAGGAATATGATTGTGTATAAATTCTCTAACTTAAGCCTTGGTTTCCTAACCTATAAAATGAGTCTAATAATAGTACCTACCTCAAAGGATTGAGAGATTATCTCAGATGATACATAGTGCTTAACATTCAACAAATATTTATTAAGCTACCTACTGTGGTTAATAAATATTTTGTCTCTGAACTGTTTTGTCTCTGAACAAAATAGACAAAATATATTCTCTCACGTAATTTATATTCCAGTAGGAGAAGGAAACAGTCAATAAAGAAATAAGTAAAATAAAAGTATAAATTGTAAGTCAGATGTTGATAAGAGTTAGATTTTTTTTTTTTTTTTTTTTTTTTTTGAGACAGAGTCTTGCTCTGTCACCCAGACTGGAGTGCAGTGGCACAATCTCGGCTCACCGTAACCTCTGCCTCCCGGGTTCAAATGATTCTCCTGCCTCAGCCTCCCAAGTAGCTGGGATTACAGGTGTGCACCACCACGCCTGGCTAATTTTGTATTTTTAGTAGAGACAGGGTTTCTCCATGTTGGTCAGGCTGGTCTCAAACTCCCGACCTCAGGTGATCCACCCGCCTTGGCCTCCCAAAGTGTTGGGATTACAGGCATGAGCCACCACACCCAGCCCCTTCCCAATTATGTTACCAAAAAATTTCCTTTTGTGTTTAAGCTAGTTTAAATCAGACTTCTGTCACTTGCAACCATAAGAAGACTGACCAAAATGAAACATTTCAATTATGGCACAGTACAACTCATTACATCCACTTAAGTGTTTTGTTGCAGTGCCCACTGGTAAATTTACCCCCATGGTGTTGTCCCCTTGCTGTGGACTGAATTGTGTGTTTTAATTTTTTTATTTTTATTTTATTTTTAAAAATTTTCATTTATTTATTTTTTTGAGACAGAGTCTAGCTCTGTCACCCAGGCTGGAGTGGTGGCGCTATCTTGGCTCACTGCAAGCTCCGCCTCCCGGGTTCACACCATTCTCCTGCCTCAGCCTCTCGAGTAGCTGGGACTACAGGCGTCCGCCACCACGCCCAGCTAATTTTTTGTATTTTTAGTAGAGACAGGATTTCACTGTGTTAGCCAGGATGGTGTCGATCTCCTGACCTCGTGATCCGCCCGCCTCTGCCTCCCAAAGTGCTGTACAGGCATAAGCCACCGTGCCCGGCCTTATTATTATTTTTTTTTGAGATGGAGTTTCACTATTGTTGCCCAGGCTGGAGTGCAATGGTGCAATCTCGACTCGCTGCAACCTCCGTCTCCCAGGTTCAAGAGATTCTCCTGCCTCAGCCTCCCAAGTAGCTGGGATTACAGGTGCCCACCACCACACTTGGCTAATTTTTTTGTATTTTCAGTAGAGACGGGGTTTCACCATGTTGGCCACGCTGGTTTTGAACTCCTGACGTCAAGTGATCTGCCTGCCTCAGCCTCCCAAAGTGCTGGGATTACAGGTGTGAGCCATCGTGCCTGGCCAAATTGTGTGTCTTTAATAAAAATTCCTGGCCAGGCTCAGTGGCTCACCATGTATTTCACAGCACCTTGAGGTGACGAAGATACCTCTTTCAGTGTGAGTGTGAAAGGGCAGGATTCATACTTCTCCCTCCTTCTTCATAAAAGAGTTTTGCAAAGAGTGGGCTCTTAATATCTACTTTTTTTTTTTTTGAGACAGAGTCTTGCTGTCGCCCAGGCTGGAGTGCAGTGGTGTGATCTTGGCTCACTGCAACCTCCACCTCCCTGGTTCAAGCAATTCCCCTGCCTCAGCCTCCCGAGTAGCTGGGATTACAGGTGCACGCCACCATGCCTGGCTAATTTTTTTGTATATTTAGTAGAGATGAGATTTCACCATGTTGGCCAGACTGGTCTCGAACTCCTGACCTCAGGCAATCTGCCTGCCTCAGCCTCCCAAAGTGCTGGGATTACAGGCGTGAGCCACTGTGCTCAGCCATTACTTAATATTGTTATCAATAATTTAAAAAAATTTTTTTGAGACAGGGTCTTGATCCATTGCCCAGGCTCATCTTGAACTCCTAGGCTCAAGTGTTCCTCCTGTCCCAAACTCCCAAAGTGTTGGGATTACAGGCATGAGCCACCAAACCCGGCCTAAATTTTTGTAATTATAAAATATTATATTATTTATATTCTAATTTTATTTTATTTTTGAGACAGAGTCTCACTCTATCACCCAGGCTGGAGTGCAGTTGTAAAATCTCTGCTCATTGCAACCTCCGCCTCCCGGGTTCAAGTGATTCTTGTGCCTCAGCCTTTTGAGTAGCTGGGATTACAGGTGTGTACCACCACACCCGGCTAATTTTTGTATTTTTAGTATTGACGGAGTTTTGCCATGTTGGCCAGGCTGGTGTTGATTGAACTCCTGACCTTAGGTGATCCACCCACTTTGTCCTCCCGAAGTGTTGGGATTACAGGTGTGAGCCACCTGCCCAGCTGATATTTTATTATAGATACTTATTATAATAATGATTTAACAAGAAGCATCATCTAAAATTTCCATTTTTCCATGATCTATTATTACATAGATTAAACTTGGTGACTAAAAACAATGGTGACATGATCTCCAATGATGACTCTTTCTTTTTTTTTTTTTTGAGACGGAGTCTCGCTGTCGCCCAGGCTGGAGTGCAGTGGCGTGATCTCGGCTCACTGCAGGCTCCGCCCCCCGGGGCTCACGCCATCCTCCTGCCTCAGCCTCCCGAGTAGCTGGGACTACAGGCGCCCGCCACCTCGCCCGGCTAATTTTTTTGTATTTTTAGTAGAGACGGGGTTTCACTGTGTTAGCCAGGATGGTCTCAATCTCCTGACCTCGTGATCTGCCCACCTCGGCCTCCCAAAGTGCTGGGATTACAGGCGTGAGCCACTGCGGCCAGCCGACTCTTTCTTATAATTGGCTTTTTTTTTTTTTTTTTTTTAGATCAGGTCTCACTGTGTTGCCCAGGCTGGAGTGCAGTTGCTATTCACGGGTGCAATCACTGCCCACTGAAGCCTCAAATTCCTGGTCTCGTGGGATCCTCCTGCCTCAGCCTCCCAAGTAGCTGAGACTACAGGCACTGAGACTATAGGTGCACACTGCTGTGCCTGGCTTCTTATGGTTGGCTCTGTGGTCCACCTGCTAGCCTGAGCTTCTCACTTGGCTGCGTTCAGTGGGGCATTGGCGGAGGGCTGTGCACAGCTGGGGCTGTCAGCAGGTGTGCCCTGGTTCTCCTTCACATGACCTCTCCATGGGACTCCCCCTTGAGCTTCCTCACAGAATGCTGGTCTCAAGGAAGCATTCTAAGAGCACAGAAACAGAAGAAAGGCCTCTTACCACCTTAACCCCAGAGGCCTAACAGCGTCACTTCCACCCTGTTCTCACAGTCAAAGCAAGTCACAGAGCCACCCTACATGCAAAGAGAGGGAAAACAGAATCCACCTCTTGATGAAAGGAGTGGCAAAGTTTCATTGCAAAAGGTATGCAGGGTGGGAAATACTGCTGTGGCTCTCTTTGGAAGCAACCTACCATATTTCCCTGGAATTATAATTTTTTTTTTGAGATACAGTCTCGCTCTGTCACCCAGGCTGGAGTGCAGTGACACATCTCAGCTCACTGCAACCTGCGCCTCCTGGGTACAAGCAATTCTCCTGCCTCAGCCTCCCGAACAGCTGGGACTACAGGTATGGGTCACCACGCCTGGCTAATAATTGTTATATTTTTAATAGAGACGGAGTTTCACCATGTTGCCCAGGCTGATCTCAAACTCCTGACCTCAGGCAATCTGCCTGCCTCGGCCTCCCAAAGTGCTGGGATTACAGGTGTGAGCCACCGCAACCAGCTGTAATCAATTTATTATCAGTATATTATCTGTGTGAGTTTGGACCTTCAAATGGATGCAGTTGCTATGAGAACATCTCAGCTGGCATGCTGGCTTCTCCACAATATATAACACTAGAGACGAAGCAGAATCCTGCCTCTCTTGGCCTGAGCCAGATGGAAAGTGTGTGTCTCTTGTTCTCTGAGAATTCAAAACTAGAAAGAAAGTGTGTGGTTTTGCCCACTAACAAGCTGCTCACGACACCAGCAGCTTGGCAGTTTCTCTTTTTAACTACCTGTGCCTGAACTACTTATTTTATTCTATTTTTTTTTCTGAGATGGAGTCTCGCTCTTCCGCCCAGGCTGGAGTGCAGTGGCGAGATGTTGGCTCACTGCAAGCTCCACCTCCCAGGTTCACACCATTCTCCTGCCTCAGCCTCCCAAGTAGCTGGGACTACAGGCGCACGCCACCACGCCTGGCTAATTTTTTGTATTTTTATTAGAGACGGGGTTTCACCGTGTTAGCCAGGCTGGTCTCGATCTCCTGACCTTGTGATCCACCCGTCTCGGCCTCCCAAAGTGCTGGGATTACAGGCGTAAGCCACTGTGCCCGGCCCTGAATTACTTACTAAATGAGACAAAGGTCTTTCCATGAACACGGTTCCAACCTCAGCAAAAGGGAGACAATAAATGTGGCTTCTTACAACGCTTCTGCTGTATTGCTGCTCTCTGAAAGATGCTACATTTAAGGCATTTAAAGAATCATATCACTTGGGCTTTGTTTCATTTTTGATCAGGGTATGTCTTTAATTCCAAGCTTTCATGATCTAAATGCGGCGTGCTAATTACAAGCACAGTCTCTGATGTCACACTGTCTGAGGTCACATCACCACTGTTGCCACCACTGCTTAAGCAGGTGCCCACCTCTCTGGTCCTCAGCTCACCATAGTGATAACATCACCGCTACTCACAGTCTTGCTGTGAGCACTAATTGAAATGATGCTTGGGATACATTTAGCAGACAGAGTGCCTGGCACATGGCGAGTATCAATAAATACTAGCCAACACGACATTTTTATTCCCCTGGTTTTTCCTTCCTCTACCTATAAGAAAACATGCTTCGTTTAACTCAGTGTTTCCCAGAATTATTTGACTACAGAGCCCCCTTTTCAAAAAATACCTAAGTAAAGGAAAACATTTTGGGAAATAGCACAAATGGAAATAGCTACGAGTCTCAACGTGATTATGGCAACGGCTTTTTTATAGCCTCTCTTGCTTGTCCTACAATCTATTTTGTATATGGTACCACTGCAGTCTTTTTTAACTTTCCTTATTTTTTTTTTAATTTCTTTTTAGAGACAGGGTCTTGCTATGTTGCCCAGGCTGGCCTCTAATCCCTGGGCTCAAGTGATCCTCCTGCTTCAGGCTCCCTAAGTGCTGGGATGTAACACTGCACCAGGACTTTTTGTTTTTGTTTTTGTTTTGTTTTTGAGAAAGAGTTTTGCTCTTTCGCCCAGGCTGCAGTGCAGTGGCACGATCTCGGCTCACTGCAACCTCCGTCTTCTGGTTTCAAGTGATTCTCCTGCCTCAGCCTCCCAAGTAGCTGGGATTACAGGCACCCGCCACCACACTTGGCTAATTTTTGTATTTTTTAGTAGAGATGGGGTTTCACCATGTTGGCCAGGCTGGTCTCGAACTCCTGACCTCGTGATCTGCCCGCGTCGGCCTCCCAAGGTGCTGGGATTACAGACGTGCCACCATCCCCACTCATTTTTATTTTGTTTTGTTTCATTTTTTTTTTGAGACAGAGTCTTGCTCTGTTGCCTAGGCTGGAGTGCAGAGGCGTGATCTCGGCTCATTGCAACTTCTGCCTCCTAGGTTCAAGTGATTCTCCTGCCTCAGCCTCCCGAGTAGCTGGGACTATAGGCATGAGCCACCATGCCCAGCTAATTTTTGTATTTTTAATGGAGACTGGCCTCTTGTCATTCTCTTGATCAAATCTTTCCAATGGCCAGGTGCGGTGGCTCACACCTGTAATCCCAGCACTTTGGGGAGGCTGAGGCAGGTGGATCACTTGAGCCCAAGAGTTTGACACTAACCTGGGCAACATGGCGAGACCCTGTCTCTACAAAAAATAAGAAAATTAGCTGGGCATGGTGGCATGCACCTGTGGTCTCAGCTACTTGGGTGGCTGAGGTGGGAGAATCGCTTGAACCCATGAGACAGAGGTTGCGGTGAGCTGAGATCGCACCACTGCACTCCAGCCTGGGCGACAGAGCGAGACTCTGTCTCAAAAAAACAAAAACAAAACAAAACAAAAACAAATATGTAACCTAGCAAGGAATTCTGGGCCAGGTCTGGGTGCAGGACCCTCCAGGCAGTGGAGCCCACCTCTTGTAGCACTGCAGCTCTTCCTGCACCACCAGGAGCTGCGACTTGAGTTTGTTGCGTTCCTGCAGCACATCCCTTAGCTCCTGCAGAGTGAAGCGGGGTCGGTTGGGATCTGTCAGGTCAACCACCATTTTGTTTGGGCCCAGGTTCACCTGGAAGAAAAGATGCAACCTTTGCAAGCAACTCTATATAATTAAATTATTATTGTTATTATTATTATTATTATATTTTTAGAAGGAGTCTCTGTTGCCCAGGCTGGAGTGCCGTGGCACAATCTTGGCTCCCTGCAACTTCGGGGTCCCAGGTTCTAGCGATTCTCCTGCCTGAGTCACTGGGATTACAGGTGCCCGCCATCACGCCCGGCTAATTTTTGTATTTTTATTAGAGATGGGGTTTTGCCTTGTTGGCCAAGCTGGTCTCAAACTCCCGATCTCTGGTGATCTGCCTGCCTCGGCCTCCCAAAGTGCTGGGATTACAGGCGTGAGCCACCGCACCCTGCAGCATGGCCATTCTTTTAAAAATTAAAAATAGAATTACGATTTGATCCAGCAATTCCAATTCTATGTATTTCTGGAGCACTGAAGGCAGGACCTGAAGAGATATTTGCACACCCATGTTCACAGCAGCACTATTTATTTATTTTATTATTATTTTTTTGAGATGGAGTCTTGCTGTCACTCAGGCTGGAGTGCAGTGGCATGATCTTGTCTCATTGCAACCTCTGCCTCCTGGGTTCAAACGATTCTCCTGCCTCAGCCTCCTGAGTAGCTGGGATTACAAGTGTGTGCCACCATGCCTGGATAATTTTTTTTTTTTTTTTTTTTTGAGACGGAGTCACACTATTGCCTAGACTGGAGTGCAGTGGTGCAATCTCGGCTCACTGTAAGCTCCGCCTCCCGGGTTCACGCCATTCTCCCGCCTCAGCCTCCCGAGTAGCTGGGACTACAGGTGCCTGCCACCACACCTGGCTAATTTTTCGTATTTTTAGTAGAGACGGGGTTTCACTGTGTTAGCCAGGATGGTCTCGATCTCCTGACCTCGTGATCCGCCCGCCTCGGCCTCCCAAAGTGCTGGGATTACAGGCGTGAGCCACCGCGCCCGGCCTACACCTGGCTAATTTTGTATTTTCAGTAGAGATGGAGTTTCGCCATGTTGTCCAGGCTGGTCTTCAACTCCTGGCTTCATGTGATCCGCCCGCCTCAGCCTCCCACCACAGCAGCTCTATTTACAGCAGCCAAGGGGTAGCAGCAGTAACCCAAGGGTCCATGAACAAATGAATAGATAAAGAAAGTATAGTATATGCCTCCAACAGAATATTATTCGGCCTTCAAAGGCAAGGAAATCATGTGCCACAACATGAATCAATCTTGAGGACATTATGCTGAGTGAAATAAGCCAGGCACTTAAGACAAATATATGATTTCACTGATATGAACAACCTACAATAGGTAGATTCAGAGGGACAGAAAGTAGAAAAGTAGTTACTGGGGGGCCGGGGGAGGGGAAGGAGACGTTGTTACTTAACAGGTCAGAGTTTCAGTTTTGCAAGACGAAGAGAGTTCTGGAGACGGATGGTGGTGATGGCTGCACAACAGTGTGAATGGACATGCAGCTGAACTGTACACTTAAAAATAGTTAAGGTTAAGATGGGCGGGGCGCGGTGGCTCACACCTGTTATCCCAGCACTTTGGGAGGCCGAGGCGGGCGGATCACCAGGACAGGAGACAGAGACCATCCTGGCTAACGCGGTGAAACCCCGTCTCTACTAAAAAAATACAAAAAAGTTAGCCAGGCGTGGTGGCAGGCGCCTGTAGTCCCAGCTACTCGGGAGGCTGAGGCAGGAGAACGGTGTGAACCTCAGAGGCGGAGCTTGCAGTGAGCTGAGGTCCCACCACTGCACTCCAGCCTGGGCGACAGAGCGAAACTCCATCTCAAAAAAAAAAAAAAATTTAAGATGGTAAATTTTATGTTACTGTATTTTACTACAATTTATTTTATTTTATTTTATTTTTTTCTTTTGAGACAGAGTCTTGCTCTGTTGCCCAGGCTGGAGTGCAGTGGCATGATCTCAGCTCACTGCAACCTTTGTCTCCCAGGTTTAAGCAATTCTTCTGCCTCAGCCTCCCTAGTAGCTGGGATTACGGGCGCCTGCCACCAAGCCCAGCTAATTTTTTGTATTTTTAGTAGAAACAGGGTTTCACCATGTTGGCCAGGCTGGTCTCGAACTCTGACCTCAGGTGACCTGCACCCACCTCGGCCTCCCAAAGTGCTGGCATTACAGGCATGAGCCACCACGCCCAGCTTTACTACAATTTAAAAGACCAAAAAGAGGTCAGGAATAGTGGCTCACGCCTGTAACCCCAGAACTCTGGGAGGCTAGGGTGGGTGGATCGTTTGAGCCCAGAAGTTTGAGACCAGCCTGGACAACATGGGAAACCTCATCTCTAGAAAAAACACAAAAATTAGGTGGCCATAGTAGCACATGCTTATAGTCTCAGCTACTAGGGAGGCTGAGGTGGGAGGATCACCTGAGCCCAGGGAGGCTGAAGCTGCAGTGAGCAGTGTTCAAACCACTGCATGCCAGCCTGGGTGACAAAGTGAGACCCCGTCTCAAAACATACAAAGAAAAAAAACAAGGCATATTTTTGTGAACTGTCTAGTGGCACTAAACATTCATTTTCTTAATTCATGCATTTTCCCTATCCCTGTTCTTAAGGCTGCGGTTTGGGAAGAAAATATGCCATCTCATCTGCCGCCTGATGAAACTTGTCCACTTTGCCCCATATGGGAAACTACCCAGCCCCTGTGCACACCACGCTGTTCTCGGCTCATAATGGGGACTTCCTCCATATCCTTGTGCCCGGAGAGGGAGGCAAAAATAACACAGAATGTGGCTGAGCAATCCCCCGCAAGTCAGTTAACTTTCCTTGACTCTCAAAAGCCAGGCTACAAGTCATCACACTTAACCATGTCACTTGACAGATACTAAAGTAGAATATTATCTAGAAATACAATTGTCACTATCACTTAGGAATAGGTGAAATAAATTACCAGGGGTCAGAGAAGGTATGAGGCAAATAATAATAATAATTAATAATAATAATAATAAGAAGAAGAAGAAGAAAAAGTTACCAGGGAAGCTACAGGGAAACTTCACACTTCCCTGTGAATTTCAGTGACTCTGTTCCTGTTCTTTCTTGGCTTACTTCTTGGTTTGTATATATTTGTTTTTTTTTTTTTTTTTGAGACGAAGTCGTCTCGCTCTGTTGCCAGGCTGGAATGCAGCAGCATGATCTCAGCTCAATGCAACCTCTGCCTCCCGGGTTCAAGCAATTCTCTTGCCTTAGCCTCCCGAGTAGCTGGGACTACAGGCACGTGCCACTGTGCCCAGCTAATTTTTGTATTTTTAGTAGACACGGGGTATGTTGGCCAGGATGGTCTCAATCTCTTGACTTCCTGATCCGCCTGCCTTGGCCTCCCAAAGTGTTGGGATTACAGGCGTGAGCCACTGCGCCCAGCCTTGGTTTGTATACTTGGTGTTTGTTTGTTTGTTTGTTTTTGAGACAGTCTTGCTCTGTTGCCCCAGCTGGAGTGCAGTGGCACGATCTTGGCTCACTGCAACCTCTGCCACCCGGGTTCAAGCGATTCTCGTGCCTCAGCCTCCGAGTAGCCAGAGTACAAGCGTGTGCCAGCAGGTCCAGCTAATTTTGTATTTTTAGTAGAGACAGGGTTTCACCAGGTTGCCCAGGCTGGTCCCGAACTCCTGGCCTCAAGCGATCTGCCTGCCTCGACCTCCCAAAGTGTTGGGATTACAGGTGTGAGCCACCGCGCCTGGCCTGGTTTGTATACTTGTATTCTGTTCTAGGACTGTGTGTCTGACCTCTCCCACTAGATGTGAGCTTCTTGAGGGCAGGGACCTTGTCTACGTTATCTCCATAGCCCCAGAGCCTAGCATCAGTCACTGCAGTCACTCATCAAATGTTAGTACAAGTAAGGTCAAATGTCTGTATTTTAGGATGGAGTATTTAGGACTAGCATCTCTGAATTAAGATCCTGACTTCTCCTCTTAACTTGCCGTGAAGTCCTTAGGTAAATTACTTAACTGTTCTGTGCCTCAGTTTTGTAAAACAATAATAGTCTGAGGATTAAAAAAGACATCGTCCACTTACAGCAGCTTTTTTTTTTTTTCTTTTTTAACTGTGGCTGGAGACCCGCTAGTAGGTCATAAAATTAATGAGTTTCGACAAGAATTTTAAAAACTAGGCTGGGCATGGTGGCTCACGCCTGTAATCCCAGCACTTTGGGAGGCTGAGGTGGGCGTATCACTTAAGCCCAGGAGTTCGAGACCAGCATGGGCAACATGGTGAGACCCCCATCTCTACAAAAAATACAAAAATTAGCCAGGTGGTTGGTGTGTGCCTGTAGTCCTAGCTACTTGAGAGGCTGAGGTGGGAGGACTGCTTGAGCCCAGGAGTTTGAGGCCTCAGTGAGCTGTGATTACACCATGGTATTCCAGCCTGGATGACAGAAAAAGCTGTCCCCGCAAAAAAGACTTTTTTTTTTTTTTTTTTTTTTTTTTTTTTGAGACAAAATCTCGCTCTGTCACCCAAGCTGGAGTGCAGTGGCGCGATCTCGGCTCACTGCAACCTCTGCCTTCCGGTTTCAAGCAATTCTCCGGCCTCAGCCTCCCGAGTAGCTGGGATTACAGGCACCCGCCACCACGCCCGGCTAATTTTTTTCTGTAGTTTTAGTAGAGATAGAGTTTCACCATGTTGGCCAGGCTGGTCTCAAATTTCTGACCTCGTGATCTGCCCGCCTTGGCCTCCCAAAGTGCTGGGATTACAAGCGTGAGGCACTGTGCCCAGCCAGATGATTTTTAACATATGTGTAGATCCCTATATCCATACCCTGATTAAGATATGGGACACTTCTAGCTCTCTATCAATTTCCCTTCTTTTCCCCCCACCACCAGTTTGCCTTCTATAACTATAAATTATTTTGCCTGTTCATGAATTTTATTTAAATGTACAGTAGGGCCGGGTGCTGTGGCTCAGGCCTGTAATCCCAGCACTTTGGAAGGCTGAGGTGGGTGGGTCACTTGAGGCCAGGAGTTTGAGACCAGCCTGGCCAACATGGTGAAACCCCGTCTCTACCAAAAAAGAAAAAAAAAAAAATTAGCCAGGCGTGGTGGCACACGCTTGCAATCCCAGCTGCTCAGGAGGCTGAGGCAGGAGAATCGCTTGAACCCAGGAGGTGGAGGTTGCAGTGAGTCGAGGTCACGCCACTGCACTACAGTCTGAGCAACAGAGCAAGATTCTGACTCAAAAAAAAAAAATCTACAGTAGCTTCTCTTTTGTGCCTGGCTTCTTTCTCTCCATGTTACATCTGTGAGATTCATTCACACTGTTGTGTGTATCAGCACCCCGTTCTTTTTCTCTGTTGCATAGTATTCCATATATCACAATTTCAAAACTCAGTTGGGTTGCATTTAGATTGTTTCCAGTTTGGCAGCTGAGACTAAAGCTGCTCTGAATCTTCTTGTCTATGTCTTTTTGTGGTCATACGCACTAATTTCTCTTTAGATAAAATGTGTTTCTTGTCCAAGTGTGGTGGCTCACATCCACAAGCCCAGCACTTTGGGAGGCCAAGGTGGGAGGATTCCTTGAGCTCAGGAGTTTGAGACCAGCCTGGGTAACGGTGAGACCCCCATCTCTACAAAACATCAAAAAAGTTAGCCAGGCATGGTGGCACATGCCTGTACTCCCAGCTACTTGGAAGGGCGAGGCAGGAGAATTGCTTGAGCCTAGGAGGCCAAGGCTGTAGTGAGCCGTGTTTGCACCACTGCACTCTAGCCTGGGAGATAGAGCAGGACCCTGTGTCAAAAGAAAAAAAAAAAGTGTTTCTTGCTCTAGGTCAAAGGTTCTCAAACTGTGGACCCTGGGCCAATAGCATCAGCATTAACTGCGAACTCGTTAGAAATACAGATTCTGGCCAGGCAGGGTGGCTCACACCTGTAAACCCAGCACTCTAGGAGGCTGAGGCTGGGGGATCACTTGGAGCCAGGAGTTTGAGACCAGCCTGGGCAACACAGCGAGATCCCATCTCTTAAAAAAAGAAAAAAGAGAAAAGAGAAGAGAAAAGAAAAGGAAGGCGTCTCCCTGCCAGTAGGCGCCCTCCTACGCCCCGCAGGCGCCGTGGGCCCAGCACCCTCGCTCCCACACTCACCTCCCCACTGGCCGGAGGGCTCTGTCTCCGCAGCCCCTCCACCTCCTTCCTGAGGTGGTCCCTCTCCATCTTCAGCTCCTCCAGCGCCAGGCTGCCCTCATTCACCAGCGCCTCCAGCATCTCCAGGACGCGGACGACTTTGAACTGCAGCTGCGTCACCCGGGGGTCGCTGCCCAGGGCCATAAGCTCGCGGCCCAACAGGTAGGAGATGTCATACACGTCCTCGGCCGTCAGCTGGAAGGGGCTCTTGCCCAGCGCCCCCTCGGGCCCAACCTCGTCCCTCTCCTCGTCCCCCTCTCCCTCCTCCTCTTCCTCTTCTCGCACAGGGGGCTCCTCCATGGCCACCCAGACCCCCGCCGACCTCGGAGCTGCTGTCTTGGAGTCTCCCAAAGGTTAGACTTCCTCCCGGCACCCAAAACTTTCCGCTGGGCAGAGTCCCTACCTGCCCAATCAGCGCGGCCCGGGGGTGGGCCCGGGGGGATGGTGCAAAGGGCCGCGCACGCGACTCTTGGGCCTGCGCCCCGGCGCACCGTCCCCGCTGCCAGCCACGCTGGAGAGTGCACTCCAGGATGTGGTTTGGGCCGCGAAGGGACAACGGAAAAGGAGGCGGCCGAGAAGAGGAACGGGGAAGTTCAGGGGTGACGGCAATCGCCCCAGCCTGGGAACAGTTGCAGCCCCGGGGAGGAGCCGCCCTGAGCCCCGCCCCTGGCGACCGCTGCCGGGAGGCGCGTTTCCGTGGAGACGGAGTTTCCACCGTGCAATCCAGAGCGGGGTAAAAAGAACGCAACTTTTTCCTTTCCACCCTCGTGCTTTCCAGCCGTAGAATTTGCATCGTAGGTGATGGAAGATCCGGGTGTCTCTTTGAGGGTGTTTTCTGGAGCCTGCGGCCAAACAGAAAGCAGCTGCTGGGGGCAGCGCGACAGAGTCCCCGAGGCTTGAGGATCTGGAAGACTCCCAGGCAAATTGTCACTAGGGCCTGGGGCGTCCGACTTCGCTGTGACTCTCAATAAAATGGAGAATGTCTGCCCTGCTCACTTCGCTGGGTCCTCGGCTCCTCCACGTAACCAGCGCTGTCACCTTGGCAAGTTACTTAACGTCTCCGAGCCTCAGTCTCCTCCTCTGTAAAATGGGGGCAATAGCGGGACCCAGGTGGCAGGGTTGCTGCGAGGAACATGAGCTTATGAGATCATGTGTGCGACACCTCAAGCACTTACGAAGCACTCACATACGTGACTGCGATCCTTCATTCTTTCTTTCTTTCTTTTTTTTTTTTTTGAGACGGAGTCTCCCTGTGTCGCCCAGGCTGGAGTGCAGTGGCGCGATCTCGGCTCGCTGCAAGCTCCGCCTCCCGGGTTCACGCCATTCTCCTGCCTCAGCCTCCCGAGTAGCTGGGACTACAGGCACGCGCCACCACGCCCGGCTAATTTTTTTGTATTTTTAATAGAGACGGGGTTTCACCATGTTAGCCAGGATGGTCTCGATCTCCTGACCTCGTGATCCGCCCGCCTCGGCCTCCCAAAGTGCTGGGATTACAGGCGTGAGCCACCGCGCCCGGCCCCTTCATTCTTTCTTCCACAGCGCTAGGGAGGAATTGCTGGTGTTGGAGACACCTTGCTAGTTGGGTGAGAGAAGGAGGGGTAATTAACAAGAGAGAAACCCCTGTCTGAAAATCACAAAGCATTCGACACATATGCGGAATCCATATTACTGAGAATATTAGCAGAGTGGCTTAGAAACTTGAGTCATTCGCTGTGGCTCATGCCTTAATCTCAACACTTCGGGAGGCTGACGCAGGAGGATTGCTTGAGCCCAGGAGTTTGAGACTAGCTTGGGCATCATAGTGAGACCCTGTCTCTACAAAAAGTAAACAAAATTAGCTAGACACAGTGGTTCATGCCCGTAGTGGCAGGTACTCGGGAGGCTGAGGTGGGAGGACCACTTGAGCCCAGGATGTTGAGGCTGCAGTGAGCCAAGATCTCACCACAGAGTGGTGCCTGTGACAGAGTGGGACCATGGTGACAGAGTAAGATCATGTCTCAAAAAAAAAGGCACAACAAATCTCAAGTTATTTTAGGTTTCATTGGAGGTTTGTGATAGTCTCAGGCAGAGAGCTCAGCAACGGGGCTTGTCTTTCCCAGCAATGTATTGGCAGCTTTCCTTGTGATAGGTGTATCCATTTTCTCCACACTGAGGTACTAGAATCTCAATGAAGAATGTACATAGATTAAACCAACCAACAAAAGCAAAGCAAATTAACAAAATGCACTATTTTCAGAGGGCCGTTTCTTTTTATTTTATTTTATTTATTTATTTATTTAGAGACAGAATCTTGCTCTGTTGCCCAGGCTGGAGCTCAGTGGCATGATCTTGGCTCACCGCAACCTCCGCCTCCCAGGTTAAAGCAATTCTCCTACCTCAGCCTCCCGAGTAGCTGGGACCACAGGCGCATGCCGCCCCGCCTGGCTAATTTTTTGTATTTTAGTAGAGATGGGGTTTCACTGTGCTGCCCAGGCTGGTCGCGAACTCCTGAGCTCGGGCAATCCTCCTACCTGGGCCTCCCAAAGTGCTAGGATTACGGGCGTAAGCCACCCTGCCCGGCCTATTTTACTTTTATAAAATAAAAAAGTCAGGCCGAGATGGGCGGATCACGAGGTCAGGAGACCGAGACCATCCTGGCTAACACAGTGAAACCCCGTCTCTACTAAAAATACAAAAAAAAATTAGCCGGGTGTAGTGGCGGGCGCCTGTAGTCCCAGCTACTCGGGAGGCTGAGGCAGGAGAATGGCGTGAACCCGGGGACGGAGCTTGCAGTGAGCCGAGATCGCGCCACTGCACTCCAGCCTGGGCAACAGAGCAAGACTCGGTCTCAAAAAAAAAAAAAAAAAATAAATAAATAAATAAATAAATAAATAAATAATAAATAATAAAAAAATAAAAAAAATTAAAAAGCCTCACTCTGTTGCCTAGGTTGGAGTGCAGTGACACGATCTCGGCGCACTGCAACCTCTGCCTTCCAGGTTCAAGCGATTCTCCTGCCTCAGCAGCCCCACCCCGAGTAGCTGGGATTACAGGCGCGTGCCACCATGCATGGCTAATTTTTTGTATTTTTAGTAGAGACGGGATTTTACCATGTTGCCCAGGCTGGTCTCCAACTCCTGACCTCAGGATGATCCACCTGCCTCGGCCTCCCAAAGTGCTGGGATTACAGGCATGAGCCACCATGCTTAGCCTTTCTTCTTCTTCTTTTTTTTTTTTTTTTTTTTGAGATGGAGTTTTGCTCTTGTAGCCCAGGCTGGAGTGCAATGGCATGATCTCTGCTCATTGCAACCTCTGCCTCCTGGGTTCAAGCGATTCTCCTGCCTCAGCCTTGCAAGTAGCTGGGATTATAGGCGCCCACCACCACACCCAGCTAAGTTTTGTATTTTTAGTAGAGACAGGGTTTCACCATGTTGGCCAGGATGGTCTCCAACTCCTGACCTCAGGTGATCTGCCCGCCTCACCCTCCCAAAGTGCTGGGATTACAGGCATGAGCCCAGCCTATTTTTTCTTAAGAGATGAGGCTTTGCTCTGTCACCCCGGCTGGAGTGCAGTGGCATGATCACAGCTCACTGCAGCCTTGAACTCCTGGGCTTAAGTGATCCTCCCACCTCAGCCTCCCGAGTATCTGGGCCTACAGGTGCTTGCCACCATACCTGGCTAATTTTTTTTTTTTTTGAGACAGAGTCTTGCTCTGTCGCCCAGGCTGGAGTGCAGTGGTGCGATCTCGGCTCACTGCAAGCTCCGCCTCCCGGGTTCATGCCATTCTCCTGCCTCAGCCTCCGAAGTAGCTGGGACTACAGGCGCCCGCCACCACGCCCGGCTAATTTTTTGTATGTTTTAGTAGAGACAGGGTTTCACCATGTTAGCCAGGATGGTCTCGATCTCCTGACCCCGTGATCCACCTGCCTTGGCCTCCCAAAGTGCTGGGATTACAGGCGTGAGCCACCGCACCCTGCCTTTCTGTCTTTCTTTTTTTTTTTTTTAAGAGACAAGGCCTCGTTCTGTTGCCCCGGCTGGTTTCAAAATCCTGGCCTCAAGTAATCCTCCCACTTTGGCCTCCCAAAGTGCTAGGATTACAGGAATGAGCCACTGTGCCCCGCCAGGAATGTTGTAGTAATCAAAACGAAGCTCCTGGGCAAGGGCCTAGAAGTCCACAAATCACAGAGTGACAACATCTAGTGGTTAAATACTGAGATGAAATATTAGGCCTGCCATACATAAAAGAGGGTATGTCCATCCAATAGAATAGTATTCAGCCATAACAAAGAATGAAAAATAAAATAGCTCATAAATAAATTGTTGCATATATTGGCAAATGATTTTCAATAAGGGAGCCAAGACCATTCAACGGGGCAAGGACAGTCTTTTCAACCAATGGAGTTCACCATATACAAAAAATTAACTCAAAGTGCATCTAAGGGCCATCACAGTGGCCAGGAGTTGGAGAACAGTCTGGGCAATACAGTGAGAACAATCTCTACAAAAAGTAAAAACGGAGCCAGGTGCCGTGGCTCACGCCTGTAATCCCAACACTTTGGGAGATGGAGGTGGGCAGATCACTTGAGGTCAGGAGTTCAAGACCAGCCTGGCCAACATGGTGATGGAGAATGGAGAGTTGTCGTTTAATGGGGATAGAGTTTCAGTTTTGCAAGATCAGAAAGTTCTGGAGATTGGCTGCACGTGAGCCACTGTGCCCGGTCAAGAGATGTTAATTTTGAGGGGCCTGGTGGCTCATGCCTGTAATCCCACAGCACATTGGGAGGCTTATGCCTGATGATTATTTGAGGCCAAGAGTTCCAGACCAGCCTAGGCAACAAAGTGAGATCCCATCTCTACAAAAAAACAAAAACAAACAAACAAAAACAAAATTAGCTTGGTGTGATGGTGCGTACCTGTGGTCCCAGCTACTTGGGAAGCTGGGGCGGGAGAATCACTTGAGCCCAAGAGTTCCAGGCTGCAGTGACCTGTGATCATGCCACTGCACTGTAGTCTGAGCAACAGAGCAAGACTCAGTCTCAAGAAAAAAAATTTTAAATAAATAAATAAGTAAAATAAAGCTGGGTGTAGTGGCTCATGCCTGTAATCCCAGCACTTTGGGAGGCCGAGGTGGGTGGATTGCTTGAGGCCAGGAGTTTGAGACCAGCCTGGCCAACATGGTGAAATTCTGTCTTTACCAAAAATACAAAAATTAGTGGGGCATTGTGCTAGGCACCTGTAATCCCAGTTACTTGGGAAGCTGAGGTGCAAGAATCACTTGAACCTGGAAGGGGGAGGTTGCAGTGAGCCAAGATCGTGCCACTGCACTCTAGCCTGGGTGACAGAGCAAGACTCAGTCTCGAAAAAAATAAAATAAATAAAATAAATACATAAATACATAAAATAAAGAGGTATGGATTTGATTAAACAGTTTATCTTGAATAACCTAGACATGAGTCCACAGATGGCTTCTATGGTTTCATAGGTGTCTCTCATAGCTTCAGTGAGTTTGTCTTCTGACTTTCAGTCATGTGCTTCTAAACTCAACATGAAACTTCCTCTTCCCAGCTGCGCTTCTGACTGCCCTAACTTTTCAGACAAATCAAAGACCCAACCAGTGCTATAGTCTGCATTGGTAAGCCTGCTCCAGGAACTCCGTGTATTCGCCCAGGATTTAGTCCACGAACGCTCAAGCAATTTGCAATCCAAAGAAGATTTGAAATATGAGACTTCCGAGGCATCATATGCTCACCAGTTTATGATAAAGGATGTTTCAGAGGATACAGATGAAAGTGAAGAATGGGGGGAGGGGCAGAGCTCCCACGCCCTCCCTCCCTGGGGCAGTGCCCTCCAGGAACCTCCAGTGTTCAGCTGTACTGAAGCTCGAAAAATGTACTATATCTTGCTCTTGGTGGAGGTCATGTGAGTATACACGAAGGTAAAAAGTTGAGGTTGGGCAGGGTAGCTCCCGCCTGTAATCCCAGCATTTTGGGAAGTTGAGGTGGGAGGATCGTTTCAGCCCAGGAGTTCAAGACCAGCTTGGGCAACATAGTGAGATCTTGTCTGTATAAATAATTAAACAATTAGGCGGGTGTGTTGGTGTGCACTGGTGGTTCCATCCATTTGAGGCCGAGGTGGAAGAATTGCTTGAGCCCGGGAGGCTGAGGATGCAGTGAGCTGTGATGGAGCCACCGCACTCCAGCCTGGGTGACAAAGCGAGACTATCTCTAAACAAATAGCAGGGCGCAGTGGCTCACGCCTGTAATCCCAGCACTTTGGGAGGCCGAGGCGGGCGGATCACAAGGTCAGGAGATCGAGACCATCCTGGCTAACACGGTGAAACCCCGTCTCTACTAAAAATACAAAAAAAATTAGCCGGGCGTGGCGGCGGGCGCCTGTAGTCCCAGCTATTCAGGAGGCTGAGGCAGGAGAATGGTGTGAACCCGGGAGGCGGAGCTTGCAGTGAGCCGAGATCGCGCCACTGCACTCCAGCCTGGGCCAGAGCGAGACTTCATCTCAAAAATAAATAAAAAAGCAAACAAACAAATAAATAAATAACAAAAAGCTGTGGAACCATTCACTTATCTGTGCATTTCCTTTAGGTAAATTGTGTCTCAATAAAGTGCTGGGGAGAAAGCAATGAAGCACTGACATACGCTACACCAAGGATGAACCTCGAAAACATCATGCTGAGTGAAAGAAGCCAGACACAAAAGGCCGCACAGTGTATGATTCTATTTACATGTAATGTCCAGAATAGGTAAATCCATAGAGACAGAGTAGATTCGTCCCCAGTCTAGCCTCATTCTAGGACTGGGAAAAATGGGAAGTGACTACCTCTGTGTATGGGGTTTCTTTTGGGGGGCGGATCACAATGTACTTAAATTAGATTGTGGTGATGGTTGCACAACTCTGAATATACTAAAAACCACTGAACTGTATATTTTAAACAGGTTGATTTTATATGTACATAATGCTCAATTCTGTTGAGTGGAATTAGCCTTCCTAGAACAATGCCATCAGGAAGAATTAAAAGTGAGTTTCAGCTGGGCACAGTGGCTCATGCCTGTAATCCCAGCACGTTGGGAGGCCGAGGCGGGTGGATCATGAGGTCAGGAGTTTGAGACCAGCTGGGCCAACATGGTGAAACCCTGTCTCTACTAAAGACACAAAAAATTAGCTGGGTGTGGTGGCCAGCGCGCTTATAATCCCAGCTACTCAGGAGGCTGGGGCAGGAGAATCGCTTGAACTTGGGAGGCGGAGGTTACAGTGAGCTGAGATTGCACCATTGCACTCCAGCCTGGGCGACATGGCTAGACTCTGTCTCAAAAAAAAAAAAAGTTTCTTCTAACTTTCTTTTTTTTTGAGACGGAGTCGCGCTCTGTTGCCCAGGCTGGAGTGCAATGGCGCGCGATCTGAGCTCACTGCAAGCTCCGCCTCCCGGGTTCACGCCATTCTCCTGCCTCAGCCTCCTGAAGAGCTGGGACTACAGGTGCCTGCCACCACGCCCGGCTAATTTTTTTGTGTTTTTAGTAGAGACGGGGTTTCACCGTGTTAGCCAGGATGGTCTCGATCTCCTGACCTCGTGATCTGCCCGCCTCGGCCTCCCAAAGTGTTGGGATTACAGGCGTGAGCCACCATGCCCGGCCTCTTTTAACTTTCACTGCCCCCACTTATCACTGCTGGAATTGTCCATGTCAAAAGTTCCTTTTGGGCCCAGCACGGTGGCTCATGCCTGTAATCCCAGCATTTTGGGAGGCTGAGGCGGGTGGATCATGAGCTCAGGAGTTCGAGACCAGCCTGACCAACATCGTGAAACCTCATCTCTACTAAAAATACAAAAATTAGCAGGGCGTGGTGGCACACGTCTGTAATCCCAGCTACTCAGGAGGCTGAGGCAGGAGAATCGCTTGAACCCAGGAGGTGGAAGTTGCAGTGAGCCGAGATCACGCCATTGCACTCCAGCCTGGGTGACAGAGCAAGACATTGTCTCAAAAAAAAAAAAGTTCCTTCTGGGCCAGGCACAGTAGCTCATGTCTGTAATCCTAGTGCTGCAGGAAGCCAAGGCAGGAGGATCACTTGAGTCCAGGAGTTTGAGACCAGCTTAGGCAACATGGGAAAATCCCATCTCTACAAAAAAACAAACAAAAAAACTCCCGAAAATTAGCCAGGCGTGGTGACACACACCTGTAGACCTAGCTACTTGGGAGGCTGAAGCCAGAGGATCTCTTGAGGCAGGGAGGTCGAGGCTGCAGTAAGCCTTGATTGCACCACTGCACTCCAGCCTAGGCAACAGATTAAGACCCTGTCTCAAAACAAAACAAAACAAACAAAAAGCAATCTGTTCATTCATGAATGATTAATGTATTGAGCATCTACTATGTGTAAAGGCTGAAATGTCCTACAAGGCTGTAGAGTTAAGCGGTCTTTGCTTTGAACCTCCCAATTGCTACATACTTGCTGATTCACAAGCTCGATCAAATTTCCTAATCTCTCCAAACCTCGTTTCTTCACCGTACACTGGGAAAAAGGAAAATATCTGTTTCCCAAGACTGATACGAGGATTGCATAATATAATGCATAAAAGTGTCTAGGATACTATAAGCATCAATGGATGTCGGCTACTATTACAAAGTGTTAAGAAACTTAACTCTTAGATCCCTCATAGAATTGGACAATCTGTTGCTAGGTAACGATGGCCCTTCTCTCTCCACTGGGAAATTATGAAAACAATTACAAGTTATAGCAGAGGTTCTTTTTTTATTTCCCCCAGAGACAGGATCTTGCTTGGTCACTCAGGCTGGAGTGCAGTGACATGAACATAGCTCACTGCAGCCTTGAGCTCAGGGTTCAGGACCTCCTCCTGCCTCAGACTCCTGAGGAGCTAGGACTACAAGTGCCTGCCACCACGCCTGGCTAATATTTCAAAAATTTTTTGTAGGCCGGGCACGGTGGCTCACGCCTGTAATCCCAACACTTTGGGAGGCCGAGGCGGGTGGATCACCTGAGGTCGGGAGTTCGAAACCAGTCTGGTCAACATGGTGAAACCCTGTCTCTACTAAAAATACAAAATCAGCTGGGTGTGGTGGTGCATGCCTGTATTCCCAGCTACTTGGGAGGCTGAGGAAAGAGAATTTCTTGAACTTGGGAAGCAGAGGTTGCAGTGAGCCAAGATCACGCCATTGCATTCCATCCTGGGCAACAAGAGCCTTTGAAACTCCATCTCAAAAAAAAAAATTTTTTTTTTTTTTTTTGTAGAGGCAGTGCCTCCGTATGTTGCCCAGGCTGGTCTCCCGCTTCTGGCCCCAAGTGATGCTCCTGCCTCAGCCTCCCAATGTGCTAGGGTTACAGATGTGAGCCGCTGTGCCCGCCGATAGCAGAAGTTTTAAAGTGTGGTCCCAGGGCCAGCCCCACAAGCATCACTTAGAAGCTTTTTAGAGATGCAAATTCTCGACCCAAAGTTTCTGAGACTTTGAGGGAGGGCTCCAGCATCTGTGTTTTAAAAAGCCCTGTAGGTGATTCTAATGCATGCTCAAGTTTGAAACCCAGTGAGTGATAGCAGAGTGTTCAAGAGGCTGACCACGCCTGGCTAATTTTTTTGTATATTTAGTAGAGATGAGATTTCACCATGTTGGCCAGACTGGTCTTGAACTCCCGACCTCAGGTGATCCGCTCGCCTCGACCTCCCAAAGTGCTGGGATTACAGACGTGAGCCACCGCGCCCGGCACCAAGCAGAATCAGTCTTAAGGTCTTTTGCATATCGTGGTGCCGTTTCTTGATTTCCCAAGCAGTACACTCAGGATGGCTTCCTTCCTGTTCGCTATGTTATTTTCAGGTCTTGTTATTCTTAAATCATACGTGGAAACAACAAGGATTTTGGACATTTCCCAGCCTAGTTTAAATGCCTGCGATGCTAGGTCAATGATTTTATCTCAAGCAGTTTAGGGGAAGGAATCTAGCTGCAGGAAGGGTGGTGCCCGGGCACTGTTTTGAGTCTGTGTTTGCATAAGACAACAGTAAAAAAAAAAAACAACTTTGATTTGTTTATTCAGAGTGATGGGTGGGAGGGCATTATAACTAAAGTTCTCCACTCTCCCCTCCAAGTCAGCCCTTGCTCCACCACTGGAATGCAACAACCCCCTCCTTACAGAGCAGTTAAGGGAATGAAATGAGCTTGGCCCAGGGCCTGGCAGTGAATGCTAAATGTTCCTTTGAGATTCTATTAGTGTGAAACTTCTGTAGAAATATCGGCCTTCCCTAGTGCCCTCCAGATCTCTCGCTTGGTTTGTAAAATGTTTTATAATAAATGTTTAGCTATATAGACTTAGCAGTCCTGGAGATGCACGTATCTGATTACCTTTCAAGAGGCTAACAGGGGCCTAACACGGTGGCTCATGCCTGTAATCCCAGCACTTTTGTAGGCCAAGGCAGGAGGATTGCTTGAGCCCAGGAGTTCAAGACCATCCTGGCCAACATGGTGAAGCCTTGTTTCCACTAAAGATACAAAAAATTAGCCAGGCGTGGTCGCACACACCTGTAGTCCCAGCTACTTGGGAGACTGAAGCAGAAGAATCACTTAAACCCAGGGGGTGAAGGTTGCAGCGAGCCAAGATCGAGCCATTGCACTTCAGCCTGGGCGACAGAGTGACACTCTGTCTCAATAAAAAAAAAAAAAAAAAAAAAAAAAGCTGGGCACGGTGGCTCACGCCTGTAATCCCAGCACTTTGGGAGGCCGAGGCGGGCGGATCACAAGGTCAGGAGATCAAGACCATCCTGGCTAACATGGTGAAACCCCATCTCTACTAAAAATAGAAAAAAATTAGCTGGGCGTGGTGGCAGGTGCCTGTAGTCCCAGCTACTGGGGAGGCTGAGGCGGGAGAATGGCGTGAACCTGGGAGGCGGAGCTTGCAGTGAGCCGAGATCACACCACTGCACTCCAGCCTGGGCAACAGAGCGAGACTCCGTCTCAAAAAAAAAAAAAAAAAAGATATCACCTCACATCCCTTAGGGTGGCTATTATTATTATTATTTTCTTTTGAGATGGAGTTCTGCTCTTATTGCCCAGGCTGGAGTGCAATGGCACGATCTCGGCTCACCAAAACCTCTGCCTCCTGAATTCAAGCAATTCTCCTGCTTCAGTCTCCCAAGTAGCTGGGATTACAGGCATGCACTACCACGCCCAGCTAATTTCGTATTTTCAGTAGAGACGGGGTTACTCCATGTTGGTCAGGCTGGTCTCGAACTCCTGACCTCAAATGATCTGCCTGTCTCAGCCTCCCAAAGTGCTGGGATTACAAGCGTGAGCCACCATGCCCGGCCTAGGATGGCTATTATTTAAAGAAAGAAAAAAAAAAAAGAAAGCTTTGGTGAGGATGTAAGGAAATGAACCACTGGTGCACTGCTGGTGGGAATGTGAAATGGTGAGGCTTCTATGAAAAACACTAGGGAGGGTCCTCAAATAATTAAAAGTAGCCAGGCGCGGTGGCTCACGCCTGTCATCCCAGCACTTTGGGAGGCTGAGGCAGGTGGGTCACCTGAGGTCAGGAGCTTGACAACAGCCTAGCCAACATGGTGAAACCCCATCTCTCCTGAAAATACAAAAATTAGCTGGGCATGGTGGTGTGTGCCTGTAATCCCAGCTACTCGGGAGGCTGAGGCAGGAGAATCTCTTGAACCCAGGAGGCAGAGGTTGCAGTCAGCCAAGATGGCACGATTGCACTTCAGCCCAGATGACGGAGCAAGACTCCATCTCTAAATAAATAATAAGTAAATGTAGAATTCCATGTGATCCAGCAATTCCCGTTCTGGGTGTGTACCCAGAAGAACTGAAAACAGGATCTTAAAGAGATATTGGGGCACCCATGTTCATAACAGCACTACTCACAATAGCCAGGCGGTGGAAGCAACTCAAGTGTTTGTCAATGGATGAATGGAGAATGTGCTCTGTCTATACAACGGATATAATTCAGCTTAAAAAGGAAGGGAATGGGCCGGGCGCGGTGGCTCACGCCTGTAATCCCAGCACTTTGGGAGGCTGAGGCAGGTGGGTCACCTGAGGTCGGGAGTTTGACAACAGCCTAGCCAACATGTTGAAACCCCATCTCTCCTGAAAATACAAAAATTAGCTGGGCGTGGTGGTGTGTGCCTGTAATCCCAGCTACTCGGGAGGCTGAGGCAGGAGATCTCTTGAACCCAGGAGGCAGAGGTTGCAGTCAGCCAAGATGGCACGATTGCACTTCAGCCCAGATGACGGAGCAAGACTCCATCTCTAAATAAATAATAAGTAAATGTAGAATTCCATGTGATCCAGCAATTCCCGTTCTGGGTGTGTACCCAGAAGAACTGAAAACAGGATCTTAAAGAGATATTGGGGCACCCATGTTCATAACAGCACTACTCACAATAGCCAGGCGGTGGAAGCAACTCAAGTGTTTATCAATGGATGAATGGAGAATGTGCTCTGTCTATACAACGGATATAATTCAGCTTAAAAAGGAAGGGAATGGGCCGGGCGCGGTGGCTCACGCCTGTAATCCCAGCACTTTGGGAGGCCGAGGTGGGCGGATCACAATGTCAGGCGATTGAGACCATCCTGGCTAACACAGTGAAACCCCGTCTCTAGTAAAAATACAAAAAATTAGCCAGGCGTGGTGGCGGGTGCCTGTAGTCCCAGCTACTCCGGAGGCTGAGGCAGGAGAATGGCGTGAGCCTGGGAGGCGGAGCTTGCAGTGAGCCGAGATCGCGCCACTGCACTCCAGCCTTGGCGACAGAGCGAGACTCCGTTTCAAAAAAAAAAAAAAAAAGGAAGGAAATGCTGACACACGCTACAACGTGGATAAACCTTGAAGACATTATTTTGAGAGGAGCTAGGGTGGGGGAAAAAGGAGCTTAACGGGGAGAGAGTTTCACTTTTGCAAGATGAAAGAGTTCTGGAGATTGGTTGCACAATAATGTAAATATACTTAACACTACTGAACTGTACACTGAGAAATGATTAAGATTACAAATTTCATGTTATGTGTTTTTCTTACCATAGTTAAAAATAAAAAAATATGGCTGGGCGTGGTAGCTCATGCCTGTAATCCGAGCACTTTGGTAGGCCAAGGCAGGGGGATCACCTGAGGTCAGGAGTTCGAGACCAGCCTGGGAAACATGGCGAAACCCCGTCTCTACTAAAAATACAAAATAATTAGCTAGGCGTGGTGGCGGACACCTGTAGTCCCAGCTACTCGGGAGGCTGAAGCAGGAGAATCACTTGAACCTGGGAGGCGGAGGTTGCAGTAAGCTGAGATCACGCCATTGCACTCCAGCCTGGGTGACAGAACAAGACTCCAAATCAAAAAATAAAATAATAAATAAATAAATAAATATTTTAAAAAAATTTTTAAAAAGAGCTTGTGGGTGAGTGCAAGGAGTGCAGTTGCCTCCTCCAGCTGCAGCACCTTCCATCCTGCTGGGAACACCATTTTCACAGGCAGCCCTCTGTCCATGACTAAGCCCAGCAGGGATACCAGGACCAGGCCATTTCTGCCCAACAAGGGACAACTTTATTGGCGATCTTTACTCTGGAGTAACCCCTTGGGTTGGTCAAGCCTGTGCTGTAGTCTGAGGCCTTTGTTTCCTGACTGCTTTCTCCCGTTTCCATTCTCAGATGTCAGCCAGCATCAGAGTCCAGAGCTTTCCCTGCCCAATCCTGCTTTGCCTCTCTTTGTGACTCACAGGTCATAAGCCTCCACTAACCCTAGCCCTATGTAGCCCTGACCCTTGCATTACTAACTGGGCCTGACTCTCTGCTTACTGGAGGACCCAACTAACACAAGAAACAGATTGGGGTCCATGCCTCATGCCTGTAATCCCAGCACTTTAGGAGGCCTAAAGGAGGTGGGAGGATCACTTGAGTCCAGGGGTTTGAGTCCAACCTGGGCAATGTAGTGAGACACTGTCTCTACAGAAAATGTAAATTTTAGTCAGATGTGGTGGCACGTATCTATAGTCCCAGCTGCTCGGGAGGCTGAAGTGGGAGGGTCATTTGAACCTAGGAGGTTGAGGCTATAGTGAGCCACGATGGCACCACTGCATTCCAGCTTGGGTGACAGACGGAGACTTTGTTTCAAGGGGGAAAAAAAAAAAAAAGAAAGAAAGAAAAGAAAAAAACACGAATATGTGCTTATTGTAAAAAGTGTGAGATGTTACTAAGCAGCATAATTAGAAGTGAGAGGTCTTCCTCCACACCACCACCATGATCCCAAGCAACTACTGTTAACAGTTTGATGTAACCTTCTAGACCTATTACAGTAGCCACCAGCATGTCACTGCCAAGCACTTGAAATGTGGTGAGTCCTAATAGAGATAAGCTGTAAGTATAAAAATACATCTTGAATTTCATCTGGGTGTGGTGGCTCATGCCTTCAATCCGAGCACTTTGGGAGGCCAAGGCGGGGTATCATGAGGTCAGGAGTTCGAGACCAGCCTGGCCAAGATAGTGAAACCCTGTCTCTACTAAAAATACAAAAATTAGCTGGGCGCGGTGGCGGGCACCTATAAACCCAGCTACTCAGGGGCTGAGGCAGTGGAATTGCTTCAACCCGGGAGGCAAAGGTTGCAGTGAGCCGAGATCGTGCCACTGAACTCTGGCCTGGGTGACAGACCAAGATTCCTTCTCAAACAAAACAAAACAAAACAAAACAAAACAAAAACTTGACTTTCGTCTGGGCGTGGTGGCTCATGCCTGTAATCCCAGCACTTTGGGAAGCCAAGGCGGGCAGATTACCTGCGGTCAGGAGTTCGAGACCAGCCCAGCCAACATGGCAAAACCCTGTCTCTAATAAAAATACAAAAATTAGCTGGGTGTGGTGATGTGTGCCTGTAATCCCAGCTAGTTGGGAGGCTGAGGCCGGAGAATCGCTTGAACCCGGGAGGCGGAAGTTGCAGTGAGCTGAGATCGTGCCACTGCACTCCAGACTGGATGACAGAATGACAGTCTGTCTCAAAAAAAAAAAAAAATCTTCTATTTCTTTTTTGTTGTTGTTTTGAGACACCAAGGCTGGGATGTAGTGATACAATCTCAGCTCACTGCAATCTCGACCTCCCGGGCTCAGGTGATTCTCTTGCATCACTTTCCCGAGTAGCTGGGACTACTGGCACATGCAACCACGCCTGGCTAATTTTTTTGTATTTTTTATAGAGATGGAGTTTCACCATGTTGCCCAGGCTGGTCTTGAACTCCCGGACTCCAGTGATCATCCCACCTCAGCCTCCCAAATTGCATTGCTGGATTTCTAAGACAGCACCAAAAAGAGAAAATAAACGATCTCACTAATAATGTCTCTACTGATTGCCATGTTGAAACAATGCTTTGGATATTTTGGGGTAAATGAAATACTTGTTGAAATTAGTTTCTTGTGTTTCTTTCCACCTTTTCAATGTGGCTACTAGAAAATACAATGCCACATGTGGCTCACCCTTGATTTCTTTTCTTTTTCTTTTTTTTTTGAGATGGAGTTTTGCTCTTGTTGCCTAGGCTGGAGTGCAATGGCACAATCTCCACTCATCACAACCTCTGCCTCCCGGGTTCAAGCGATTCTCCTGCCTCGGCCTCCTGAGTAGCTGGGATTACAGGCATGTGCCACCACTCACGGCTAATTTTGTATTTTTAGTAGAGATGGGGTTCCTCCATGTTGGTCAGGCTGGTCTCGAACTCCGGACCTCAGGTGGTCCACCCGCCTCGGCTTCCCAAAATGCTGGGATTACAGGTGTGAGCCACTGTGCCTGGCCAAGCTCACACTTGATTTCTATGGAACAGCACTGTCCTACACCATGCTGACAGGACACTACAGTGATGAAATGTTCTGTACCTGCACAGTCCAGTACAAGGGCCTGCAGTGTCTCAGGCCTGTGATTATTATAATACATCATTTTGCAATGCCATGAAGAGAGAATTGCTTGAGGCCAGGAGTTCAAGACCAACTTAGGCAACATAGTGAGATGCAATCTCTACAAAAATGATAAATATTAGGCCGGGCGCGGTGGCTCATGCCTGTAATCCCGGCACTTTGGGAGGCCAAGGCAGGCGGATCACGAGGTCAGGAGATTGAGACCATCCTGGCTAACACGAGGAAACCCCGTCTCTACTAAAAATACAAAAAATTAGCTAGGCATGATGGTGGGCGCCTGTAATCCCAGCTACTCGGGAGGCTGAGGCAGGAGAATGGCATGAACGCGGGAGGCGGAGCTTGTAGTGAGCCGAGATTGCGCCACTGTACTCCAGCCTGGGCGACAGAATGTTACTCTGTCTCAAAAAAGAAAAAAATACAAATATTAGCTAGGTATGGTGGCACATGCCTATAGTTGAGTTAGAGGTCACAGTGAGCTAAGATCCGGCCACTATGCTGCTGTACTCCAGCTTGGGTGACTGAGCAAGACCGTGTCTCAAAAAAAAAAAAAAAAGAGGCGGCTTATGCCTGTAATCTAGCACTATGGGAACCTAGGTAGGAGGATGGCTTGAGCTCAAGAGTTGGAGGACCAGCTGGGCAACATAGTGAGACCTTCTCTCTACTAAAAAAAATTAATTGGGTGTGGTGGCATGAGCCTATAGTCCCAGCTACTCGGGAGACTGAGGCAAGAGGGTCACTTGAGTCTGGGAGGTTGAGGCTGCAGTGAGCCATGATTGTGCCACTGCACCCCAGCCTGGATAACAGAGCAAGACCTTGTCTCAAAAAAAAAAAAAAAAAAAAAAAAGGATAGCTGGGCACAGTGGCTCATGCCTATAATTCCAGCACTTTGGGAGGCTGAGGTGGGTGGATCACCTGAGGTCAGGAGTTTGAGACCAGCCTGGCCAACATGGTGAAACCCGGTCTCTGCTAAAAATATAAAAATTAGCTGGGTGTGAGAGGCTGAGGCAGGAGAATTGCTTGAACATGGGAGGCGGAGGCTGTAGTGAGCCAAGATCGCGTCATTGTACTCCAGCCTGGGTGAGAGAGTGAGACTCTGTCTCCTATATATATATATATATGTATATATGTATATATACATATATATATATATATACATATATATATATATTTATATGGTAGCCACTAGCCACATGAGGCTATTAAGTGCTGGAAATGAGGCTGGTACAACTGAAAAACTAAGCTTGTATTTATTTATTTAAAACTTTAAGTTTTTTGTAGACACGGGATTTTGCTAAGTTTCCCAGGCTGGTCTTGAATGCCTGCACTCAAGTGATCCTCCTGCTTTGGCGTGAGCCACCGTGCCTGGTCTAATTCTTTTTTTTGTTTTGTTTTTCTGTAGAAATGAGTTCTCACTATGTTGCCTAGGCATGCTCTACTTTCTGGGGAGAGGAGTTATCTCCATAAGTTATTTGCAATTTTGCGTGGAAGATTTGCCTCTTCTCCCCACTTTATTTATTCAATCACTTATTTATATCAGTAGGGACTGGTGGATATTTATTTATTTATTTTGAGATGGAGTTTCGCTCTTGTTATCCAGGCTGGAGTGCAATGGCGCGATCTCGGCTCACTGCAACCTCCGCCTTCCAGGTTCAAGTGATTCTCCTGCCTCAGCCTCCTGAGTAGCTGGGATTACAGGCGCCCGCCACCACGCCCTGCTAATTTTGTATTTTTAGTAGAGACAGGGTTTCTCCATGTTGGTCAGGCTGGTCTTGAACTCCCGACCTCAGGTGATCCGCCTGCCTTGGTTTCCCAATGTGCTGGGATTACAGGCATGAGCCACTGTGCCTGGCCTTTTTTTTTTTTTTTTCCTGAGACGGAGTTTCGCTTTTGTCGCTCAGGCTGGAGTGCAGTGGCGCGATCTCTGCTCACTGCAACCCCCTGCTCCCCGGTTCAGGCGATTCTCCTGCCTCAGCCTCCTGAGTAGCTGAGATTACAGGCACCCTCCACCACGCCCGGCTAATTTTTTGTATTTTTAGTAGAGACAGGGTTTCATCGTGTTGGCCAGTCTGGTCTTGAACTCCTGACCTCACGTGATCCACCCTCCTTGGCCTCCCAAAGTGCAGGGATTACAGGTGGGAGCCACCGCACCTGGCCTGATATTTATTTTATTATTATTATTTTTTGAGACACAGTCTCACTCTGTTGCCCAGACTGGAGTGCAGTGGCACAATCTCTGCTCACTGCAACCTCTGCCTCCCAGGTTCAAGCAATTCTCCTGCCTCAGCCCTGTGAGTAGCTGGAATTAACAGGCGACTGCCACCATGCCCAGCTAAGTTTTGTATTTTTAGTAGAGACGGGGTTTCACCATGTTAGCCAGGCTGGTCTCAAACTCCTTGAGATCAGGGTGGTCCGTCTGCCTCGGCCTCCCAAAGTGCTGGGATTACAGACGTGAGCCACCGCGCCTGGTGGATATTTATTTTATGTTTTGGGTTATAATGCAGTACCACTTAATTTACAGTATTTTGTTGCTCATACTGTTTCCACTCTGGCCATTAGGAGTCCTTTCAGTTGGTTCGCCACTCCCTGTGACATCATCATCATTGGTGGGGTGTTTCATTTTTAGCACTACCTTACTTTCTGGTACTACAAGTTGCTTCAGGCTCATCTTGTGTATTTCTATTTATTTATTTATTTACTGAGACAGAGTCTCGCTCTGTTGCCCAGGCTGGAGTGCAGTGGCACGATCTCAGCTCACTGCAACCTCTGCCTCACAGGTTCAAGCGATTCTCCTGCCTCAGCCTCCCGATTAGCTGGGATTACAGGTGCCTGCCACCACGCCCGGCTAATTTTTGTATTTTTAGTAGAGACGGGGTTTTGCCATGTTGGCCAGGCTGGTCTCAAACTCCTGACCTCAGGTGATCCGCACCCACCTCGGCCTCCCAAAGTGTGGGATTACAGGTGTGAGCCACCGCACCTGGCCTATTTATTTATGTTTTGAAACAGAGTCTTGCTCTGTCGTCCAGGCTGGAGTGCAGTGGGGTAATCTCTGCTCATCACAACCTCAGCCTCCTGGGTTCTAGTGATCCTTGCACCTCAGGGTCCCAAGTAGCTGGGACCACAGGCGTGCGCCATCACACCTGGCTAATTTTTGTATTTTTATTAGATACCCGGTTTTGCCATATTGCCTAGGCTTGTCTTGGACTCCTGACCTCAAGCGATCTGCCTGCCTCGGCCTCCCAAAGTGCTGGGATTACAGGCGTGAGCCACCATGACTGGGCGAATTTTTTATTTTTTATTTTTTATTTTTTTGAGACAGGGTCTCGTTCCAGCTGGAGTGTGATAGCACCATCTCAGTTCACTGCAGCCTCAAGCTCCTGGGCTCAAGTGATCCTCCCACCTCAGCCTCCTGAGATGCTGGGAGTACAGGCGTGCATCATCAGGCCTGGCTAATTTTATACTTTTTGTAGAGACGGGGTTTCACCATGTTGCCCAGACTGGTCTTGAACTCCTGAGTTCAAGTGATCCACCCGCCTCAGCCTCCCAAAGTGCTGGAATTACAGGTGTGAGCCACTGCACCCAGCCTTCTTGTGTATTTTTTTGTCCCAGTTCTAGAGTCAGCTATTTCTCCAAGGAGCACTGGTTACTTTCATTGGAGAATGATATCAGAAACCAAGATCCGGGTGCTAGGTTATGCTTATTGCTACCAGGGTGCACAGACATTTTAATGTATATGTAACATAAAATTTACCTTTTCCACTGTATTTTCATTTATTTATTTATTTATTTTTGAGACGGAGTTTGCTCTGTCGCCCAGGCTGGAGTGCAGTGGCGTGATCTTGGCTCACTGCAACCTCCGCCTCCTGGGTTCAAGTGATTCTCCTGCCTCAGCTTCCTGAGTAGCTGGGATTACAGGCGCGCGCTATGACACCTGGCTAATTTTTGTATTTTTAGTAGAGACGGGGTTTCACCATGTTGGCGTGGCTGGTCTTGAACTCCTGGCCTCAAGTAATCTGCCTTCCTTGGTCTCCCAAAGTGCTGAGATTATAGGCGTAAGACAACGTGCCTGGTTCTTTTTTTTTTTTTTTTTTTCGAGATGCAGTCTCGCTGTGTCGCCTAGGCTGGAGTACCGTGGCGCAATCTCGGCTCACTGCAACCTCTGAGTCCCAGGTTCAAGCTATTCTCCTGCCTCAGCCTCCCAAGTAGCTGGGATTACAGATGCCCGCCAGCACACCCAGCTAATTTTTGTATTTTTAGTAGAGATGTGGTTTCACTATGTCGGCCAGGCTAGTCTTGATCTCCTGACCTTGTGATCCTCCCAGCTTGGCCTCCCAGTGTGCTGGGATTACAGGCCTTAGCCTCCTCGCCCGGCCGGTCTGCTTTAACTATTAAATAACATTAGGTAGATTCACATTGTTGTGAAACCATCTGTACTATCTATTTCCAGAACTTCTTCATCATCTCAAATTGAACCTCTGTATCTGTTAAACAATACCTCGCCATCCTCCTAACACCCACAGCAGCCCCTGATAACCACTGCTGTACTTTCCAACCATGAATTTGACTATCCTAGGTCCCTCATATAAGTGGAACCATACAGTATTTGTCCCTATGCTTCTTTCACTTAGCATGGTTCATCCATGAACTACGTTCATTCATGATGTTGTAGCAATTAGAATTTCATTTCTAAGGAGAAATAGTATTCCATTGCATGTACTGTACATACCACGTGTGTGTGTGTGTGTGTGTGTGTTTAAAAGCATAGGGGTCGGCCGGGTGTGGTGGCTCACGCCTGTAATCCCAGCACTTTGGGAGGCCAAGGCAGGCGGATCACTTGAGGTCGGGAGTTCAAGACCAGCCTGACCAACATGGAGAAACCCCATCTCTACTAAAAATACAAAATTAGCCGGGCATGGTGGCACATGCCTGTAATCCCAGCTACTCGGAAGGCTGTCAGGAGAATTGCTTGAACCTGGGAGGCAGAGGTTGTGGTCAGCCGAGATCGTGCCATTGCACTCCAATATGGGCAATAAGAGTGAAACTCTGTCTCAAACAAAACAAAACAAAACAAAACAAACAACAACAACAACAACAACAACAACATAGGGGTCTTGCTCTGTTGCCCAGGCTGACAGGCTGAACTTGAACTCCTGGCCTCAAGCCTCACGACTCAGCCTCCCTAGTAGCTGAAACTGCAGATGGCCTCCACTGACAGTGGCTACCATATATTTTCAAACATAAAATTTTAAGCTATAGATTTTTCTTTTTTTTGAGACGGACTTTCACTCTTGTTGTCCAGGCTGGAGTGCAATGGCACCATCTCAGTTCAACGAAACTTCTGCCTCCCGGGTTCAAGTGATTCTCCTGCCTCAGCCTCCCGAGTGGCTGGGATTACAGGCACATGACACCATGTCCAGCTAATTTTGTATTTTTAGTAGAGAAGGGGTTTCTCCACGTTGCTCAGGCTGGTCTCGAACTCCGGACCTCAGGTGATCCGCCCGCCTCGGCCTCCCGAAGTGCTGGGATTACAGGCGTGAGGCATGGCACCTGCCCTTTTTTTTTTTTTTTTTTTTTTTTTTTTAAAGAAATTGGGGCCGGGCGCGATGGCTCACGCCTGTAATCCCAGCACTTTGGGAGGCCGAGGCGGGCGGATCACTTGAGGTAAGAAGTTCGAGACCAGCCTGGCCAACATGGCGAAACCCTGTCTCTACTAAAAATAAAAAAAATAGCCGGGCTTGGTGGCGGGTGCCAGTAATCCCAGCTACTCGGGAGGCTGAGACAGGAAAATCACTTGAACCCGGGAGGCGGAGGTTGCAGTGAGCCGAGTTCGCACCACTGCACTCCAGCCTGGGCGACAGAGGGAGTCTCCGTCTCAAGAAAAAATAATAAATAAGAATAAATAAATAATAAAGTAAAATGTCCCAGGTAACTGCATATTCGATAGTCTTTCTTTCAACTTAGTTGTTGAATTAGCAATTTTTCTCTTAAAAAAATTTTTTTTTAGCTTATTGTCTTCGGAGATGATAACACCCTCGTTGCGCGGGAGTAAAGTTTTAAAGGTAAAACAAACAGGAAACGAGCGTCGGCGGCGAATCTGCTGCTACCAATGTAAAGGTCAGGCCGAGGCCGGCGCGGAGAATCTGCCGTCGCCTGCAGCTGCTCGCCTGTCTCCGTCGGAAGGGAGCCTAAGCTTTGCTGAGGTGAGTGGAAGCGGCTTGGAAGGAGCGGGCCCCACGCCGGAGAGAAGGAAGAGGGAGTGCGGCCCAGACGCTGTGCCCGCGCTTGTGTGGGGCGCCATGTTGAAACCTGGCAAAGGGGACGACATTCTGGGTTGCGTTGCGGGGAGTGGGGACGAGAGCTGGGTTGGAAGGATGGCCCGTTACTCCCTGCGGCCCCCAGAGAAGGAGAGGGGCGGGGGAGCGTCCTCGAGGGTTGGCGGCCAAGCTGCAGGCTGGATGGGAAGGAAAGGCTTTTCCACAGAAACTTACGTGTTTGCCTCCGAGGCCCACTGCGCATGCCCTGGAGGGCTCTGTGGGTCCCGCCTTCAGTTTTGCTTTTCACAGGAGGGGCAAAGTCTTTTTTTTTTTTTTTCTTTTTGAGACAGTCTTGCTCTGTCGCCCAGGCTGGAGTGCAGTGACACGATCTCGGCTCACTGCAACCTCCGCCTCCTGGGTTCAAGCGATTCCACCGCCTCAGCTTCCCGAGTAGCTGAGACTACAGGCGCCCGCCACCACGCCCGGCTAATTTTTTGTATTTTACTGGAGACGGGGTTTCACCATGTTAGCCAGGATGGTCTCGATCTCCTGTCCTCGTGATCCACCCGCCTCGGCCTCCCAAAGTGCTGGGATTACAGGCGTCAGCCACCGTGCCCGGCCAGGAGGGGCAGAGTCTTACCCCGAAGACCCAGGAAGGAGAGGCTTCATTTATTTTTTTGTTTTTCCCCAGAAACAGGGAGTCGCCCAGGCTGGAGAGCGGTGGCGCGATCTCGGCTCACTGCAGCATCGACATTTTGGGTCAAGCGGTCCTCCCGCCTCAGCCTCTCAAGTATCTGGGACCACAGGCGCGACCCCACGCCCGGAGAATTGATTGATTGATTGATTGATTGAAACGGGGTCTCACTTTGTTGCCCAGGCTGGTCTCGAATTTCTGGGCTCAAGCGATCCTCCAGCCTCGGCCTCTCAAAGTGCTGGTATTACAGGCGTGAGCCACCGCGTGCCTGGCCAAAAATTTTCTAAATTTGTATAATAATTTATAATTGTAATGCATTTTTGTAGACACCATATGATCTAATCTTCACAAAAACCTAGTGAAGTGACATTTAGCTACATTTCACAATAAGAATCCTGAAGCTCAAAATTTACTGACCTCAAATAATCCACCCGCCTTGGCCTCCCAAAGTGCTGGGATTACAGGCATGAGCCACCGCGCCCTGGCCCCCACCATTCATTTCGGCTCTCATCCCCTGTTGATGAATAAAATGAGAATGAGGCCAGGCGCGGTGGTTCACGCCTGTAATCCCAGCACTTTGGGAGGCTGAGGCAGGCGGATCATCTGACATCAGGAGTTTGAGACCAGCTTGGCCAACATGGTGAAATCCTGTCTGTACTAAAAATGCAAAAATTAGCTGGGTGTGGTGGTGTGTGTCTGTAATCCCAGCTACTCGGGAGGCTGAAGCAGGAGAATCACTTGAACCTGGGAGGCAGAGGTTGCAGTGAGCGGAGATTGGCCATTGCACTCCAGCCTGGGTGACAGAGTGAGACTTTGTCTCAAGTAAAAAAAGAGAATGTAAAAATCGAGAGATTGTTGTAGGAAATCTCAACCTAATGCTGCCGGGGAGGAAGTGCACCTAGAAAGATTAATGAGAAACAATGAAACCAGCTGTTAGTATCTATAGAAGCATGCAGATGAGAGAGAACAAAATCCATGCTTATCCGTTTGTAATTCTCTTCCGTTTTAATTTGAAGAAGTCTTAAAGTTTTGAACAGGAGCTCTGTGTACAATAATATCAGTTTTATTTGGTAGATCCTTGTGACTCCTGACTTCAAATGATCCGCTCGTCTTGGCCTCCTCAAGTGCTAGAATTGCTGGCGTGAGCCACTGCACCGGGCCCCTTGTGACTTTTTAATGTTGAATGGGGAGGGGTTCTTTTCCTTCAGGAGAGGAGGGGTGGGTCTCAGCCTCAGACACCCAGAATACTGGTTTGTGTGTTTTCTTTTTCCTGTCTTTATCTCCAAAACCTTATATTTTATGAAAAGCATCAGAGGAAACGATTAAGAGCTTTAGCTCTGGAGTCCACACTGCCCCTGGTTCTAACTCCTCCACTGAGCTACTTCTTAGCTTTAGGATTTGGGGCAAAGGCTGCCTTTTTGTGTCTGACCTTTTTCATCTGAAAAGGCAATAATAATATAGTACCTAAGTCCTGGTATTGTTGAGAAGTGAGAGGAGTTAAGAGGTTAGTACAGGCTGGGTTCGGTGGCTCACATCTGTAATCCCAGCACTTTGGGAGGCTGAGGCAGAAGGCTGGCTCATGCCCAGGAGTTCAAGATCAGCCTATGCAATATCCCATCTCTACAAAAAAAAAAAAAAAAAAAAAAAAATGCTGGGTATGGTGGTGCATAGTGAGTAATTCCAGGTACTCACGAGGCTAGGGTGGGAAGATTGCTTGAGCCCAGGAGGTTGAGGCTGCAGTGAGCCATGACTGTGCCACTGTACTCCAGTCTGGGCAACAGAGCAAGACCCTGTCTCAAAAAAAATTCAAGCGATTCTCCTGCCTCAGCCTTCCGTAGCTGGGATTACAGGCGTGCACCACCATGCCTGGGTAATTTTGTATTTTCAATAGAGACGGGGGTTACTCCATGTTGGTCAGGCTAGTCTCGAACTCCCGACCTCAGACAATCTGCCCACTTTTGCCTCCCAAAGTGCTGGGATTCAGGCGTGAGCCACTGTGCCTGGCCTTTTTTTTTTTTTTAAAACAGAGACAGGGTCTCACCATGTTTCCCATGTTGCCCAGGCTAGTCTTGAACTCCTGGGCTCAAGGGATCCTCCCGTTTTGGCCTCCCAAAGTGCTGGGATTACAGGCGTGAGCCACCACGCCCAGCCTCTTCTTTCTTTCTTTCTTTCTTTTTTGAGACGGAGTCTGGCTCTGTTGCCCAGGCTGGAGTGCAATGGCGGGATCTCGGCTCACTGCAAGCTCCGCCTCCCGGGTTCACGCCATTCTCCTGCCTCAGCCTCCCAGTAGCTGGGACTACAGGCGCCCACCACTACGCCTGGCTAATTTTTTTTTTTTTTTTTGTATTTTTAGTAGAGACGGGGTTTCACTGTGTTAGCCAGGATGATCTCAATCTCCTGACCTCGTGATCTGCCCACCTCGGCCTCCCAAAGTGCTGGGATTACAGGCATGAGCCACCGCGCCCGGCTGCCTCTTCTTTTTTTCACGTGGAGAAATTCCAGCCACGAGAGAAGACACAAATTGAGTTAGAGCCAGAGCCCAGACCAGGACTGAAATTGTCTCCCTCTCATCCTGTGCTCCTTCTGTCACTCCATCTGTTTAGTCTTTTACTGACAGCAGAGAGGCAGCCTCTGCAAAGTTGCTTGTTGATGATGACAGACATATTGCCCTCCTTTTACCATGTGGTGGTAAACAGTGTCAGGTCCTGTTTTTGTTTCTCAATGATCAGGTTTGCCTGATGTGGACTAAAAAAAGTTCTATGTTTTTTTTTTTTTTTTGAGACAGAGTATTGCTGTGTTGATGAGGCTGGAGTGCAGTGGTGCAATTTCAGCTCACTGCAACCTCCAACTCCTGGTTTCAAGTGATTCTCCTGCTGCAGCCTCCCAAGTAGCTGGGATTGCAGGCGCCCGCCACCACACCCAGCTAATTTTTGTATGTTTAGTAGAGATGGGGTTTTGCTATGTTGCTGAGGCTGGTCTTGAGCTGCTGACCTCGTGATCCGCCTGCCTCGGCCTCCCAAGGTGCTGGGATTACTGGCGTGAGCCACTGCGCCGGGCCAGTTCTGTGATTTTTGATCAGAGTTGGTTCAGTTCCTCAGTATTTATCAGAAAGCGTCCTAGGATCTGGAGCCACCAGACTGAAGAGTGTTTACTGTGTGTTGGGCAAAACATGATCAGGACTTTAGAAGTTTCAATGAGCTGTGAGAAAGACACAGTTGCTTCATGGTGGAGGGAGCTAAATCTGGACTTGACAGGCCCAGTAGAATTTCCGCAAGTGGATATGAGGGAGATAGGCAGGGGAGAGGATATTCCCAAGAGAAGAAATCATCCTGAGATGTTTGCACAAATGGTTTAGGCCAAAAAGAAAGAAAAATTGTACTGGGAAAGACATGGGGCTGGGGAATTAGGGCACATTCAAGGAAGGAGGAGCAAGCCTGGGTAGTTTACAAACAGGCTTTGTTCCTGTTGAAAGGATCGGGAGAAAAATAGAATAGGTTTTATGATGGGACATGGTGAGAGGCTAAGTGAGGGTCAGAGGTCTTTTTTTTTTTTTTTTCTTCTGAGATGGAGTCTCGCTCTGTTGCCCAGGCTGGAGGGCAGTGGCATGATCTTGGCTCACTGCAACCTTCACCTCCTGGGTTCAGCCTCCCAAGTAGCTGGGACTACAGGGTGTGCACCACCTTGCCCAGCTAATTTTTTGTATTTTTAGTAGATATGGGGTTTCACCATGTTGGCCAGGCTGGTCTTGAACTCCTGACCTCAAGTGATCCTCCTGTCTTGGCCTCCTAAAGTGCTGGGATTACAGGTGTGAGATCGTGCCCGGCCTAGTGTCAGAGGTCTTGAGTGCAGTGTCATTGATTTTGGATTTTATTCTGTAGGTGTTTGGCTTTTTTACTGAGGAAAGAAAAATTCACAGTGCACCTCTAAGAAATCACTCCCCCTATATAACCCACCAACTGAGGGAGAAATAAAGCAGAAAGATCCTTGAGGAAAATTTGAGTAAGAGGAAAAAAGTTATAGATATTTTAAGAAATATTATGGAAAAATGCTGTTAGGAATGAGAACTACTGTATATATTTCACAGAAACCTGGTTTTTTGTTTTTGTTTTTGTTTTGAGACAGGGTCTCACTCTGTTACCCACACTGGAGTACAGTGGCATGATCAAGGCTCACTGCAGTCTCAAATTCCAAGGCTCAAGCCATCCTCCTGTCTCAGCCCCCCTAGTAGCTGGGACTACAGGTGTGCACCACCATGCCTGGCTAATATTTTTGAATTTTAGTAGAGATGAGGTCTTGATATGTTGCCCAGGCTGGTCTCCAACTCCTGAGCTCAAGTGATCGTCCCACCTTGACCTTCTAAAGTACTGGGATTACAGGTGTGAGCCACTGCAACAGGTCAAGTTTTTTTTCTTTCTTTCTTCTTTCTTTTTTTGAGACAGACGCTCGCTCTGTCACCCAGGCTGGAGTGCGGTGATGCGACCTCGGCTCACTGCAACCTCCGCCTCCTGGGTTCAAGAAATTCTCCTGCCTCAACCTCCCGAGTAGCTGCGACTACAGGCGTGTGCAACTGTGCCCAGCTAATTTTTGTATTTTTAGTAGAGACAGGGTTTCACCATGTTGGCCAGACTGGTCTCAAACTCCTTGGCCAGACTGGTCTTGAACTCCTGACCTCGTGATCTGCCCACCTTGGCATCCCAAAGTGCTGAGATTACAGGCGTGAGCTACCGCGCTCGCCAGTTTTTTTTGTTTTTTTTTTTTCTTAACTTTTGGGACTTCTTCCAGGAAAGACCTGGTTTGGTTTTTTTTGTTGTTGTTGTTTGTTTGTTTTTTTTGAGACAGAGCCTCGCTTTGTTGCCCAGGCTGGAGTGCAGTGGTGTAATCTCGGCTCACTGCAACCTCCGCCTCCTGGGTTCAAGCCATTCTCCTGCCTCAACCTCCTGAGTAGCTGGGATTAAGGCGCCCACCTACCTCGCCTGGCTAATTTTTTTTTTTTTTTTTTTTTTGAGACGGAATTTTGCTCTTGTTGCTCAGGCTGGAGTGCAATGGTGTGATCTTGGCTCACCGCAACCTCCACCAACCCAGTTCAAGTGATTCTCCTGCCTCAGCCTCTCGAGTACCTGGGATTACAGGCGCCTACAACCACGCCCCGCTAATTTTGTATTTTTAGTTGAGATGGGGTTTCTCTATGTTGGTCAGGCTGGTTTCGAACTCCTGACCTCAGGTGATCCACCAGCCTCAGCCTCCTAAAGTGCTGGGATTATAGGCGTGAGCCACTGCACCCAGCCAGCCAAGGTTTTTTTTTTTTTTTTTGAGATGGAGTCTTGCTCTGTCGCCCAGGCTGGAGTGCAGTGGCGCGAACTCTACTCACTGCAAGCTCCGCCTCCCGGGTTCACGCCATTCTCCTGCCTCAGTCTCCCGAGTAGCTGGGACTACAGGCGCCCGCCATCATGCCCGGCTAATTTTTTTGTATTTTTTAGTAGAGACAGAGTTTCACCGTGTTAGCCAGGATGGTCTCGATCTCCTGACCTCATGATCCGCCCGCCTCGGCCTCCCAAAGCGCTGGGATTACAGGCGTGAGCCACCGCGTCTGGCCTCAGCCAAGGTTTTTAAGTAACATATTTCAGCATTGGCTCTACAGCGTTGCAGGTTGGTCACATAAGCATTAGCTGGGTCTGAAATGTTAGTAAGCATTTTATTATTCCAGCAAAGATTCACATGAATTAACTATGTATCAGAAGGCATGACAACTGCAGTGTGCTTGCTGGGCAAAAAATTACCATTGCAGTAAATTCTCATGCTCCCAGTCTAAACGGATTATCAGCTAGGGATCTGAGAAGAAATCCCATGTTCCTTTTGAGCCAAATAACCCGCTCCCGCTGCTGGGTCACTGTAGCCTTAGCTTTGTTGTCTGTTTACTGCAGAATGGTGCATCCAAATCCCTATTTTCTCTTGTAGTTTTAAAAAGTCTGTATCTTTTAATGATGCATAGTAAAAAAATTTCCACACGAATGATGTGATATCTAGAATTTGTTTCAGAATTATCTGGGGGCAGATTATTCTGGCCACATGTGCATGGTGGTTCTAGTTGAGCCAGGTGAGAAGTTTGTGGAGGGTTATTACATGATTCTCTATGTTGGTATTTGATATTCTTGGTAGTAGAGTTTTTAAATTGCCATTTTCCACCAGCAGTTCCTGGGCTAGTTTTCCTATGATCATTTTAAAGGTTCTGAAAGGGAAGTCTGGTTTTGATCCACGTTGCCACATTGTAATGTGTTCATAGTTGGTAAGTGCCCTTCCGTGGCTGAGCCAGATGCTGCATATATGGGTGAAACCCGAGCACGCCGCCCTCTGCTTCCTGAGAGGGCATTTGTAGGAGTGGGTAAGGGCTTCTCTGGAGCACAACTGCCTGGCTTTGGTGCTGTCTCCCCCACTTACTAGCAGGGAGGACTTAGCCTCTGTGGGTGTTCCCTTCCTTTCCTGTCTTTAAGAAGGGGTGAATGATAGTATCCTTTTCATGGCATTGTTGTAAGGGTTGAATGAGTGGCTCAGAGTAGAGGCTCCATCCACGCTTGCTCTTATCATTCATAGAACATGAACGATTGGATGCCCATCGCCAAGGAGTATGATCCACTCAAAGCGGGCAGCATTGATGGCACCGATGAAGACCCACACGACCGCGCGGTCTGGAGGGCAATGCTGGCACGATATGTCCCCAACAAAGGTGTCATAGGAGATCCCCTCCTCACCCTGTTTGTGGCCAGACTAAACTTGCAGACCAAGGAGGACAAATTAAAGGAAGTCTTTTCCCGCTATGGTGACATCCGGCGGCTTCGGCTGGTCAGGGACTTGGTCACAGGCTTTTCAAAGGGCTACGCCTTCATCGAATACAAGGAGGAGCGTGCCGTGATCAAAGCTTACCGAGATGCTGATGGCCTGGTTATTGACCAGCATGAGATATTTGTGGACTACGAGCTGGAAAGGACTCTCAAAGGGTGGATCCCTCGGCGACTTGGAGGCGGTCTTGGGGGAAAAAAGGAGTCTGGGCAACTGAGATTTGGGGGACGGGACCGGCCTTTTCGAAAACCTATTAACTTGCCAGTCGTTAAAAACGACCTCTATAGAGAGGGAAAACGGGAAAGGCGGGAGCGATCTCGATCCCGAGAAAGACACTGGGACTCGAGGACAAGGGATCGAGACCATGACAGGGGCCGGGAGAAGAGATGGCAAGAAAGAGAGCCGACCAGGGTGTGGCCCGACAATGACTGGGAGAGAGAGAGGGACTTCAGAGATGACAGGATCAAGGGGAGGGAGAAGAAGGAAAGAGGCAAGTAGAGGCCCAACAGCAGACCCCAAAGTGAAGTTACAGTGGAAATGAGTGGAGGGGGATTGTCTTTCAACGCAGCGTGAGTCTAATGGTTGAATAAAACTTACTGATGATCATGGGGTTTGGAATAGTTTTCTTTCCAATCTGGAACTTTGGTTCAAGCTGATAGGAATTTATCATCTTCCTCACATAGTTCTAAGGACATGTTATTTAACAGGATCAAGAAGCAATTTTGTAGTTACTGGCCTCTGTACAGAAGGGCATTTTCTTTTCTTTTCTTTTTTTTTTGAGACAGAGTCTCACTCTGTTGCCAGGGCTGGAGTGCAGTGGTACGATCTTGGCTCACTGTAACCTCTGCCTCCTGGGTTCAAGTGATTCTCCTGCCTCAGCCTCCCCAGTAGTTGGGATTACAGGCATGTGCCACCATGCCCGACTAATTTTTGTATTTTTAGTAGAGATGGGGTTTCACCATGTTGGTCAGGCTGTTCTCGAACTCCTGACCTCAGATGATCCACCTGCCTTGGCCTCCCAAAGTGCTGGGATTACAGGTGTGAGCCACTACTCCTGGCCTGGTCTCCAACTCTTGACCTCAAATGATCCATCTGCCTTAGCCTCCCAAAGTGCTAGGATTACAGGCATAAGCCACTGCGCCCAGCCAGAAGGGCATTTGTAAAGGAGCTAGTATTCAAATTTAATTTGGCAGTAGGAATTTGATTTTCTTCCATCTATTTTAAATGATCATCTTGAGTACGTGGCAAAAAGAGGTTATGACCTAATCACACTCCTCTGAGTCCTTAGAGGAAGAACACTAATCTGGTCAGAATAAATTGTATCTTTTCTATCTTTATATCCATAGCCCAAGAGTTTGCTGAATTGAAATAAAAATGGGATAGAAAAGTGAATTCAAGGAGAATGTCCAGAGCCCTAATACCAGAAGGCAGTCTGCACAGCCAGGTCAGCATTCTTGAACAAATGCACTTCCATTCTCACTCAAAATGCCGACTGCCTTTCTTCTTTTTCTGGCTGACATTTAAAATTAAAAACCAAAGTTGCTGGGCTGTGATCTATGGCAGCCTTCCAGCCCTTTGAAAAGATAAAGTTTGACAGAAGTGGTGGTGAAATGAAAATGAAGAATAAGGAGTGGTCAGGATCTATGAAAGAATTACAGCTAGTTCTGATGGATTGATTTTTCCTTTCTCTCTTATCCAGTCTCTGGGGTGCTCGAGAGCTAGATCTGCTGACCTTAACTTCTGAGGACTTTGAGCAAGTACCATACTGTTCAGATGATTTTCAAAAAAGTGACATTTAGCATTTTGATAAATGGCTGTCTTTGAAAGTTCATATTCTGAAAATTCAAGATGTTTCATGCAAAATAAATGATTTAGTACCATTGCTAGGTTTTCACATAGGAGTATGAATCTCTCATGATATTACACAGGGAACTGGACCAACCTGCTGTGGCTTAAAATTGCTGTCAGCTGTTAGAACCGTTTTAGAAAAATAGGCCCTTTCCTTTGTGAATTTCCAGTACAGAATTTTATTATTTCCCAAGTCTCAGAAAACAACCTTGCAGGAAACCTTTTTGATTTCACTCACATTTAATTTACAAAGTGTTCCCTTATTATGGCACCAGAAGGGTATTGTGGGCTAGGGTTGGTAGATTGTCTAGAAAACAAGACTGCCTGCATTAGGGAAGCCTTGTGAGATACCATCAGGACAAAAAGCCAGTTGCAGTGTTTGTGTAGTTGTCAACTCTGAGCATCAGAACAGGGAGAGATTGAAAACATGCACACTTGGCTGGGCACAGTGCTCATGGCTGTGATCCCAGCACTTTGGGAGGCCGAGGCGGGCGGATCACCTGAGGACAGGAGTTCGAGACCATCCTGGCCAACATGGTAAAACCCCGTCCCTACTAAAAATACAAAAATTAACGGCATGGTGGCAGGCGCCTGTAATCCCAGCTACTCAGGAGGTTGAGGCAGGAGAATGGCTTGAACCCAGGAGGCGGAGGTTGCAGTGAGCCAAGACCGGGCCACTGCACTCCAGCCTGGGTGACAGAGCGAGACTCCGTCTCAAAAAAAAAAAAAGAAAAGAAAAAAAACATGCACACTGAGGCTGGGCGTGATGGCTCACGGCTGTAATCTCAGCACTTTGGGAGGCCATGACAGGTGGATGGCTTGGAGCTCAGCAGTTCGAGACCAGTCTGGGCAACGTGGCGAAAACCTGTCTTTACGAAAAACACAAAAATTAGCCGGGTGTTGGTTTTGCTTGCCTGTAGTCCCACCTACTTGGGAGGCTGAGGCTGGAGAATTGCTCGAGCCCGGGAAGCGGAGGTTGCAGTGAGCTGAGATTGTGCCACTGCACTCCAACCTGGGTGACAGAGTAAGACCCTGTCTCAAAACAAAAAACAAAAAACATGCACACTCAGACTCCAACCCTGTACATTTGGGCTTAGTGTTCTATGGGCTGTGGTGACTTTGAAAGAAAAACAATGGTACAGCCTCCATGGTAGGGACTTTGGCAGTCTCCATGAACATGACAGAAGCAAATACTCTTTGATCTAGCAATTCTGCTTCTAGTTTATTCTGTAGACCTTTGTGTGTGTGACAGTGTGCAACACTTTTTGAGAGTAAAGGGTTGGAAGGAAGTTACCTGTCCATCAGTGGGGCCTAGATAAACATTAATAAATATCACCTCCATATGGTAGACCAGGGCATTGTAGGATGTTCATTAGCACCTTCCTTGGTGTTTACTCATAGATGACAGTATCCTCTCTCCCACTCCAGTTGTGACAACCAAAAATGTCTCCAGACTGCCAAATGTCTCCTGGGGGGCTCAGTCATCCGTGGTTGAGAGCCACTGTCTTTTTTTTTTTTTTTTTTTGAGACAGAGTCTCACTCTTGTCGCCCAGGCTGGAGTGCAGTGGTGCGATCTCGGCTCACTGCAAACTCTGCCTCCCGGGTTCAAGCGATTCTCCTGCCTCAGCCTCCTGAGTAGCTGGGACAACAGGCGCGTGCCCCCATGCCCAGCTAATTTTTGTATTTTTAGTAGAGATGGGATTTCTCTATGTTGGCCAGGCTGGTATCAAACTCCTGACCTCATGATCCGCCTGCCTCAGCCTCCCAAAGTGCTGGGATTACAGGTATGAACCACTGCTCCTGGCCATGAGAGCCACTGTCTTATGTACTCATATGGAGTTATTGCTAGACATTTTTTTTTTCTTTTTTGAGGCAGGGTCTCACTCTGTCCCCCAGGCTGGAGTGCAGTGGTGTGATCACAGCTCACTGCAGCCTTGAACTGGGCTCAAGGGATCCTCCTGCCTTAGCCTCCCAAGTAGCTGAGATCATAGGTGTACACCACCACACCCACCTATTTTTTTATTTTAATTAATTTTTTGTAGAGATGGGTTATTGCTATGTCGCCTAGGTTTGTCTTAAACTCCTGGGCTCAAGTTATCCCTCCTACTTGACCTCCCAAAATATGGGGATTACAGGTGTGACCCACTGCCCCTGGCCCTCTCTAGGATACTTCAAGGGGAAAAAAGAAAAGTACAGAACAGCATGAATATATTATGCTGCCATTTAAATAAAAAAAAAAAGGAGGGCCAGGTATGGTGGTTCATGTCTGTAGTCCCATCTACTCGGGAGGCTGAGGCAGGAGGATTGCTTGAGGCCAGGAGTTTGGGACCAGCCTTGGTGACATAGTAAGACCTTGTCCCTTAAGAAAAAAGGAAAGAAGGAATACATACACACATGTACATATATATATGCTTTTTGTTCTTGATTTTATTTTACATAATTGCGTGTATAAACTTTCTGATGGATTGATTTTTCCTTTCTGTCTCGATTATCTAGCCTCTGATGTGCTCAAGAGCTGGATCTGCTGACTTATCAAAAAAGTGACATTTGGCCAGGCGCGGTGGCTCACACCTGAATTCCCAGCACTTTGGGAGGCTGGGGTGTGAGGATCACTTGAGCCCAGGAGTTTGAGACCAGCTTAGGCAACAAAGTAAGACCTGGTCTCTACAAAAAATAATTAGCTGGGCATGGTGGTGCACATCAGTAGTACCAGCTACTTGGGAGGCTGAGGTGGGAGGATTGCTTGAGCCCAGGGGTTCATAGCTGCAATGAGCTATGATAGTGCCACTGTACTCCAGCCTGGGTGACAGAGTGAGACCCTGTGTCCAAAAAAAAAAAAAAAAAAGGCCAGCCACAGTGGCTCACACCTGTAATCCCAGCACTTTGAGAGGCCAAGGCAGGTGAATCACTTGAGGTCAGGAGTTCAAGACCTCGAGACCAGCCTGGCCAACATGGTGAAACCCCGTCTTTACTAAAAATACAAAAAATTAGTCAGGTATGGTGGCACACACATGTAGTCCCAGCTACTTGGGAGGCTCAGGCATGAGAATTGCTTGAACTCAAGAGGCGGAAGTTGCAGTGAGCAGAGATGGTGCCACTGTACTTTGGCTTGGGCAATAGAGCAAGACTATCTCAAAAAAAAGAGAGACATTTAGTGTTTAGGAAAGATAACTAAGAAACTGGCAATTTTGGTTACCTGTTGGAAGGGCAACAAAGGTGGCCAGGGGTGGGAGAGAAATTCATCAGTATACCTGCTTCTGTACTCTTTGAGAATAAATTCTAATAATTCTAATGGGCACTCAGGTTTGAGAAACACTGCTCTAACACAGCAATAATTACCCTGTCTGATCATTTCTTTTTTTCTGCAATCTGGAAGCAGAGTCCATTCTAGATTCTGCAAATTCACCTGATGGTTTCTTTCTTTCTTTCTTTTTTTTTTTTTTAGATGAAGTCTCACTCTGTCGCCCAGGCTGGAGTGCAATGGCACGATCTAGGCTCACTGCAACCTCCGCCTCCTAGGTTCAAGGGATTCTCCTGTCTTGGCCTCCTGAGCAGCTGAGATTATAGGCATGCGCCACCTCGCCTGGCTAATTTTTTTGTATTTTTGTAGAGATGGGGTTTCACCATGTTGGCCAAGCTGGTCTCGAACTCCGGACCTCAAGTGACCCACCCGCCTTGGCCTCCCAAAGTGCTGGGATAGCAGGCGTGAGCCACTGTGCCCGGCCTCACCTGATGGTTTCTTAGCAAACTTCAGTAGAATGTTTAGAACGCGGCCCTGATAAACTTGAGTGCTGGTAGGAGGTGCTACCTCGCTCAATCTGTGAGCAACCAGCCCTGTGCCCTGGATGCTTGGCGGGTGGAGAGAAAGACAGTGTTATGTGGGCAAGCCTCCAACTCACCAGTTGCAGTAGAGCATCTGGCTCTCTGTCTGCTGCTATAGCCCTGTGAGTCAGCCAGACGTGTGGTCCCCAAGCCAGCTTCCCACCTAGCACCCTTGTTCTGCTACAGCTCCCCCACCTGCCCTCCTGCATTGCCTAGGATCCCACGTCCTGCTTTCAGTCTGCTCTGGGACATCGTCTTCTTCTTTGCAGGGGACTAAGTATATGACTTAATGAATCCTAAAAGGAAAAAAAAGATGTCAGGAAAAAAAAGTGCACACAAGAAATGTTGCAACATCTCATCCTTAGCAACTTTGTTTGGTTAGTACTGCATAACTCACAGCAGATTCCAAGGCACTTGCCTTGAACATTGCTACACGCTCTAGGCATTATCAGGAACGCAGCCGGGGTGCCTGCAAAGTTGTCTCCAGTTTCTGGGTAAGAGGACCATCATCCATATTGTCTGTGGCTTTGTGTCTGAGTTGGGCTACTGAGCCTGTGACTTCAGACCCCTTGTCTGCCTGATGGATACATTCTGTATAATACATTACCATCACAATTTCATGAATGTAACTAATGAAGATCTAGCCCTTCCATGCCTCCTGCTGAACTATGTCACCTGTGATAATAAAACCTCTACACATAGCATTTTATACAAAGCAAGTCAAACAGCAATGATAGTGGCAAGTGATGTATTTGGCTTAAAGAAGCTTGTGTTACTGAAGTTAACGCAGAAGTCTGGCCTCCGTTTGTGGGATTATTAAATATATATCCTACGGGATCAGAGTCATCTATTAGAAACAGTGATAGCCCTGGGTATAAATAAACATTTCTTTAGAGTTTGGCGTCAGTTTTTCAATGTCCATCCTCAAATCAGACAGTCTGTTTGAGGGGTCAGTTTTCAGGGTGCGTCTGCACCGAGAGGCTTGAGGCAGCAATGACCCCTGGGCTGCAGTTCGGTTGCAGGCGCTGGTGGCGGGCAGTCCAGGTTGGAGCGTGGAGATGGGCCAACGTCACAGATGCTGCAGGGCTTCCTGTCCTTGCTCTGTGTAACCGTCATCGCGGTGGGTGTTTGCCCACTGTCCAAAGGACTCCTGGATATGCACGTTTCTCTGCGTGTTGGCCAGGCGCTTCTTATCTCGGGAGAAGAAGCTAAACCTTTGGAAGGGAAAGCAAACACAGAAATAAGAGCTGACCCTTTGCTGTGCATGTCACGTTTTTTGCAGTGCCGGAGACATATAGCAGCAAACTTAGAAGGGAGCAAATCAATTCAAGGTGTGAAAGACAAAGTTGGGGGTGCAGGTCAAAGTTATTCCAAGAAAGCAGCAGGGTATTCTGCGTGTCATTTGGACACGGTACCTTGGAGGTCACGCGGTATGGGCAAGGCATGCATGCTGATGTGATGTGTGAGGTGTCTTCCACGTTAGCCGCTATGGAGGATTTATCCTGTTACCAGTGGAAATCAAAAGCTACTGAAACAAATCATGGGTTTCTTTAATTACCCTAATGACGCAGAGAAAGGAATACTTGAAAACCGTGTGGAATATAAGAGGATTCTGTTGTAAATGGATGAGTATTTCTAATTTAAATAGTTCTGTATTTGTTTAATGTCAGTCAGGAAACTGTGGCCCAGATTTCATGGACATTACTGCTTAGATGAGGCTAAAGGAAGTACTTAAGAAAAATGAACAATAAAAAATATACTATGGGCTGGGCGCGATGGGTCACGCCTGTAACCCCAGCACTTTGGGAGGTCGAGGCAGGCAGATCACTTGAGGTCAGGAGTTCGAGACCAGCCTGGCCGACGTGGTGAAACCCCGTCTCTACTAAAAATACAAAAATTATCCAGGTGTGGTGGCACACGCCTGTAATCCCAGCTACTTGGGAGGCTGAGGCAGGAGAATCGCTTGAATCTGGGAGGCGGAGATTCCAGTGAGCCGAGATCACGCCACTACACTCCAGCCTGGGCAAGAGAACGAGACTCTGTCTAAAAAAATAAAATAAATATATATATATAAGTAAAACATGGTACGCATGTTTCTCTGATATAAAATTAGGGAAACATCCATTTGCAGTTTCAAAAATAGATCTAATGGTGAAAGCCTTTAGGCCGTATCACTGTAACCAGCTACAAAGCCACAGTTAGTCTGGCCTCAGACTTTAACTGAGGTAGACAGAGGTCTTTTTAAAACAGCTGTGACTGTTGCATATTGATCAGAGAGAGCCATCAGGAACTTTCAGATGCCTGAAAGATAAAGGCAGAAGTCACAAGCATACTTGAGTTTGTTACCATAGAAAAAAGAAAGAAAAAACAAAACAAAACAAAAAAGTCACAAGCAAAAAGCCTGCAAGGTAGTCCATTTATTTTTATTTTTATTTTTTATTTTTGAGATGGGGTTTCGCTCTTGTTGCCCAGGCTGGAGTGCAATGGCTCACTGCAACCTCCGCCTCCCCGGTTCAAGCGATTCTTCTGCCTCAGCATCCTGAGTAGCTGGGATTACAGGCACCCGCCACCACAGCCAGCTAAGTTTTTGTATTTTTAGTAGAGATGGGGTTTCACCATGCTGACCAAGGTGGTCTCAAACTCCTGACCTCAGGTGATCCACCTGCCTTGGCCTCCCAAAGTGCTGGGATTACAGGCGTGAGCCACTGTGCCTGGCCAAAGTAGTCCCTTTAAAACAAGGTCTGCTTTGAGGTCATGTAAACAAACTAAGACCCTGGTCAGTGAACCTGAAATTGGCCTACCTTGAGGAATTCCCAAAAGCTCTACCTAAAACTGTCCTTTGATACTACCAGGCTCTATTAAGATTCCTTCTGTTGTCACCA